>NC_136263.1:133678496-133993496 GCF_964187855.1 Myxine glutinosa
ACTGCCCTCCAGTTATCATCAAAGTGATTGACAACCGAGCATTTGGTAGGAAACTGATCGTGGGGCAGCATTCACTCCAAGCACTACACCTGTTTCGCTGCAACCCAGAAAAGCCTGAGCAGCCCATCATGGCCATTTTCACAGGTAATATCCATCTCGATTTATCCAGGCATAAATATCACGTGTATATTTCAAAAGATAATCGTATCCACCTCCATATAAACACTCAATGCTGCACCAATATATTTTTGGTTTTCCTATAGGATAACTCGGTTTTTTGAGAGGTTTTTTGGGGGTTTTTTATGCCTCCACCGACAAAATCGCCGGAGGCATTATGTTTTCGGCTTGTCCCTCCGTCCGTCCTTCCGTCTATCCGTCTGTACGTCCATACGTCTGTCCGTCCATACGGGCTAAACCTCGTTTTTCTCAGCAACCATATGTCCGATTGAGACAAACTTTCAGGATAGGAGTGACACCCATGCAGAATGTTTTTATGATAAGTGTGATGTCATAGGTCATGTGGTATGGCAGCCATCTTGGATTAAACGCAAATAATGAAAAAATTATATCTCGGAAACCGCTGAATGGAAAAAATTTGAAACCTGGCACATTGTCCAGTGCTCCCAATGGGGAACAAAAGCATAATAATGATGACATCATAGATGAAGTGGTATACCAGCCAAAAATGTTTTAATCGAATTCCTTATCCTAAAAATCTGAAATTGCATGCACATGATCTATGACCAATTTGTATTGAAATATTAAATTTATGACATCATAGGTCACATGGTTTGGCAGCCATATTGGATTGAAGGAAATATTAAATAATTATATCTCTGAAACCGCTCACCCTATCCATGCAAAATTTTACAAATATCATCTAACAGCATTGTTGCATATAGTTTGGAAATGATGATGTCATAGCTCACGTGCTTTGGCAGCCATCTTAGATAGAAAAACGAACTTTGTCCGATCAACACGAAACTTCACAAACGTGATCCCCTGCCCATACATATGCAGAGTGATGGCATCTACCCATTGTGGGACTATGCGGAGGCATATTGGCGACACAGTCGCATTGTTCTAGTTTATACCTGGTCTGTTTGTTCTCGTTTATACCACTAGGTTTGTGGGAGAGCTCGGACACAGAACAGACCAGGACACAACATAACAAAGGGAACAGCAGGAGAAAGCAGAAACGCCAATAGCAGGGTGGAGAGAGAAAATAGATGGAGACAAACAAATAAGGGATGCATTTAACCATGAAGGATAGTGGAGAAAGTAAGGGTTGGACAAAATGGATAAAGAAGCAAAATTTTGGGAGGGATGTGGGTGGTGTAACTGGTGCAGAAAAGATCATGGCTTTGGAGGTGTGATGACCTGAGATGGCAGTGAACAGCTGTCTTGAAGACCTGGAGGGAAGAATAAGATTGAAGAGGATGTGGAAGTTGATTCCACAGACAGGAAATAAAGAGAAGCAAATGAGTGGAAGTAAGCATTGATCTTAGATTTAACTAGTTTCACCAGAAGAGAGTTGATGGTGGACCAGGTGAGCCATGCACAAACCTGGGGGGCCAAAGCGTGGACGAAGCAGATGGTGCAAGACCAGAAAGGAGGGGGTGGAAGACAGAGAGTCCACCGACCTGCCTGTGATGGTGAAGTGATAGACCCAAAGACTCAGCTTTAGTGTGGGAGATTTGATCTTGAAGGCCTTGGTTTCCACGGCATCAAGTTGAGCAAGATGTGAAGCAGGAGAGCCAGCACAGAGAAGAGAGCAGTACTACATCAAGCTGTGGATGAAGGCCTTGTAGGTGGATAGTGTAGGTTCCACGGAAGGACTTTGTATGACAGAGGATGCCCAGTCGGCGACAGGCTTTGAAGGCCAACATGGAGGTGTGGTTTGACGAAGAAATATCATGGCTAATAGTGGTACCAATGAGTTTGAATGACTGAACTTCCTCAAGAGAATTGTTAAGAGAGTAGATGGGAGGGTTTTGCCAGACGGTCCTTTCGGAGAGAGATAGTGAGAGTGTGGGATTTGCCAGTTATATCAAAGAGATAATGAATGTGAGACCAGTTTGTTCATTTTTTTTTGTCTTTACAGAGTTATTTGTCTTTACAGAGCCATTTGGCGTCCCTCTGCAAGATGAAATGAATATTACTGGGGCAGCAATACCTGCACAAACCAGTGTAAATAAAACAGAACTCCACTTTCGTCCACCAAACACTTTGTATCCTTTTACACTTGTATTTACAATCTTTATTAGTATTGATAACTGCTTGTGTCATTTATTAAACAGATGTCTTCGTTTCTTTTCATGAAAATGTTATTTATCCCTTTATTTATTTTTTTCCACTGGCTGGCTCTATAATGTCCCACTTCTGAGCACACATTCATAATGCAGAGATCGCAGGTTCTTACGCTGTGTTGATTTGTCGGTTGTCTACTGATGTTCTTGTTATTCATGTCAAAGTACACCAATGTCTTCTCATGTCTTTGTCCTCCACGTGATTTATGTACACATGCTCTACTATGAATCTCACTTTGCATGTTCCCACCTTGTTGGATGAGCTATCCTGAGTGATAGGTGAGCTGCATGTGTTGTCATTCATATCATGTGTTTTTATGAAGTCACAGGTTTTTGTATAACTTTGCAAGAACATGTTTGAACAAAGCCCTGATAATTATATTATGAGGCTTTCTCGTTTACAGGCTACTGAAGGCCTCTCAGAAGCGGTTCAGAAAATGACTTTGAAATCCAAACGAAGACAGGTGGAGGTATGATCTGCATTCCAAGTTGTACACTCACTCAGGCATTACCTACCGTCATTGTATGTAACTCTTCATGTCCTACTTTTCAGCATGGGGGTACAGTCCATAAATTAAGCTTTTCAACTTTGTTGTGACAAAATAAATTCCAAACACACTGTAGTTGCAATATACATCATGGAAGAATCTGCATGCTGGTATTAAAAACTGCTTGGTTTTGGAATGCTTTAAAAAATATTTTAGGAACTATAATGCTTTAAATGCTTTAAAGGAACTATAATCCAAAGGCGTTGCAAAACCTATGCTTCACTAAAAAGCCCCCAAAAAACTTTTTTTTGGCAAATTTCCTATTCCCAACAAGCTCTCCATGTCCCAACTTTTTAAGTCTCACCTTCATTATTTTGCAATTTTTTTTTTTTTTTTTTTTTTTTTTTTTTTTGTATACTGAATCGAGGCTCGTGAAAGAGCTAACATTAACTTCACAAACAAATCGACCAGACAAACAAAATACACAAAAAGAGGGAGCGGAAGACAAGATGGGGAGAAAAGGGGAAGCACACAAACACAACATCCGAGAGCAGGTAGATGTGTGGAAGGGAGAGGGCTCGGGGGGAGGAGGCGTGGGAAGGGGGGGGGGGAGGGGAGGGAGAAGTATAAAGCACAAGGACACCAAGGACTTCCAGGACAAAAGTTGGTATTTCAAAAAGTGGAATTGGGTGAAAATTAGCGGGGGTAGATATTGTAGAATAGGTAGATTACTTGTACTTGGACAGATTTATATCCATTTGTTGATCCTGTACAAATCAACAACAAACAAACTTTTAAATTGTCTCGCTATTCGCATGTAAAACATACCTCAGGTTCTTTTTTGTGTTTTTTTTGGTTATTATTTGATCACATGCTCTAATTGGTTTCAGGTCGACAGTGACTCATTGGATTGGTGGTGCAAGTTTTACGCATCTACTGGTGAAGTGGAAAAGTGTGGAATCTATCTGGATAAAGGCTTTGCCACCATTATGGTAAGACTCACTCTTACATGCATGAAGTGGTATTATAACAGCAAATAATATTATTATATAGTATTATTATATTGTACTAGTAAACAACCCATAAAAAATGTCGGTTTTGAGCAGTTTATTCGACGGTGCAGCCTCGGGAGGGTGCCAAAGTCTGAAGTCTGGGCCGAGTGTCAATGTGCTTATATATTCTTTATTTATTAGACATCATTGTTACGGATTCGGCCCTAATGATTGTTGTTATGAATATTGTTGTTGGTTCGAAGTATTCTGGTGATTGTGGTTGAAGGGAAAGGGTTATTATAGTTAAAAGATTTAAAAGCGCTCCTGGTAAAATGTGGCCGGAAATCCGTATCATGACCGGAAGAGGTGGAGCGAGGAAGAAGAGGCGGTAAGAGATCGTGAACGGACGTTTTTGTTGAAGCTCCGGGACCGAGCGGTCGACGTACAGTGCGAGTGAACTTTGCGTCCTTGAGGGGAGGTTCAGGCGATAAGAGATATCGCCGGAGTGCGGTGGAGCCTGTGTCGTCGGGTATCCTCATTGAGGTTCCGGAGTGTCCTTGCCTCAAAGCCTGGGTTTGAGTGAGGGCCGTCCGCCATCTTCGCCACGCGAGCAACCTGCAGTGAACCGGTTTTTGTCGCGTCGGCTGGGCATTATTCCCCGGTGGTTTGCCGGGGACGGCTGTGCAAGAAAGGGCGCTTGACGGAGGCTCGTGGATTGAACCGCAAATGTGTACGTCGGAGCGCGTCTTTGTGAGGTTCCTTTCCACCGCTGTATTGCTGGGTGCTGAATCACGTGACCTCGGGGTCGCCTCAATCGCCTCCGCCTCAATTGACTTTGACCGGGCCTTGAGTCCCCGATCGCGGGAGCGCATCGACTCCGCCTTGGAGGGGTACAGAGACATTGGGGAGGTGCCTTGAGTTTGGGGTTAAGGGGCTTGATAAGGTTACCATCGTAAGATTTGATAGTAGGGGTGATTGCCCCCATTGTTGTATGGCTCTTTTTGTGTGATTTATAATACTAGGGCATGCCCGTACTATATATATATCTAAAATTATATCCCCCCCCCTCTATTTACATGAAATGGTTTGGTCCAAAGCGAACGGCTTGCGAGTACGGTGACAATCCCCCCCCTCTATTTACATGAAATGGTTTGGTCCAAAGCGAACGGCTTGCGGAGTTTGGTAAAGAAATCGCCATAGCTCGGTAAACTACTTGTCCGATTAATATGAAACCTTGAAAAGGCACATCCTCAGGTCCCCAGCAATATACCTGGCAAGTTTTCAAGTATATCGGACCCGTGGTTGTCGAGAAACAGCGGTCACAGACAAACACACAGACATACACACATACACACACACACACACACACACACACACACACACACACACACACACAGAGATTACTGGAATTATAGATAGATATTATTGTTTGTTCATAACCGGGTGTGGTTGCATTATTGATTTGACTGTTTCATTTGCTGGTTCCATTGAGGGTTTCATTATTTGCTTGATTTCAACCAAGGATAACATATCTTTCTGCCGGGGACCCTCTCGGGGTTCGGAGGTCTACCGAGACCAGAGCTAAGGGGATGACCCCATAACAGAAATTGGGGGCTCGTCCAATTGATATTCGTGGGCTCGCAATTGGGTCTGCGTCCGGGATATAAAAATTCCTAAATTTAGTCCGGGAAAGAATTCCCTAACATTCCCAATTTTTTTCCAAAAACAAGCAACAAAAAATTTTTTTTTTTTTTTGTTGTTGTTTTGTATGTTAAAATTTCTTGTGTGAATGTTAACAGGTGTTACCAGTAGTCACTATGGAGTTTGACGCAGAGAAGTTTACAGTGACCCCTAGTGAAGCACAGTTCAGAGCGTTAGTAAAATCGGACCTCTTGAAATTGGCCAAACATTTTAGCTTGGAGGTCCGAACTAATATGAAGAAGGCAGAGTTGCATATAGTGGTGATACAATCTATGGTGGGATTATAAGCATGGGAAGAGGTAGCCTGGGATTGGTTACCAAAAGAGCAAGAAAATGTGGAGCTCCGGAAACTGGAGATGCAATTACAGAGCCAGGAAAGGGAAAAAGCACAGGAACGAGAACTCCAGGAAAGGTTAAAAGCAGAGGAAAGGAAAGCAGAAAAGGAAAGAGCAGCACTGGAACGAGAACTCCAGGAAAGGTTAGAAGAGAAAAAAGCACAAGAAAGAACCGAGGAGAGGAGAGTGGAAAGAGAACTCCCGGAAAGAAGAGAAAAGGAACAAGCAGAGGAAAGGAGAGCTGCAAGGGAACTCGAAGCAGAGGAGAGAAAATCCGACAAGGAGTTAAAGGACCCTGAATTGGCGCGTCAGCCGGAAATTAAAGTCAAGGAGCTGGAGTTAATGAAAGAACGGGGAGAGGTACCATCCCTGCTGACTGGTTCGACACCGAGTCAGAACACCTGGAATGTTGGCAGACATGTGAAGCTGGTTCCGCCCTTCAATGAAAAGGAGGTAGCCAAGTTTTATCCACACTTTGAGAAAGTGGCTCGACAGTTAAACTGGCCTGAGGAGTACTGGTCCATACCAGTGCAAAGTGTTCTGGTGGGTAAAGCTCAAGAGATTTATTCGGCTTTACCGATTGACCAATGTGCAGATTACGAGGTATTGAAGAAACACATTCTCAAAGCCTATGAATTGGTCCCGGAAGCTTACCGGCAAAAATTCCGGAATGCCAGGAGGAGGGAGAGTGAGACCCATGTGGAATTTGCCAGAGTGAAGGAAACCATGTTTGATAGGTGGTGTAATTCAAAAGGAGTTGGGAAAGACTTCGAACTATTGCGACAATTGATCCTGGTGGAGGAATTCCAACAGTGTGTCCACGAGGACATTAAAGTTCATCTGGAGGAAAGGAAAGTACCAAAGCTGTATGAGGCAGCCACCATGGCAGATGACTATGCCTTAACACACAGGATGGGGTTCCACAAACCGAACTTCTCACCCAGACCTAGCCAGGGGAGCTATGGTACATCAGGGGCGGAGAATGAAAATCCATGAGGGCGGCCTCGGGATGAAAATGAGGTCCACTTTGACACCACGACTTCCAGAAATCAGAAGACTGCGGTTCCAAGACAGATCTATCGGCTGGGGGACTCGCGGCAGACCGCCGCCCCCATGTCTTGGCAGACCACGAGGTTCTCCTCCGGGCCTACTTGCACTTTTTGCCATAAACCTGGACACTGGATGTCCAACTGTTATGCTCTGGGAAAGGAAAATCAGGAGCAGAGTTCGTCTAGTACGACTCCAAATGCGATGGCCATTGTGAGAAATCGCCCTCAAAAGGGTTACCAACCATTTATTTCCGAGGGGTTTGTGTCACTGGATGGAGCCTCGACTAACCGGAGACCGGTTAGGATGGTGAGGGACACAGGAGCACATCAATCTTTAATACTTGAAGGCATCTTGCCATGGTCCGAGGAGACGGCAACTGGGGATAGTGTTCGTTTACAGGGGATTGGTGGCTGTGTTAGTGCTCCACTTCATGTCATCCAATTTGGAGTCCGATTTGGTGTCAGGACCGGTCACCGTCGGTTTACAAGCCACGCTTCCTGTAGAGGGAGTATCGGTTGTTATCGGGAATGATTTGGCCGGTGGTCAAGTTTATGGTAACCCGATGGTTGTTAAAAAGCCCAGTAGGGAAAATAACACCACACCAGTTAGGGATGACGACAAGTGTAGCAAGTTTTTTTGTAGGTGGACTGAACTTCAAAACAAAGGAAGATGTTTTGGAGTCTGCCTTCAGCAACTATGGACCGCTTTTGGAAGTGCTGCTGATAAAAGACAGGGAGACACGAAAGTCAAGAGGGTTTGGCTTGTCACGTTTGAAAACTCAAAGGATGCCAGAGAGGCAGAAAAGGATCTGAATAGCAAGGAGTTGGAGGGTCGGACCAAAGCGAACGGCTTGCGAGTACGGTGACAATCCCCCCCCCCCCCCCCTCTATTTACATGAAATGGTTTGGTCCAAAGCGAACGGCTTGCGAGTACGGTGACAATCCCCCCCCTCTATTTACATGAAATGGTTTGGTCCAAAGCGAACGGCTTGCGGAGTTTGGTAAAGAAATCGCCATAGCTCGGTAACTACTTGTCCGATTAATATGAAACCTTGAAAAGGCACATCCTCAGGTCCCCAGCAATATACCTGGCAAGTTTCAAGTATATCGGACCCGTGGTTGTCGAGAAACAGCGGTCACAGACAAACACACAGACATACACACATACACACACACACACACACACACACACACACACACACACACACACACACACAGAGATTACTGGAATTATAGATAGATATTATTGTTTGTTCATAACCGGGTGTGGTTGCATTATTGATTTGACTGTTTCATTTGCTGGTTCCATTGAGGGTTTCATTATTTGCTTGATTTCAACCAAGGATAACATATCTTTCTGCCGGGGACCCTCTCGGGGTTCGGAGGTCTACCGAGACCAGAGCTAAGGGGATGACCCCATAACAGAAATTGGGGGCTCGTCCAATTGATATTCGTGGGCTCGCAATTGGGTCTGCGTCCGGGATATAAAAATTCCTAAATTTAGTCCGGGAAAGAATTCCCTAACATTCCCAATTTTTTTCCAAAAACAAGCAACAAAAAATTTTTTTTTTTTTTTGTTGTTGTTTTGTATGTTAAAATTTCTTGTGTGAATGTTAACAGGTGTTACCAGTAGTCACTATGGAGTTTGACGCAGAGAAGTTTACAGTGACCCCTAGTGAAGCACAGTTCAGAGCGTTAGTAAAATCGGACCTCTTGAAATTGGCCAAACATTTTAGCTTGGAGGTCCGAACTAATATGAAGAAGGCAGAGTTGCATATAGTGGTGATACAATCTATGGTGGGATTATAAGCATGGGAAGAGGTAGCCTGGGATTGGTTACCAAAAGAGCAAGAAAATGTGGAGCTCCGGAAACTGGAGATGCAATTACAGAGCCAGGAAAGGGAAAAAGCACAGGAACGAGAACTCCAGGAAAGGTTAAAAGCAGAGGAAAGGAAAGCAGAAAAGGAAAGAGCAGCACTGGAACGAGAACTCCAGGAAAGGTTAGAAGAGAAAAAAGCACAAGAAAGAACCGAGGAGAGGAGAGTGGAAAGAGAACTCCCGGAAAGAAGAGAAAAGGAACAAGCAGAGGAAAGGAGAGCTGCAAGGGAACTCGAAGCAGAGGAGAGAAAATCCGACAAGGAGTTAAAGGACCCTGAATTGGCGCGTCAGCCGGAAATTAAAGTCAAGGAGCTGGAGTTAATGAAAGAACGGGGAGAGGTACCATCCCTGCTGACTGGTTCGACACCGAGTCAGAACACCTGGAATGTTGGCAGACATGTGAAGCTGGTTCCGCCCTTCAATGAAAAGGAGGTAGCCAAGTTTTATCCACACTTTGAGAAAGTGGCTCGACAGTTAAACTGGCCTGAGGAGTACTGGTCCATACCAGTGCAAAGTGTTCTGGTGGGTAAAGCTCAAGAGATTTATTCGGCTTTACCGATTGACCAATGTGCAGATTACGAGGTATTGAAGAAACACATTCTCAAAGCCTATGAATTGGTCCCGGAAGCTTACCGGCAAAAATTCCGGAATGCCAGGAGGAGGGAGAGTGAGACCCATGTGGAATTTGCCAGAGTGAAGGAAACCATGTTTGATAGGTGGTGTAATTCAAAAGGAGTTGGGAAAGACTTCGAACTATTGCGACAATTGATCCTGGTGGAGGAATTCCAACAGTGTGTCCACGAGGACATTAAAGTTCATCTGGAGGAAAGGAAAGTACCAAAGCTGTATGAGGCAGCCACCATGGCAGATGACTATGCCTTAACACACAGGATGGGGTTCCACAAACCGAACTTCTCACCCAGACCTAGCCAGGGGAGCTATGGTACATCAGGGGCGGAGAATGAAAATCCATGAGGGCGGCCTCGGGATGAAAATGAGGTCCACTTTGACACCACGACTTCCAGAAATCAGAAGACTGCGGTTCCAAGACAGATCTATCGGCTGGGGGACTCGCGGCAGACCGCCGCCCCCATGTCTTGGCAGACCACGAGGTTCTCCTCCGGGCCTACTTGCACTTTTTGCCATAAACCTGGACACTGGATGTCCAACTGTTATGCTCTGGGAAAGGAAAATCAGGAGCAGAGTTCGTCTAGTACGACTCCAAATGCGATGGCCATTGTGAGAAATCGCCCTCAAAAGGGTTACCAACCATTTATTTCCGAGGGGTTTGTGTCACTGGATGGAGCCTCGACTAACCGGAGACCGGTTAGGATGGTGAGGGACACAGGAGCACATCAATCTTTAATACTTGAAGGCATCTTGCCATGGTCCGAGGAGACGGCAACTGGGGATAGTGTTCGTTTACAGGGGATTGGTGGCTGTGTTAGTGCTCCACTTCATGTCATCCAATTTGGAGTCCGATTTGGTGTCAGGACCGGTCACCGTCGGTTTACAAGCCACGCTTCCTGTAGAGGGAGTATCGGTTGTTATCGGGAATGATTTGGCCGGTGGTCAAGTTTATGGTAACCCGATGGTTGTTAAAAAGCCCAGTAGGGAAAATAACACCACACCAGTTAGGGATGACGACAAGTGTAGCAAGTTTTTTTGTAGGTGGACTGAACTTCAAAACAAAGGAAGATGTTTTGGAGTCTGCCTTCAGCAACTATGGACCGCTTTTGGAAGTGCTGCTGATAAAAGACAGGGAGACACGAAAGTCAAGAGGGTTTGGCTTGTCACGTTTGAAAACTCAAAGGATGCCAGAGAGGCAGAAAAGGATCTGAATAGCAAGGAGTTGGAGGGTCGGACCATCACAGTAGGGAAGGCATTTCCTAGGGGTCGAGGGGGCTACAGAGGAGGACCACGGAGTTGTAGTGGTGGTGGCCGCAAGCGATATAATTATGGAGGCTTCCAGAGTTATGACAGCTCCCGAAGGAAGGATTATCAGAGCAGTGGCCGAGAAGGGGACCGCCAGTCAGGTGACTACTGTGACAAGTGGTCCCACTGTAATTATTAGGAGTCCAGAAAAGTTGAAGCACTGAATGCTGCAGAGCCGCCGAGCCAAGATTCCTACACGGACTAACTGTGAATGTCACGTTCCTAAAGGCGTCCAGGTAGTGAACGTTCCTCCCCGGACTAACCGTGAACTCCACGTTCCTAAAGGCGTCCATGTAGTGAATACTTCCAGGCCTCACCACCCAACCACCATGGAACCTGGCTTTCAGCTTGGCCTCCTGGGGAAAGTGCTATAGATTTGCTGGCGTTTGGGTTTTTGATCACAACGCCTTAACCTTCATTCAAGAGAAACTAGAAGTAAAAATCAGAGGGGCAGGGACAATGTCGTTGTTGACGCTTGGTCCAGAGGGAATTAACTTTGGAAAGCTCTGGGGGTTGTGTAAAATTTTGTTGCTTTCTTTGTGGGGAAGGTTGAACATTGTTGCCCACGGGGATTGCTGATTTGGGTTGTGAATTTACCTTTGCTTGTTTAAAGAGGGCATGCAAAGAAAGTTTTCGCTGTGTTCAAACTTTCTTTCTTGAGGGGGGGAAGTGTTACGGATTCAGCCCTAATGATTGTTGTTATGATTATTGTTGTTGGTTCGAAGTATTCTGGTGATTGTGGTTGAAGGGAAAGGGTTATTATAGTGAAAAGATTTAAAAGCGCTCCTGGTAAAATGTGGCCGGAAAACCAGATCGTGACTGGAAGAGGTGGAGCGAGGAAGAAGAGGCGGTAGGAGATCGTGAATGGATGTTTGTGTTGAAGCTCCGGACCGAGCGGTCGACGTACAGTGCGAGTGAACTTTGCGTCCTTGAAGGGAGGTTCGGGCGATAAGAGATATCGCCGGAGTGCGGTGGAGCCTGTGTCGTCGGGTATCCTCATTGAGGTTCCGGAGTGTCCTTGCCTCAAAGCCTGGGTTCGAGTGAGGGCCGTCCGCCATCTACACCACGTGAGCAACCTGCAGTGAACCGGTTTTTGTCGCGTCGGCTGGGCATTATTCCCCGGTGGTTTGCCGGGGACGGCTGTGCAAGAAAGGGCGCTTGAGAATTATACGGAGGCTCGCGGATTGAACCGCAAATGTGTACGTCGGAGTGCGTCTTTGTGGGTTTCCTTTCCACCGCTGTATTGCTGGGTGCTGAATCACGTGACCTCGGGGTCGCCTCGATTGCCTCCGCCTCAATTGACTTTGATCGGGCCTTGAGTCCCCGATCGCGGGAGCGCATCGACTCCGCCTTGGAGGGGTACAGAGACATTGGGGAGGTGCCGTGAGTTTGGGGTTAAGGGGCTTGATAAGGTTACCATCGTAAGATTTGATAGTAGGGGTGATTGCCCCCATTGTTGTATGGCTCTTTTTGTGTGATTTATAATATATTATTGTTTGTTCATAACCTGGTGTGGTTGCATTATTGATTTGACTGTTTCATTTGCTGGTTCCATTGAGGGTTTCATTATTTGCTTGATTTCAACAAAGGATAACATATCTTTCTGCCGGGGACCCTCTCGGGATTCGGAGGTCTACCAAGACCATAGGTAAGGGGAGGACCCCGTAACAATCATACAGATGTAAATGAACACTCGTTTTATTCTGCTTGCATTGCACATCATGTGCAGCGAATTTCACCTCCCTGCGCCTTGTATTTATTGTTATTTAAAATAAAAACCCCTTCTGTACACCATCCTTGAGGCTCGGTTTGCAAGCCACCATCTACAATTCCAACAGAAGAGACATAATTACTATTTTATGGAAAATGTTTTTCGAGTTTATTTTATCTTCAAAAATAGACCGTAGTGAACACACATTCATGGTAAAAGATTGGCCTTTAAATCCTGCCCTTGTGAAGGGGGACAAACATCTGTACAAACACACAAATTGACATTGTGTTTTATATGGTAGATAATAATGTAAAGGAGTATTAGATAATATTATAATAATGTTCAGATTATAATTTTAATAAACCATATAGACTATAGAAGAAGGAAGGAATGATTCACATTTGTTGTTTGGGATGCGATATATTTCTCAAAGTCTGTACGAATCAACTACCTGCACATTAAATACTTACACTACATGGGCAAAAGTATGTGGACACCCCATCTAATTAGTAGATTTGACTGTTTCAGCCACACCCATTGCTGACAGGTATATAAAATCAAGCACACAGCCATGCAATCTCCATAGACAAACATTGGCAGTAGAATGGGCCATACTGAAGAGCTCAGTGACTTTCAACATGGCACCGTCATAGGATGCCACCTTTCCAACAAGTCATTTCGTCAAATTTCTGCCCTGCTAGAGCTGACCCGGACAACTGTAAGTGCTGTTATTGTGAAGTGGAAACGTCTAGGAGCAACAACAGCTCAGCCGCGAAGTGGTAGGCCATACAAGCTCACAGAACGGGACCGCTGAGTGCTGAAGCGCGTAGCGCGTAAAAATCGTCTATCCTCGGTTGCAACACTCACTACCGAGTTCCAAACTGCCTCTGGAAGCAACGTCAGCACAACAACTGTTCGTCAGGAGCTTCATGAAATGGGTTTCCATGGCTGAGCAGCCGCACACAAGCCTATGATCACCATGCGCAATGCCAGGCGTCGACTGGAGTGGTGTAAAGCTCGCCACCACTGGACTCTTGAGCAGTGGAAATGCATTCTCTAGAGTGATGAATTCACCATCTGGCAGTCCGACGGACGAATCTGGGTTTGACGGATGCATAATAATATATATATACTGAAATAATGTTTTGTGCATAAGGAAATTTTCAATTAAATTAAAGTTTTTATGTATATATTTTAATCTTCTCCATGTGCACCAGATATATGGATAAAATAATTACAATTTAGTTTATCATGACCAATCATATAAATACGAGTACAAAGTGTAACATTTATTTCAAATATAATTGGGGAGCAATGAGGGTTTGGTGAAAACCAAAATGGGGTGTCATACAAAACGTTTGGGAACCACTGCTCGAAGCTATCTCGAGAGGGCAGTTTGATTCTGATCAGCCAAAACTTAGTCGAGTTTTGGTGAAAATGTTAAAATGTCTATAATTAGGTCATGGCCTTAGAAATTAGGTCAAGGTCAACAAAATCATGTGAACTCCATATACTTTCTATTCACATTATTGATGCAAAGTTTCAATCCGGAAGTTTCCAGCTGTTCCGAGGTACAGGTTCGGAAATTGATAGTTTGGAAATTTGGAGTGTTGAGAGTGCAGGAAGAATTTTTTTCTTCTAAATGGTGGTTTCATACTCCTCCTGGTCTAAGAAGCACTGTGGTACCACTAAAAATGGGGCTGCTAATTGTTCAAACAAACCCGACAGCAGCAATAAGCCTTCCCCAAAGCTAGGGAGAAGCTAAATTACAGACTTGGCATTTAATATGGAATATTTTTTTTGTGGGGGTGAACTTACTTTTCAAGTTGACTTAGAACCAAAAGTTCATTGGAATTATGTTTAAATTATTCTAGATTTTGTTAATGTGACCTTCAAAAGAAACAAAAACCACATTTGACATTTCGAAGCAAATAAATTGATCCTTGAAAGTGATGGAAACTGATATTGAACGCAATTCACGGACAGTACTGTGTTAAACTTCTGTACGTTTTACAGAAGTATTTCTTTGTTTTGCACATTAGCCAAAAATTTTTTTAACAAAAACAAAAGTTAAATTACAACTGGGATTACGGACAGTAAAATTACAGTTCAGTACGCCGTGTAACCCCCACGAGCATTCAGGAGAGCACGTACACGTTGAGGCATGCTGTTCACGAGATTTGCCAAGGTTTGGACAGGAATCGCTTGCCATGCAGTGACAATAGCCTGCTGCAATTCACGCACAGAGGTAGGCTGCTGGTCCAAGTTGTCGATTTGACGCGTTAATTCTGCCCACAAGTTCTCTATTGGATTCATATCCGGGGACATGGCAGGCCACTCCATATGCTCTACACCATGGTCAGCAAGAAAGTGTTGGATCATGCGAGCATGATGAGGCCATGCATTGTCATCTTGGAAGACAAAGTTTCCTCGAAAGGCTACATGAGCAAATGGAAGCAATGTTTCTTCCAGAATGGCCCTGTACTTGAACTGGTTCAGGTTTCCATTCAGAACAACCAGGTCCGTTTTGCTCCCTGCATGAAAAGCAGCCCAAACGGTCACCCCACCACCTCCAGCTTGGAGTCTTGGCACTATACAATCTTCGTTGTAGGTTTCATGCACTTGTCTGCGCACTCGGACATGGCCATCTTGACGATAGACCAGAAATCAAGACTCGTCACTGAAGATCACGTGATTCCAGTGTCCTGGCTGCCATTGACGGTGCTCTCTGGCCCACTGCAATCGGCGCTGGTGGTGTTGTCTTGTCAGGCGTGGCTTTCTCAGGGGATGCCTGGCACGATAGCTTGCTTGAACCAGTCGTTGGTTGACTAGCCTTCTGGATGCAGGCACATTTGTCAGTTGCTGCCACTCAGCCCTAAGCCGATTAGCTGACTTGGTACGGCCATTGCAGACTAACCGGTGCAGCTGGCGATCATCTCTCCTTGTGGTTCTGCGGGGACGTCCTGGCCTCGATATTGGAGGAGGGACACCCCTCTGAGCATTTCGTTTCGGGATCTTTGACACCTGACCTTGAGTGATGCCATACTGACGAGCAATAGCACACTGTTTCATGCCGGAATTTCGTAAAGCCACCACTCCATGACAAACAGCATTGTCGAGTTGACGGACCATCTCCAGAGGAAGCGGCAATAACTTTTGTAGATGTGCAGCAGTTGTTTTCCACTAATACAGAACGCAACAACCCTTATATACCCGATTGTGAAGCCAATCGTCAAATGTACCTGTCCGTACATTTTGTCACGCCACCTGTGATATAATCCTGTTATTGACTTCTTGCTGCGACAGACAATCAGTGACATGGTTCTTTTAAGAAAGAAATCACCGAAGCGTAAAAGAAACTCACCAGATTGATATTCTGAGTTCAGAAAGGAAACCCAAGTCAAGAAAAAAAATAATTCCATATTAAATGCCAAGTCTGTATATATTAAGGAGACGACACACACATTGATTGATCGCTCTGCATGTGAAACACAGGAATGACAGCTTATAGCTGGGTCAGGATTCAAACCCAGGCTAGACAGCTTTGAGACAAGTGTACATACCTCTCAGCCATCCTGTTCGGTGCTGGTATGGGCTCATTATGAGTCACATCATCTATATATTTTCTTCTAGTTGAAACAATTATTGGTGATGTAAAATATTTTGGTTCAACATGACTGTGGTTCAATTTTCTAGAACTAATTTTCTCTAAAGATCTATGACAGAGAACTGGAGAAGGTCTTCAGTTTCCATGGGTTGTCAGACTTCTGCCAAACATTCACCCTGAGCAGGGATGACCAAAAAGAAGGAGATCAAGACCATTCCTATGGAGAATTCAAGGTATGCCATGAGCGTGAGTTAAGGTATTTGCATTGTAAAACGTGTTACTGCTCTTTTAGCCCAGGAGCATTAGGTTAGGACCTAGAAGAAATTAGTAGAAAGCTGATTTTTTGCACAGAGCTTCAGAATACCATGTGGATGCCCACAATATAAAGTCCCACGAGTCCCACCTTGTGGCATTTTCAAAATTCAAGATGGCCGCCGGTTGGATGGAAAATACATAAATATGGATAACTTCAGCCTAGAACCTCATAAAAGTGTACTTTTCGTGGCTAAATATATGTTTTAGCACACTAGGATTTTAATAGAATATATTTCAGTGACCTCAGATAATGATATGTAGATATAATCCAAGATGGCTGACAAAATTGCCGCTGCTGTAATGGAAAAAAACATCAAAATCATGATAAGTTTAATTTGCTATTATTTTATTGAATGCAAAATGTTTCACATTGTGACCACAAGGCCTGCAAGAGGTAAACAACACATGGGGATTTGACATTTAATTACAATACGACACAAAAGCACACCAACTCTTTGATCCCAGTCATCCCAACCTGATTCTAGTGTTTTGGACAGTACCGTGTTAACTGAATTTCTTATTCCTGACTTAAACACTGTTATCACCCTCTAAATCAATGTCCCAAGAGTTTTTGCAATTATGGCCATTACAAACAGTACACAAGAGGGTACACTCCAGACCAGACTTGTAGCAAGTGCATCGTTTTCCACACCCCGCCTTGCATCCACAAGATATCATTTTCAGCACTTTCTCAGGGGCGACAGGCCTATCAGTCTCGATTGGAACAAGTAGTCCCTCTCTGTACTGCCACCCCCACTCAGTTGGCAGCAGTTCATTCCCCTGCCACTGCTGAACAGCATGGTATGCTCTGTAGCTGTGGAATTTGGTAGCTGCCGAAGTAGGTGGGAGTGATTCCAGCTTGAAACCAGATGACGTCAAAGATGTTCTAAGGATTGATCGGAAGTACATGAGATATCGATGTTTGTCCAGTGACTTCGATCGAGCTGCTCCATACAGCTTCAGCAGAAACAGCTCTCCCACTCTCGCTATTTCTTGTTGAGTGCTTTTAGATCGAGAGAAAACACTCAGGCAATCCCAGTTGTCACCATTATCCAACACTGCAAGAGCCTTCTTCTTCCCTTGATTGTAAAGGGCAGAGACGGTATCACATCCTGTTATTGAATGCACGAACATCAGGTGTTGCTTGATGTTCTGGGAGGCTGCCTGAATTGCCCCTATAGAGTACACTTGCAATGGGTTCCATCCAAAGAGCATATGGAGGTCCATGTCTGTGGTAGCTTGTGCTACCAGCATCTTGAATTTTGAAAATGCCACAAGGTGGGACTCGTGGGACTTTGTACTGTGGGTATCCACATGACATTCTGGAGCTCTGTGCAAAAAATCAGCTTTCTACTAATTTCTTCTAGGCTTCCCCTTCATTTTTGGCTAATGCTCCTGGGCTATTTGATTAATCTAACGTTGTGGTTGTTTTCTTATGAAATGTTAACTTGATGGAAAATAATTGTTTGAAGAGTTTGTTCATTTGATGTTTTTTGGTTAATTGACTAGGGGATGATTGAATCATTTAAGAGTTTGTTCATTCGATGTTTTTTTTTTAAACAAAGACTAGGGAGTGAAGATTGTCTCATCAAAACTTCATGCATAATAAAACTCATATGCTCAGAAGACAAACTTCCTTTCAACAAAAGTATCACTGAATATTTCTTAGAGTTGTGCTTCATGCAAGAACATTTAGACACAAAAAGTAGCCATATAACCTTAGAACCTTGCATGCACCAAACTCCCACGTACTGCAGAGTACTGCTAATTGCACATCTAAATGAAAGCACCACTATCGGGGATGCTTCTTCGTGGTAGTTGTACCCACAACACAAGTTGGGGGCCAAATCTTCCCCATTCTTCCCTGTTCCCCAGATTTGTCAGGGCAGCGCGGTCATGGAGAGAGTGCGATCGGTCCCATGGACCCATGGACCCATGGACCGACCCTTTCCCTCTTGTCTCTGTCGCTTCTCCCTCTCTCTTTCTAACTCTGCCGTTGCCTTGACTTTGTGAAGGCGGGGTACACCATCCTGAATGTGGGGGGTATCTGGCTCGCTCCTGGGAGGTCGATTGGCTGTCTCCATGCCGCAGGCTTGTTCGAGAGAACTGTCCAGGGCTATAGAACAACAACTGACTGAAAGCAGTCAATTTTATCATTTATTGGCACACACTGACCTCTTTTTGTAAAGTGTCACTGGATCTTCAATGTCCTCAGCCTAAATGGAGATTAGATGATGTTCACGTTTCAAATGTATTCGTCCAGGTCCAGTCACATGATCAATGAAACTATATTTATCAACATTGCTGAGAACACACGCACCATGTTGCCTTCCCTTCTCCATGGCTACAACGCTTTACGCTGGCACCACATCATAACAGAGATTTTTAGTGAAGCCCATGGAAATCCCATCAGGACCCAAACCCAACTGAGCTCCACAGAGTGTCTGTGATTCCGAAGCAGTTTCTTGGCAAGGGTTAAACTGAGCGGTTTGCCATTGCTTCCCAGCATTGATTGTCCATTTTCTTATTATTTTAAATGCTGAGCATCGAGCATGGAAGCAGCACGTGCAAATTTTCAAAGTCTTCAGTGTGACTCGGCCCGAGTTTGAACCACCAACCCAGACTCGGAGCAGACTATCTGACCATTACACCATCGACTCTGGTCTAAAATATATTTACAAGTCATAAAAGGATGAAAAGTATCAAAAAATTTATTTTGTGGAATTTGCAGCCAGCCCAAAGGCAACAGCTGGAAATGCATGTGAGTAATTACTAGAGAGTGGTATTTTGTTGTCTTACATCAGTGCGGCTTCCTTGTGAAAAATGAAAAATCCACATCCTTTTGCTTTATGGCCAATAGTGAGTACTGTTACGTGGTCCTCCCGGTAACTACCTGGTCTTGGTGACCCCCGGACCGTGGGAGGACCCCGCCAGAAAGATATCTGCTTTATTCGCTTTCGTAGCGCAATCAATATGAAAGACACAATAATTCAAGTCAATAAGAAACCCCACACCAAGGATCCGGATTACTTAATAATATATTCTCCATCCATCATCAGCAATCAACAATCCATCAACAATCTTACTAAGATGGCCATCTCATAAATTTCGCCCCCTTTCCCCACTCACGACCCCTCAATGGTCACTGTCCCTCACAATGTCTCTGGGCCCCTCCAGACCAAGGTGAAGGTCGACTTCTCCGCACACGGGCGGTTGAACGAATCCCTGGCTGACGTGTTCCAAACGTGCACGTTGCGTACCGGGAACAGCTGCTGCAGCGCACACCTCCTTGCAAAGCAAAGCGGGCAAAGCAAAGCACGGCTTGCAAAGCGCGCGAGACCCAAGGTGCGACCCGTACGCGTCCTTGTAGACGTTGAGGCGAACTGTGCCGGACGCTTGGTTCCGTGCACGAACCCACGGCAACTTGACGCGTCATCGGTAATTACCCCGTGCAGGTAACTCCTTTCGCCAGACGGGCTTTCAAACGCAGCGTCCCCCACGCTGCTCAATATCGACACCGCTCGCGTCGGAGCTGGACGAGGAAGAAGAAGATCGCCGCTTCTCCCGGACCTCGTGTCTTTTTCTTCTTCCGGTTCACTATCCCGTTTCCGGTCTCCTGTTATCCGGAGCCTCTCTAACCCTTTAACCACAACAACCTTTAATAGAATAAACATTAATAAGCAATGACATGAATAGTAACTCCTCTAAATCCGGGATCCGTAACAGTACATTGAGCACTTACGTCTTCCATACAGGGTTCATTTCGGATATACACACTCCCAGAAAACCCAAACACTCCTGAGCCTCCTCAGCAGTTTAAGAACCTGCCTATCAATGATGTGCAGGAATGCACTGTACGTGTCTACATCGTGCAAGCGCTGGACTTGCACCCTAAAGACTCCAGTGGCTCGGTAAGACTATCCCGGGATGCAAATTGCTAGCGTAACTTAATATGGGAAGTGATCAATGCTTCATTGAAAAATATTGTGTGTGCTTGCGTGCACGTGTTCATGTTCTCTTTGAGCAGTGTGACCCCTACATTAAAATTAAGCTGGGAAAGAAGAAGATCGATGATGAGGAGAACCACATCCATCAAAATGTGAATCCCGTCTTTGGCAGGTAAATATATCATTCCAAAATGATGAGGAGGGCATTGGCTATAACCACTATGTGTATGATCTGATTTAGTGATATTTAACTTTTGGCATTTAGACATTCTTACTTTTTTGAATCGACTTCATGTGTTTGCTAAATATGAGTATATATACACAGTTACTGGAAGGTAATTCATCTAATAGTGGGGCAGATGCCATTCATTGTTTTTGGGCAGATGCGCAAACAGTTCCTCTTAGTGGTGTTAATCAAAAACAAAGAAGAGACCGATAACAGGAGACCTGCAGATGGCTCTCCACCAAAGACATTCCAATCATGTCAGAATTACAAGATATATGGGGAGAGGAATCAGTGTGCTGTGAGCCAGAGTCTAGTGTCACTAGGAATGAACACTTTATGAGCTATGGCTGCCATTTGTGATACAGAATTACTGGGATGTAAATGTTTCTTATATTGCACTTAATATATTTACATCGTGATTTATGAGAGATGTTCTTATCTGCAGAATGTTTGAGCTGACATGCGTCCTTCCCATGGAAAAAGATCTCAAAGTGAGCATTTACGATTATGACATGTTCAGTGCAGATGAGCTCATTGGATCCACCACTATCGACTTGGAGAATCGGTACTTGAGCAAATTTGAGGCCTGCTGTGGCTTGTCTCCATCCTACTGCTTGTAAGTACCATATAAATGGACATCAAACAAAGATGATTTTGTGGTACTGTGCACACACGACTCGATTGCCAGAAAGGTAGGCCACAACGCGTGGATACAAACGAAAGCACTTTATTACAAGCTCGCACATCAGCACTGGGTGGGCTCGACCTCAGAGCCCGCATATATGTCCCGAGGCCACGCCTTGCCCCCGGGCATGGCCGAACGGCCGAAAGGCGGGGCATGTATCTCAGTTCCACGCCCGGACGCTCGCGCCACCCACTGGTGCTCGGAATTATTGACCATTGTGCCCGCCACACACGCCCCCCCCCAGAATTCCCACGCACCTGAAGGGTGAGCTTGCGGGGAAGCCGGATGACCCGGCCGAACGCCCCCTGGTGATGCGTGCAGGGCTGGGGGGTAGCGGGACGGCGGGGCTGGGGGGTGCCGGGGGCCTGACCGCCGGGAGGCGGCCTCGACGCGGAGGCAGCGCTGCTTGCGGGGGGTGGTCCAGATCGAGGTGGGCCGGCTTGAGGCGGTCCACGGAGATACGATCCGGGGCACCGCCGATGTCCACGGTGAAATGTTTGTCCCCGGTCTCCAGCACGCGGAAGGGCCCTTCGTACGGGGGCCGCAGCGGTGCCCGGTGGGCGTCGTGCCGGACGAAAACGTACTCCACCGTGCGAAGCTCCGGGGCGACGTGGGAGGACGGGCAACCGTGGTGTGCCGTCGGCACCGGGACGAACCTCCTGGCGGTCTCCTGCAGGGTGGAGCGCTGTTGCGCGCCGCGGACCAAGGAGCCGTGGAGTCGGGGATAAATTCGCCCGGTACCCGCACTGGTTGTCCGAAGACCAGCTCCGCCGAGGACGCGCGCAGGTCGTCCTTGGGCGCCGTCCTGAGGCCCAGCAGGACCCAGGGGAGCCTGTCGGCCCAGCTGCTGTCGCGGAGGCTGGCCCGGAGCGTGGCTTTCATCGAGTGATGGAAGCGCTCGCACAGGCCGTTGGCCTGGGGGTGGTGGGCTGTGGTGCGGTGCAGTTTGACGCCGAGCCCTTGCGCCACCGCTCCGCAGAGCTCCGAGGTGAACTGGGGGCCGTGGTCGGATGAGATGTCCGAGGGGGCACCGAACCGGGCAATCCACGTGGCGATGAAGGCGTGCGCGACGTCAGCCGCAGTCGACGCCGCCAATGGCACGGCCTCCGGCCACCGGGTGGTGCGGTCCACCATGGTGAGGAGGTGGGTGAACACCCACGAGGGGGGCAGAGCAGAGGTCCCACCAAGTCGACATGGACGTGGTAGAACCGACGCTCGGGCACCGTAAACGGGGCCAACGGGGCCTGGGTGTGGCGGTGGACCTTTGCACACTGGCACGCGAGGCACGTCCTGGCCCAGTCGCGGATGTTCTTCCTGAGGCCATGCCAGACGAACTTCGCCGCGACGAGCTTCTGGGAGGCCTTCGTGCCCGGGTGGGACAGGCCGTGGTTGGCGTCGAAAACCAGGCGCTGCCAGCCAGCGGGCACGATGGGGCGAGTCCGGCCGAGGGAGACGTCACACAAGAGGGCCGTGCCCGCGACATCGAACGGCACATCGGTGACGCGGAGGCCCGTGACGGCGGTCCGCAAGGCCTGGACGTCGGGGTCGGCGGTCTGGTCCTCCGCCATCCGGGCATAGTCGATCCCGAGGTGGACCGCGTGTGCGACGGACCGGGAAAGGCAATCCACCACCGGATGTCCGTCGTGTACTCGGACACGGCAGAGAGGTGACGTTGCTGCCGGGCCGACCATGGCTCGGCGACCTTGGCCATCGCGAACACAAGGGGCTTGTGATCGACGAAAGCCGTGAACGGGTGGCCCTCGAGCAGATGGCGGAAGTGTCGGACCGCCAGGTGGAGCCCGAGCAGCTCGCGGTCGAAGGTGCTGTAGCGGCGTTCGTGCGGGCGAAGCTGCTGGCTAAAAAACGCCAGCGGCTGCCAAGCACCACGCACCCACTGCTCGTGCACCACGCCCACCGCTGCTCGTGCATATATATATGTATATTTGTGACTAAAACGTCTTCTTCTTCTTCAAATTTAAATAAAACCAAAAAACAGGGTTCTTCAAGCCTTGAGGAGGTGAGACGCCATGTGACTATCTATTAAATTACATAATGTTTGAATGTTTGAACGTCGGTTGCATCCTGTCTATTAATTACTTTTGTCTATGAATGACATACTGTTGGAATATACCTTTCGACTCTTTCGACTGCTGAGACCTCTTAAACCTTTGAGGATCCTTTAAGTCCCCCAAGACCCTGAACACCACCAAAGACCATGAAGACCCTTATAGACCCAAAATAACCCAAAGACCCTGAAGATCCAAAATGCCCTGTAGACCCTGAAGACCCAAATACCCAAAATACCTCAAAGACCCCTGAAGACCCAAAATATCCCAAAGACCCTGAAGAACCTAAACACTCTGATGACCCAAAACACCCCGATGACCCAAAACATGCTCAAAGATCCAAAAGACCCAAATGACCCAAAATACCTCGAGGATGCAAAAGACACTAAAGACCCAAAATACCCAGATTACCCAAAAGACCTCAAAGACTCAAAAGACCATTGAGGACCATGAAGTCCCTCAAGACCCCAAAGACCCATAAGATGCTTTTGACCCATTAGACTAGCCTGGACCCTTGATCATTTAGACTTTAGAGCTTCAGACCACCTGGACCTTTTTAGATTAGAAATATATTACAAATAAACAATATTGTATTATGGTTGGTGTAAATCATGACAAAATAATTGTTTATATTATGGTTGGTGTAAATCATGACAACACAGCGACTCATGTACAGTCATTATCCTCCGTTAAAACAAGCCCGTGCCTCCGTAGTGACATGTGGTGAGGCGAGCGCAACGAGCCAAACCACGTTAGTATTTTCAATAAACTTTGAAGTATAATGGAAAATAGAATGTAGAAAAGGAGTCGGTAAATAAACATGTTCAGGATAAAATGAAAAATAATCACTGTTTAGTATTTTTGCTGATTTAGGGGGGGGTTTCTCGAACCCACTCTCCGGCCGACGATCCTGTAAGCTGACAAACCGTGGATAATTCCATGGCTCTGGTGGGTTGCTAAGCAATCTCTGGTGGGTGCAAGACGTTTAATTCTGGTGGGGTCCAGCATCTAACTTGGCTTAACCTTACCTGCTAATTAAATGCCCCAGATAGAGTAGCTTGCTCTCAACGCTCCACTGTGATTAATTAAAAATGTCTTCCAAGGGCAATATGAGGGAACTCAGTAATTAACTCATGGTATGCATTTCAGGGATGGGATTAACCAATGGAGAGATCATGTTCCTCCGACTTTTCATCTTAAAAAAGTTGCGGCAAAAAGAGGCTGGCAGGACCCCATCTACACCGGCGATACTGTGCTCGTCGGTGGCACGGAGTATAAACTGGACACCTATGGTGAGAGTGGCTTGTTTTTCAGGAGGTTTGCTAATGCTGCAATTAGTGAATTGTCACTAATTTTATTGTTTTAAGATCATTGTTTTGTTTATAATTGAGCTTAAAATGAAGTATTGTGGATTTATATTTAATTAGAGCCATCACAACTGATGAACCCCAATCTCGGACCTTCCAATGAACGCCTGGCCCTGCATGTTCTACGGACTATGGGCCTCGTGCCTGAGCATGTGGAGACACGAAGTCTGTTCAACTCTCTGCGGCCATATTTTGAGCAGGTGTATATTGCTTTAAAAATACTTTAGTGTCTGTTTTGTTTGTTGTTGTTGTTGTTGTTGTTATGTTGCTTGGTGATGGATCTGATTTTCTTTTTATACATATTTTTTAGGGTAAGCTAATGATGTGGGTTGATCTCTTTCCAAAAAGTATTGGGCTTCCTGGTCCTCCAGTTGACATTCATCCCCGCAAACCCAAAAGGTAATCTTTTTTTAATTTTTTTCGTTTTTTTCTTTTCTTTCTATGTTCATGCATTCGTTCATCAATGAAGAAATACCTGAAAATATTTATTTTAATTAATGTATTTATTTAACTTATATTTAATTTATTTTTGTTTTTAGCTGAAAATATTGAATTTATTTTAGTTAAAAATAGTTAATGCTTTTTGTTATTTCCCCAGGTTCGAGCTTCGTTGCATCATCTGGAATGTAAAGGATGTGATCCTGAAAGACCAAAGTATTACAGGAGAGAAGTCGAGTGATATTTATGTGAAAGGGTAAAAAGGCTGCTTCATGTTCCTGTTTTTTTATATATCCTGTCCCCTTCCTTATATTCTGAATGAAGTCAATGGTTGTAGAGTGAGAGATGAACAAACTGATATCACACTCACTTTCTGATGATACCAACTCACAAACATCACAATCACTAAAATGGATACAAGTAATTACGCATTCATACCTAAGCTAACAATATATCCATGTATGCACCTCAATATCCCCAATCCTTTTTTATTTTTATTTTTTTGTACACAAGATCGAGGCTCGTTCGTGTAAGAGCGAAAATTAATGACCAAAAAAAACCGGACACATAAGACATAATAAAGGGAGCGGGAGACAAGATGAGGATAGAGCGAGAAGCACACAAGTACAACATTTGACAGCAGGGACATCAGGAGATCTGTTGGAGGGGGAGGGCTTGGGGGAGGAGGCGTGGGAAGGGGGGGGGGGGGGGTAGGAGAGGTAAAAACCACATGGACACAGCTATGACTTCCAGGAAAGAAGTCGGTATTTCAGAAAAGTGGATCTGGGGTGAATTAATGGGGGTAGAAAAGATCAAGGTTTTGGATGGGGGAAGATAAGAAATGGTGGTGAATAGCTGTTTTAAAGACCTGGAGGGATGAGTGGGATTGAAGAGAGTGAGGGAGTTTGTTACATAGGCGGGAGAAAAGAGGAATGAAAGAGTGAAGGTGAGCTGCGAGTCTTGATTTTGGCAGTTTCACCAGAAGAGGGTTGCTGGCAGATCTTGTGCGACCCGTAGGAGTATTTAGGGGACAGAGCACAGACAGGGCTGGGGGGGATAGGCCAGAGAGGAGTCGGTAGAAGACAGAAAGACCACCAACCTGCCTGCGGTGAGTGAGTGAAAGGCCCTCAGAGTTATCTTCATCACGGGAAATTCCAATGATTCTGAAAGCTTTGGTTTCAACAGCGTGAGGCTGAGTTAGGTGTAAGGCAGGAGCACGAGCCCAGAGGGGAGAGCTGTATTCCATTGAGCTGCGGATGAAAGCCGTGTATGTGTTGAGGAGCTCAGGTGTGCCAAGGAAGGACTTCGCACGACGGAGGATGCCCAGTCAGCGACTGGCTTTGGAGGCCAGCTTGGACATGTGGTTTTCCCAGGAAAGATCATGGCAGATTGTGAGACCCAAGAGCTTGAGTGACAGAACTTCTTGGAGGGGATTGTTGAGAAAGTAGATGGGAGGGTTGTCAATACGGTCTTTTCGGAGAGACATAGTGAGAGTGTGAGATTTGTCAGGATTGAAAGACATATTCCACTTGTTTGACCAGTCAGTGATTTTGTCCAGGCCTGCAGAGAGTGAGAAGGCTGCAGACTGCCAATCTGAGGGATGAGGTATGGAGCGGCAGAGAGTGGGGGTGATCACTGATCAGCAAAGAGATAGAGAGGATTTTCCAGAGAGTCGGAGAGATCATTGATGAAGACCAGAAAAAGCATAGGGCCCAGAACACTGCCTTGGGGAACTCCAGCCTGAACAGTGAGGGGATATGAGAGAGGAAGTCCTCAAGCCATGCATGGAGGTTTCCATGTATACCATAGGAGGAGGGTTTGGTGAGCAGAGCGGGGTGCCAGACCATATCGAAGGCAAGTGATACAGCTCTAATCAAGGGAGACAGCTCTAATTTCCTGTTTGATATTGAGGACCTCGATCCATTGTTGAGACAGCAGAAGCAGCATGTCCAGAGTAGAGTGACCTGGTGTGAATCCAAATTGATGATCAGAGTTCAAGCCATTGGAGAAGAGGAAGGATTTGATATCCGAAGCAATGATGGATTCCATGACTTTGCTGATAATTGGGAGCAGGCTGATTGGTCTGTAGTTGCAAAGATCTGTTTTTGCACCATTTTTGTGTAAAGCGGTAATGTTGGCTGATTTCCAAGCTGATGCCAGATGACCTTGAGCAAAAGATAGGGTGAAAAGAACAGAGAGAGGGTGAGATAGAGCGGCAGAGCAGGATTTTAGGACACGTGGGCTGATGCCGTCTGGTCCAGTTACAGAATCAGAGTCGAGGATTGACAGAAACTTCTCCACCTTGTCAGGAGAGAAGGACACAGAGTCCAGGAGCAGCTGGGTACGACTGGGTACGGTGGGTGCAGAGAGAGATGGGTTTGGGAAACAAGATTTTAAGGCAAACACAGAGTTGAGGCATTCAGCTTTTTCACATGCGGAGTCAGCTGTGTAGCCGTTTGAGGTAAGGGAGGGGATGGAGGGGGAACAAACACCAGAAACAGATTTGACAAGATGCCACTAGGATTTGGAAGAGGGAGACAGGTTTGAGAGTTCACTCTTGAGAGTAGAGAGATATTGTTTCCTGGCTCTCCTGAGGGTAGACACACCTCAGTTATACTGTATGTACCGATGCAATTCCATTTTATATCTATTTTCTGTTTCTTTTTTGCTGCCAATACATTTTTTGGGAGACCAATCCATGCATTAACTACTCTCTGCCATAAAGACCACTGCCTTACTACCATCCTCAGTCTCTTCTTTACCCTGATCCTGTCACTGTCCATTTTGGTGGAAAACTCTTCTGCACTCGTTAGCCTCCTACCTGGCATCAGCCTGGCTTTAGACTTGCATTTTGGGTGTTTGAAGCCGTCTGTCTATCGTTCCATCTGTCTAGAACATCTCTACGGGAAAATGAATGCATGCAGGACTGGTGCAACCACTAGGCAAACTTGATGGTCTCCTAGAGTGGCAAATTTGGTGGGACAGCAGAAAACTGAATGACTATTCATGAAATTACACGAATGAACAAGCAGACTTCAAACTGCAGTGGGAAATGAAAAGTCTCGATTGTATGATTATACAGGGTGTTCCACAAAGACACGGACAACTTTGGACTTTGGACAATCCGGTTGTTAATATATTTAGAACCAATACCATTTGGTTTATATGACAGAGAAACTCAAAGTTTTGTGCGCACCATCTATACACTTCAATATGAGCTCTGTTTGTTTGTCTGGGCAGGAATTTGGAATTTGTTCATGGTGCCGGAGATAGCTCGCCTACTTTTCATAAAGGACACCGTGGGATGTTTAACGTCCATCGACTTTAACGTCCATCCAAGAGGAACATTACACATTGATGAATCACCCAGCCTGTGAAACACCGGGTGATAACTTATCACTAGGCCAGGATTCAAACCCAGGCTAGACAGCTTAGAAGTGAGTGTGCATCAAGGCCATCCTGCCACCATCTCCACTACCAAGATACAACTTTCAATTATTTATTTATATACACTATAACATCACCACTGCTGACATATCACCTTGAACTTTTTTAATGTTTTATCTTTTACCTTTATTTTTAGTTTATTTTATTCTTTATTTATTTTTTATTTTTAGTGACTTAGATGTAAAATCTACACGTCCCATTTTTGAGGTGTGCTTTGTGGCTATGTCCTCGATAAGAACTTGATTTCTTGTTCTGTCCAATCTTTTTGTATACAAAGTCGAGGCTCATGGAGGATTAGAGCAAATTTGGTCAGGCCCCTTTGAAATGAGCTCACGTTCATTAATCCAATACAAAACTGTAACAAAATTCACTACTTTTAATAAAACTATTGATTCAAAGCTGAGGTGTACTTTATTGATCATTTTACAGCTGGATGGATGGCATGGAGGACGCCGGTCAGAGCACAGATATCCACTATCGCTCTCTCGGCGGCGAAGGAAACTTCAACTGGCGTTTCATTTTCCCTTTTAACTATCTTCCAACAGAGAATGTATGCCTCGTCAAAAACGTAAGTTTTGAAAACATTTTATCTTATTGAGAATTATTTATTTAATTCAATTAAATACTTTATCTCCATGACATTTTATTTAATTCAATTAAGTACTTTATCTCCATAGCCTTTGTACAAGATCATGTTTAACTGCCGTGCATTATTGCTGGTATTACATATTGTAAAACTTATTCAAACACAAAAGTCATGAAGGGCAGTTTGCTTTTTTTGACTTTATACAAATGCAGCATATCTTGCACTGGAACATCTCCAATCTTTATCCATTCTTATGAGTTGGGCAAAATGAATATAATGTTGTGGTTTCTTCAAATTTCAAATTATGAACTTCAATTTCTAGCATAACAGTTTGAATTTTTCTATGTTAATTTTTTCGTTTTTATTTTCATTTTCGTTTTTATGCCGATCTTGACTTTCCAAATTTCACTATTCCATCATAAAACTGACTTATTTAGTGTTTGATGGTAACACAGTCACCTGATAATTATTGTACGTAGTTTTAGGGGTCTCCCCTCCCCATGTTTGGTTTGTGTCTAAAAATGATATCTCTTCATAATCTTTTTTATGTTCTTCCCTTCGTAATCTGCCTTTTACGTCCTTTAAAAGGTTCAGGTTGGCCATCAGGCACCAAGTTCAGGCAGGAATGCCACCATGTCTTAAAAGCGTCCCATATGAACTGGGTGAGAGGTCTTTTTTATGCCTCCACCCCCAAAGGTGGCCGGAGGCATTATTTTTTATTTTGAAGGCTCCAGGCACAGACTATATAGCCTTCATCGAGGCCAGACCTTAAATAAAAAAGAAAAGTGTATGATGAAAAGTGCATGATGTTTGTTAGCGAGAGAGAGATTGAAGCTAGCCCAATAGCTATAGTTTGAGTGACACAGAAGGTAAGACCAGCAATCCTAACACGGAGAGTGTAAGATGGTTCCGGGCACCACTTTAACGCTCGTAAGTTAAAACGGTAGTACTACCCTGGGCGGTTGCTGTCTGCAACCTACGACCTAAAATCGAAGGATTGCCCCACCAACGGACTGGGCTATGGACCAATGACAGCTGAGCAGCGAGAGCTTAGTGGCATCACAGTTGCGAGTGGGGACGACAGCTATAAGATGCAGTATATAAACAGTGGGGGGTGGGGGAGCAGATGCATGCAGAGCATGTTGGTGAAGCCTGCATGTGGATGCCTGGGGTTTTCCACGGCATGCATCAGTCCACCATTGCCTCCAGCCAAGCCTCCACCACAGCCCGCGCTCACCTCCCCCAAGAGCTGCTTCTGTCCACAGCACAAACAGCTCCTGGAAGGCCATATCTCCACCCTCACCAAGCTGTGTCCTACTCGACGCAGTCTGCAGTATTTGTGTCCTCTCATTCTCTTATCTATCTACTAAGGTGTGTTTGAGCCCTTAAGGAGTAGGTAACTAAGGAATCTGCCATTTTTTTGTTGGCTCGGGTGCGCCTACTGGGTAGTGGGGTTTTAATAATTGCATTGCTTATCTTTTTGTATTAACACCCCACGTTGTTCTAAATTCACTTCATATCTGGGTGCATTTGAGTGTCATGATTGTGAGTTAAAGCAATTGTACATGTCTGTTGAAAGACAGATTGGGTCCCGGCGATTAGCGCCCAGTACAAGACTGTGCCTGTGTCCAGCAATTTCGCTCGGATCGATAATAATTAGTATAATCGGATGTAAGGCACTGATTAGCATGTCTCTTGATTGGCTCAGGTGTTCCACTGAAGTGAGGTATTGTGGCAAACAGACCCGTAATCCAGCTCAGAGCACTCAAGTCAGTTGACCAGTGCGACCGCTTTAACATCGTTTGTCAGAATTCAGACCGGGCAACCGGGACAAACCTGACGGCTCCAGCAATACTTTTTTCCCAATTAGAAGTGGGAAATGAAAAGTCTAGATCCTGTGATTATACATCACTGACATCTCAAGAGAAGACTATAGTTGGTGTTGTCATCGTTGTTGTTGTTGTTGTTGTTGTCGTCGTTGTTGTTGCCGTTGTTGTTGTCGTTGTTGTTGTTGTTGCATAGCCAAGGACAGTTCTCTCGAACAAGCTCAAACGAACAAGCAATCTCGAACGGCTATATTGGATTTCATGAAAACCTTTGAAATGCATCTCTCCTTCATTTTTCGATCGATTGAGTTGAAACTTCGACCACTTATAGTATACCACTTGAATTGACGTATATCCTAAGGATGACGTCATAGGTCACGTGACTTGGTGGTCATATTGGATTTCATGAAAAACCTCTTTTACGCACCTCCTCCTTTATTTTTCGATCAATTCAGTTCAAACATTGCATAATTTGATCTGGGCTGCCATTGTCAAGAACGTTGTCGTGCACTTGTCCAATCAGAATGTGGAATCTTGTTCCCTGGGGCATCACTGCTTACAGTTTTAATCTTACTTTTTTTTTGCTATTTTATAATGTTGGATACAAAGGAAAAAGTCTCTCTCTCTCTCTCTCTCTCTCTCTCTCTCTCTCTCTCTCTCTCTCTCTCTCTCTCTCTCTCTCTCTCTATCTCTATCTCTATCTCTATCTCTATCTCTATCTCTATCTCTATCTCTATCTCCCTTTCTCTTTCGCTCTTTCGCTCTTTCGCTCTCTCTCTCTCTCTCTCTCTCTCTCTCTCTCTCTCTCTCTCTCTCTCTCTCTCTCTCTCTCTTTCCCTCTCTCTCAAAGTCTCTCTCTCAAAATATTATCCTGAACAAAACCTAGGATTATGCATGTGCAGATCTATTCATAAATGCATGGTCAATTTGAATGGTTGTCTTTGTGTTCTCGTCACAGGATGATTTCCTTAGTTTTGAGGAAACATCATCCAGGGTTGTTCCTCAGCTCAACCTGCAACTCTGGGACAATGACAAGCTATCAGCTGATGATATTTTGGGTAATGTCTTACAATATGACCTCTTCCAAGCAATGGGGTTCTGAAAGGTCTAACCCTAACCTAACCCAAACCCCATAGTGCCATATATATATATATATATATATATATATATATATATATATATATATATATATATATATATATATATATATATATGATCCTTCCTGATGAGTGAAGAATATACATATTTGTTAGTTGAATCACCAAGACAAACCATCTCGCTGATCTCATTCCTACCTACCTGCACCCCACTTTTACCCGTGCCTGTACTTGCTCCAACCACACTCCTGCATGCACTCACTCCACTCTCACTCCTGCCTATACTCATTCCACCCTCACCCCTCCCTGCACTTGTTCCACCCTCACTCCACTCTCAGCCCACTCTCACCCCTACCTGTACTTGCTCCACCCTCACCTTTGCCGACACTCACTCCAACCACACCCCTGCATGCACTCACTCCATTCTCACTCCTTCCTGCAAATTTTCCACCTTAACCTCTCCCTGCACTCACTCCACTCACACCTCAGCCTGCACTCGCTCCAACCTCAGCCCCGCTTGCACTCTGTATATACTCACCACTGCCTGCACTTGCTATCTCGTTGTAACCTCATGGCTGTCAATCTCTTTTGCAGACTTTGTTCTGCAAATGTAATCAACCTTTAGTTACAAATTTTTCATACTGTTATCTCCTGCAAGGTACACACAAGGATACACAAGGAACTTTGGCACAGGATGAGGCCATGAGGCCCATTATGCCTGTGCTGCACCAACCTCAGTATTATCACCCATCCACAAACAAGCTACCGACAAGTCCTGCCAATATCCCCATACTCCATACCCTCTCTGTCCAATGGATCCAGGTTTCTATATAATTCCCATTTAAACTTATCCACCCCTCCACTGCAAATACCTTTCCGCAGAGACCATTCCATGCATTAACCATTCTCCGAATGAAAAAAACCCGTCTTAAAACTATCCTAAATCCCATCTCCTTTACCCTCAAGCTATGGCCCTGGTCCAAACACTGTCAACTTTGCTGAAAAACACCACTGCACTTATCTTGTCCACGCCCTTCATTATTTTAAACATCTCAATCAAATCCCCTCACCATAGCCTCCTTTATAATGTAAAAGTCCTGTCTCCTTCAACTGTTCCTTTTAACTTTGTCTAGCTAGGCCCAGAATCAATCGAATTACCCAATGCTGAAACCTCTGTGTGGCATCTATGTCCTTCCTCAGATGTGGTGACCAAAACTGTACACAATATTCTACATGAGGCCCAACTAAATTCCTAAAAGTGTTAACGTGACTTATTTTCATTTATAATTTATCGCCAGACAAATACAGTACAACCAAAAACACTGTTATCTTTGCCTATGGCTGTCTGTCTGCTTACCCCCACCACCCCAATATATACATATTACATTATATACTCAACATCAAAAGAAACTCATCAAATCTTTAGAAGGACACTCATTGAAATCCTCCACGCAAAAATGAAAAATATTTGAACACAGAGGTAAAGTTCAGCTATCTTTACTAAACACATGTCAATAAACAGGAGGTTGCCTCAATCACAAAAAAACAAAAATCATGAACATCACAAGGGGCGGTGCAACAAAAGTCACAGCACTGCAACACAAAGGCACGCACCTGAATACAGTCAAAACAAAATGACACAGAAATGGACACAACACTCCTAACAGTCAAGGACAGAATGACAGCAGTCCTCAATATTGTGTTTGTACTCCCTCAGCTGTGATGCAGGCTGTACACCTCTAACGCATGCTATGTACCAGGCGTCTGATGCGGTACCGGGGAAGGCTGTCCCACTCCTGCAAGCCTTGAATGAGCATTTGCCGATTGACAGCCATTGATCTCCTTGATGTAAGACGTCGACCAAGCTCATCCCAAAAATGCTGAATGGGATTGAGGTCAGGAGAATAAGGCATCCAAGGCATCATTTAAACACCCTGTTCCTGGAGGAAGTTGGTGGTCACGCGAGCAACATGGGGTCGAGCATTGTCCTGCTGGAAAACTGTGATGTCAGGATGAGCCTGGAGAAATGGCAGCAGATGAGGTCTCAAAACTTCATTGACATAACGCTGACTAGTGAGATTGTCTTCGATGACGACCAGAGGTGTCCTGAAATGGGTGGAAATGCCGGCCCATACCATCACACTGGGTCCTCCCCAACGATTGATCTGGCGAATACAGCATGATACATACCTTTCCCCACCTCTGCGCCATACCCGTTGACGCCCATCAGCAGCATGGAGGCAAAATCTGGACTCATCGCTGAACAAGACTGCACTCCACTGTTGCTGTGTCCAGCGGCGATGCTGTAGACACCATCTTAGTCTGTTCTGTTGATGCACTGTGTTCAACACTGGACCTCTGCAAGGACGTCTTGCCACCAGGCCCCAACTTCTCAAGCTCCTCTGCACAGTCGAGACACTGATGCGGTTGTTGTGGCGACCTTTTGTCAATGCAGCTGTTTGCGTCGCAGGGCGGAAACGATCACGAAGATGCTGCAACACAATCCAGCAGTCTTGGTTTGGGGTGGTTACCCGTGGTCTTCCTATTCGTGGACCATCATTCACAGTTCCAGTTTCACCATAACGCCTGGCCAGGTTGGAAATTGCAGGCTGTGAACATTGAACAACGAAGACATTGGGCAATTGTTTGCTGGCTTACACCAGCCTCAAGCATCCCAATTGCCCTGAAACATTGTTCAGATGTCAGGCATGGCATCTGAATTTTCTTGTTGATTTCCCTGTCAGAAACATCTAGAGTGACTATAGACAGCAGTAAAAATGTCTAACCACGAAAACTGAAGGATTTCATTATGAGGGTCATTATTTAAAGGGAAATATCCCTGTTTGTTTGACTGTTTGTTTGACTTTGACCTTTGACATGGCCACAATGGTATTGATGCCACAATGAGCATGGATTTATTGTGTGTATTCCCCTCTACAGGGAGCCTGACATTGGACCTGAACTGCATGCCAGTTTCTGTCAAATTGCCTGAAACTTGTGGCCTGCATCAAATCCCTGCAGCCACAAGCTCAATAAAAAAGAGGAAGAGAATCGAAATGATATCAATTTTTCAGAAAAGGAGCATCAGGGGATGGTGGCCCTGTTACGCCGAAGAGGGAAACACATGGACATTGATGGTCAGTGGTTTCGAATTGTTTCTCACTTTTGGTTGTTCATTGATTTAAAATGCTTTTTAAGTTATTTTTAAATGGCTAACATGTAATAAAACACACAACTGCAAATTAAACGAAAGATAACAGATTAGGAAAGCATAAGTTTATGCTGGTGATGGCGTCGTAACCATATGGTCATTGGGGAGCCATAGTGACATTTATATTGCCAAAATACCTGGTTGTGCCCACATCTCTTCTCTGGACTGGATTTCTAAGCAGCTATGGGGATCAAAAACACACTATAGTGAGCGTAATACAAACAAGGAACAAGGCATTACCCACTCCACCACCAAATATCTGTGTGTACACGTGGGTTATCAAGACGATTTCTATTTACAATGGTTTTCTGTTATTACCTCTACCACTGAAGGTGGACGGAGGTTATGTTTTCACTCCTGTCTGTCTGTCTGTTTGTTTGTCTGTGAGCAGGATATTCAAATAGTTGTGGACAGATTCAGACGAAATTTGATGGACAGGTTGGGTGCATGACAAGGACGAATTGATTAGATTTTGGTGAACATCTGGATCCAGATACTATAATTTATAAGTGATTCTTCACCATTGAGAGATGGGGCCAAAAACGATATATTTAACATTATATCTGAAAAGGTTATGGACAGATTGGGATGAAACTTGTAGGACAGGTTTGGTGTGTGACAAGGACGAATTGATTTGACTTTGGTGAAGTCCGGATCCGGATACGAGAAGTTTTTATTTTTTAAGTGATTCTTCAACATTTGAGCGATGGAGACAAAAACTAAATGCAGCATTATATTTCGAAAAGTTGTGGACGAGTTATGCCAAAACTAGGTGGGTGAGTTGACTATGTACAGAACAAGCAAACAAGAACAAACCGATTAGATTTTGGTTCTGGTCCAGATCCAGATCTGGCCTATTGGTGGGATACAAAACATGGACCATGGATGGGAAGCAAACCTCCAGTTAAGCAGTACTTTGGCTCTGAATTCGTCCTGATCACACATACATAGAGAGGAGTGAGATAATTGTCTAACTCTGTCTGCCTGACTGGCAGTCAAACAAAGTGGAAAATCATTCCAAACAGGAAACTTCCTGTTTTGAAGGATGCCATAAAAGACACAAACAATAGGCACAAATACATAATGTAACACTGTAGATAGGGTGGTGTAATAGTCGCTGTATCAACGGCGGTAAACATGCGGACATCATACATCACAATCGCCATGCTCTTCCTTTACGTTTTTTATTCAGTGTGAAACACAAACAAAACGATTGTTAAAATGACCATCAAATAACGAAAGCATCGGCGTTATGTCTCTTGCAACAAAACGGTATGTCTAGATGCCTCAGGCTTTATGTCTATCCTTCGGACCGCTTCGGACAAATTAATCCCAGGTTTCTTAATGCAGTAGTGTATCGTTTCAGTTGTATCACTTTCGTAATAGTAATAATAATAATATAGTAAATATGACCATAACACTTTCATCCCAATGTCGTGAATACAAAGTTAATGCATTGAAGCGGTGTATGGTTCATGATTCCATAATAAGTTGTGTACGGACTAACAACCGTGAAAGTAAGGAATTCGCCTCGGTTTTTTGACAGCATGTTTTTAACCCAACCATTGTGGGGGTATAATCTAGATTACAGTAGATCTTCCTTCCCGCAGTTCTGTAAGTAAAACTAACATCACGGATGTCAGGGTTCCTCTACATTTATTTGTTTAATCTTATAAGCAGCATTAACGACTGTTTAAAAAGCTAATCATATGTGTTTGTGGTTTATAATATTTTATAAGCCTGGCTACTATTGGGAAGGAGCTGTTAGACTTTCGGTCTTGGTGATGCGACCTTTACAATCTTTATTTTATTTAAATTGGAGTATATACTTGGAAACTCTAGAACACAAATCACCTTGATACCACTTTCAAAAACCTACAATTTTGTCGTACTTGGACATGTTAAATAAGGTGGTGTATAATAAGATTACTTCAACGGTGATAAACTTCTGAATTTTTTTTATACAACCTTTAAAGTCATGATTTTTTTTCAATTGAGTTATATACTATACGTCAACACTGCTGTATGGTGTTCTTTGAACTCTCGAGTTACTTCCGCCTCCAAAGGTGGCCGGAAATTATGTTTTCACCCGTTAGTCTGTCTGTTTGGCTGTGAGCAGGACATCTCAAAAGGTTTGAACAGAAGATTCGGACGAAAGTTGTTGGACAGGTTGGGTTGCTTAGATTTTAGTGAAGATCCGCATCCGGATACTATAATTTTTAATTGAATGTTCTCCATTGAGAGATGTGACCAAAAACGATCAACATACAAGTACAAATCCATGCAAAGTACACCGCCCCCATGTCAAATAAATAAATATCCTCCAGCGCGGGGCGCCTTCTGTGCCTAGCAATACCGCTGTACAGCACATAGAGACGGTATTGGGAAGGAGAGGTGTACAATAATTGATTGATTAATTGCATAATTAAAATCAATAAATAACAATCGTAAAATAATTTCTTAATCAATTGGCTAAAAACATACCTCAACCACCAGTGTTTCATCCGAAGCTGTAACTTTTTGAAAATTAATAAATCAAAAATATCCTTCATAGCCACATCACTTGGTCACTGTCCTGTCTAAATACTAGCTTCCTAGCTCAAAAGGTGCCTGAGATATTGGCCAAATGAGAAAGAAAATAAATAGGTGATTAATAATGAAATTAAACAAATAATAATTGCAAAAGAATTAAATTATTAATCAATTGGCTACTAAAATGTCTAAACCACCACCGTTTCATCCGAATCTGTAACTTAAAAAAAAATTAGGTCATTAATCGAATAACTAAATAATTAATTGATTCATTGACTAATCAATAAATAATATAATCGATTAATTGATTACTCAATGAATCAAAAATAACCTTTATAGCCAAATCACTTTTCATTGTCATGTCCAAATATCAGCTGCCTAGTTCAAAAGGTGCCTGAGATAATGCCCAGAAGAGAAGGGAAATAAATCAGTACCTAATTAATCGATAATAATTAAGTAACTCATCAATTAATTGATTAATCAAAAAACAGAAAATACTGTTTACTGCCAAAGTACTTTCTCACTATTGTGCTGAAATTTCAGCTTCCCCGCTCAAAGGATGGCTGAGATATCTCCCGGACAACCAAGAATACAAACAAGAAAACAAACAAACAAGAAAACAAGGAAATAAACAACCAGAGTGAAAACTGAGCACTCCCTTTGAGCGTGCGTCGTTGCCGGGCCCCCTTCGCTGGAACGAAGTTCAGGGGATCCCCCTTCTGTGCCTGGCAATGACGTCATGCAGCACCTGGAGATTGCATAGGAAAGCAGCGGTGTACAATAGCACGATATCACAAGAAGTTGTGCAAGGATTCGGACGAAACCTGTTGAACAGGTTGGGCGTGTGACAAGGAAGAATTGGTTCAATTTTGGTTCAATCCTCCCTCTTTAAAGTCTTCTTTTTCTTTAGCGTTTACTCCATATCTGTGGTTATATGGGGTGCTTCGTGTATATTTATTTATTTCACTGTGATCGCCACTGCATGGAAAGTTTCGTCATATATCGGTTTTCATCACATATTGGCAACTAAAGCAAACGTCAACTTGCGACTCCTCTCTCTCCCCTGCACCCCCCCCCCTCCCCCCTGTCTGTCTCTCTCTCTCTCTGTCTGTCTGTCTGTCTGTCTCTCTCTCTCTGTCTGTCTCTCCCTTCCCCTCTCCTCCCACCCTCTCACCCCCTTTTTCTCTCTCCCTCCTCCCCCCCCCCCCCCCCCTTTAATATCAAAGCGACTGGTGGTGTTTGTTCCTATATTACAAAGAAGCGAAGCGAGGGGTGGTATTTGCTTGTATATTACAAAAAAGAAGTGATTCGATTTTGGGTTCATCAGGTCAAAGGTCATGTCCCCTTTGAAAGTGTTGCAGACCTTAACTCAACTTTGAAGGATCTAACGTTCTCTCTTGTACTTGTCTTTCTTTTCTTTCTCTTATGACCTTTCATTTTTCATGTGACCTTTAAATTCAATCAGATGGACCAGTTGTTTGACATATTGTGCGGTGGAGGCATATCCATCAATGCATTCATTCAATTTTCTAGTTTGTTCTATTTTAGGCCATGGACTTGTTGATTTACTCCATTGGTTATGTAGAAAGAGTCATAGCTATAAAATAAGAATAATATCTCGCTTCTGGGCCTCTGGGCCATTCACTAAGGTAAATTCTTGAAACCATTAAATTTTGAGCAGTCAAGATGCAAGGAATTGTGGCGTAGTTATTTTTAGCTCATCTGGAACGAAGTTCAGAGGAGCTTATGCGATGGCGCATTGTCCGTCCGTCCTTCAGTCCGTCTGTAAACACTTGAATCTTCTTCTCCGAAACCGCTCATGGGATTGTGACCAAACTTGGCACAAATGATATTTGTTGTGTTGTGACTAAAGTTTGTTCAGGCATTTAAAAAATTGGGGTCTAAGGGGGGTCTACCGGGGTCAAAAGTGGATGCAGGTTTGACCCCCAAAATAGGAATTTGCTTTTCCTCTGAAACTGCACATGAACTTTCGATGAAACGTGACAACAACCTAAAAACCTTCCACAACCAAGCATTTTAAACATCGAGTCCTGAGGGGTCTACTGGGGGATGCCCCCCAAAATAGGTATTTTTTTGTTTGTTTGTTTAAATTATTATGATTATGTTAGTATGATTCTACATGCTGCCCTATCTTCTAGCAACCATTGGAATTGGTTTAAAATACCTTTAGTCAGTGCAGTATACTGTTTATTCCACCAGGTGAGCACCAGGGGTATTGCCCCCGTTTTACTCAGCAATTGAGGATAGCTTCGTTGTAAAACGGAAATTTATAGAATCTGCAATAAGAAGTTGAAGAAAAAGAAAATTAAATGTGTTTGTTTCAATTTCTGCGATTAGTTACGAATTTGTAAGCACAAGATATTGCATTATCATGTTAGGAATACAATATGTCACGTGTAGCTTTGTCAGTTTCTCTATCGTCAGGGGTCATATAGATTGCCACGTCTCCAATCAGCCTCATCTTCCTCTCTTTTCTTTTAGGAGTCTGAAAGTCAAATTTCCATCTGAATCCCAGCACCTTGTCTGTATTTAGCATCATGTGTTACCTGTGGTCCTAACCTTTATGCACACCTGTATTGTCTCATAATGGGGACTGGGGCATATTCTAAATGGCCAATGTGCTTGCAGGGTAAGGTAGAGTTGACAATGGAAATCTTGAACGAGAAAGAATTTGAGGAGAAACCAGCTGGACAAGGTCGTGATGATCCAAACGTCAATCCAACATTGGAACCACCAATGTGAGAGAACAGTTTTTGTTGATTGATTGATTCATTGTTGTTGCTATGACGTACAGTAGTGTATTGTTATACAGACCACATAAATGCTATGCATAGGTTATTGTATAAATTTTGTTGTTTTTTTACACCGGGACTCCCCACCTGCAAAAGAGAAAAAAAAGAAGAAAAGAAGTACAGATACATTCAAAGTACACCGCCCCCATGCCAAATATATCTATATATTATATTGCTGCAGATCTCCGACGTCGGCCTTCCCCTTATCAAGGGGGAATTAATCCCCTTGTCCTTTATCTGACCGACGCGATCCTGAAGTTATCATGTTCCTTCCGGTCGGTGTTAAATAGGGTTGTTGGTCGAATTTAGTCCTATTACCTAAGTACTAACACCGACCGTGAAGCAAGGAAATAACTCCCGCCCAAATCACGGATATTGTTGGAATATGCCGAGCGGATAGCAATCCGCAATCCGAGCTGTTAACCAATGACTAGACCCGATTATAGCGGTTCCTAATCGTGACAAGCATATACAATGGGGAAAAGACTAGGACGATCGAATTTAGGAAGAAACTAGGAAGAACAAGGCAATTTATTAACAATGTACAAGAAGAGGAAAAGAAAGAATGTGAATGTACAAGGAAGAGGAAGGAAAAGTACACAGGGCAGCCTTAATAACAGTCTTACTTATCCCTTGGACTCGGGCCCGTTCGCTCTCAGACTCGGTCTCAGACGCAGACTCACGCGGGGATGTAGAAGGTAGGGTGGAAGGTCCGGTGATGGCGTCCACAGCTCGTCCCGGTCCTAGACTCGTTCCGTGCAGCAGCTGGTGGACGGCAGGCAGCTCTTCCCGTGTAGCGTAGGCATGAGCGGACAGTTATTGTGTCGGGGAAAGGTCGGTAAGCTGGCGGTTATTGCACGCCTAGCCACGTACGTAATATGTGTACCGGCGCCTTTACACGCGCTCCCGGTATTACTCTGATCGCTCCAAGCGCCCCTTCCCCAATGTCCTTCTGCACGCTGCAGTTCTCGGCAATGCGTGCCGCGCGCTCGCCCTTTGTAAAGCTGGTTGCCACAGCGCGTCTCTCACTCTCGTACTCAACTCTCGTACCGGTCCTTCTGAATGCGCTCTTTATACCACGAAGTTCTTCTGGCCAGTCCTTTGTAATGAGCGCTGCTGCGTAAGTCCCCTCGAGGGCTTTGTGTGCGCACTTTTATAAGCCAAGACAGCGAACGCTCTGGAAGCCCCAAACCACGCCCTGTCAGGCGATCTCCCCTTAGCCCTGATTGGCTGGTGTGGTCTTACCGGCTCCGCCTTGATGGCCGCTTGACGTGGCAGCACCTCCACCCTTGCGCTCCATCCCCCTTTTTGGGCCTCACCTCATGGCTTTTGAGCGAGCCCAAGGGCAGCGAAGGCTGTTGGCCAAGGAGCGTAACAAACTGGGAGGGGCGATGGGGTACAAACTGAAGAGCGCTTAATGGCGTCGCTTGGAGGGAGGCTGCAAAATGGACGAGGGGCCTACTCTTATTTGTTTGACACAACGCAGATGCAACTACTGGACATGGCCTTATCTAAACACATACTAAGAAATAACTATCGTCCTAAGGTGACCTACGTGTTGCTTGTGGCCTACCTATGGGGTGCAACCTTTAACCTTTAATGATGTTATATTTACAAGTGTGGGTTCTCAAAACCGCAACAATATAAACGCAAGTTGTCTGTGTGTGTCCGCGTTTTATTCAGAGATGGCTGAACGGATCTTCATCAACCTTTCAGAGGTTCATCAGTCTCTCTCTCTTCAGTTCTCATCAGAGTCTCATCAGTTCATCAGCCTGGGAGTGTTTTAGGCAGAAAAAAAAATGAAAAAAAAAAGTTCATTTTTTTGGAGTTAAAAAAAAAAAATCGCTCGATAGTGCCGAAGCCTTTTTAAATTAATGACAGTTATATACAAGTACACATTCGCATAAATAAATACAAAACAATCACCAGACATTTGAATACAAATAAATCAAACAATTCCGGAAGTGTACGAAGTTGGTAGTACGGCTTCTTCTTCTTCCTGATCGACATCACACTTAACTCAGAAACGTGATGAATGCCACATTCACAAACCAGCATATGTATGAACCCCCTTCCTCTCCTGCATATGTATGAACCCCCTTCCTCTCCTGCCTCTCCCCCTTGCCCCCTTCCTCCCTTTCCCCCCTCCCTGCCCCTCCCCCTCCCTGCCCCTCTCCCTCCCTGTCCCTCCTCTTGCCCCCCTCCCTCCTCCCTCCCCCTTCCCCACCCTCCAATCCCTTCTCCCCCTCCCCTCCCCTCCCCTTCCACTATCTCCCCCCACCCTTCCCCTCCCCTCTCCTCTCCCCTTCCCTCCCCTCCTCCCCATTCCTCTCCTGCCTCTCCCCCTTCCTCCCCTTTCCCCCCCCTCCCTACCCCTTCCCCCTCTCTCCCCCTTCCCCCTCTCTCCCCCTTCCCCACCCTCCAACCCCTTCTCCCCCTCCCCTCCCCTTCCCCTATCTCCCCCCCTCCCCTCTCCTCCCCTCTCCCCCTCCCCTCCCCTTTCCCTCCCCTCCCATCCTCCCACTTCCCTGCCCTCCCCCGCCCGGCAACGCCGGATACTTCTGCTAGTGAGACTATAAATGAGACCTTTCCCAGTATGAAATTTCATAAAGAATTGTACCGTTTGAAAAAACGCTCCATTTCCACTACTGCTGTAACTTAACTCTCTGGTTAATCTTTATGTGCGATCTAAATCGTTATCCAAAGGCTGGGATTGGAAGGGCAATCCAAGTCGACCAGTACCGATAATAATCTTTGGATTATTTAAATCGGGACATTGGGATTTCCCGTCATTAGAACATATTGGTGGGCATATAATATTTCCAATAAATGGCAGTTTCCTTCATACTATATACTGGATGTGGCGAGTGTATGGTGCACAGTCAGGTGAACACCACTTTAAAGGCTATTTGTGGATACATTTGTACTTGCACTTTCTTTCCACATTAATACTGGAGTGTATCGACTATCAGACTTCTGCATGAACCAGTCGAGCCTAAGGATACTTCCGCAAATAATGGTTCATTCCAAGGCATTGTTCTGCAATAACTGCCCAGAAATGCCAACACTTGCTCTCCAAACTCTCTGCCTATGGAATCCAAGGCCAACTTCACTCTTAGGTTACTAACTCCCTCCACTCTCGTTGCTAACGTGTGGCTCTCAAACGAATCCTATCATCTCCTCTCCATGTTGAGGTTGGAGTGCCCCAAGGCATTGTTCTGCAATAACTGCCCAGAAATGCCAACACTTGCTCTCCAAACTCTCTGCCTATGGAATCCAAGGCCAACTTCACTCTTAGGTTACTAACTCCCTCCACTCTCGTTGCTAACGTGTGGCTCTCAAACGAATCCTATCATCTCCTCTCCCTGTTGAGGTTGGAGTGCCCCAAGGCAGTGTTCAACACCCCCATCCTATTCCTATTCTTCATCAATGATGTCTTTCACTGTCGAGAAAATTCTCTTTATCTATTTGCTGATGATGCCGCTCTCTGCCATGACATCCCTCATGCTTCTGGCAGACAGGAAGCAACGTCTTCCCTGTCCTCAGATCTTGAAAAAAAAATCACAATCTGGTCAAACACTTGAAATATGTATTTTAACCATGAGAAAAACCACACATTCACGTCACTCCCACACACTCGCTCTCAGAAAGGACTTATGGCAAACCCTCCCATCTACTTTCTCAACAACCCTCTCAAAGAAGTTCCATCACTCAAATGATTGGGTCTCACGCTCAGCCATGATCTTTCTTAGGCAAACCACATTTGCAAAGTTGGCCTCAAAAGAAAGCTCGCTGGACAATAGAAGTGCTGGCTGGACATCTTTCATCATGCCAAGTCTTTCCTTGGCAAATCCGAACTTCTATCAACTTACAAGGCCTTCATCGGCAATTTGAGGGAGTACTTCTTTCCCCTTTCCACTAGCGCGCCGACTTCAGACCTTTCACACTTTGATGCCGTGGAGATGAATGCCCTCAAAAGCATTGGAATCTCCCGCCATGAAGCTGAGACTGAGTCTCTGGGCCTGTCACATCGCAGACAGGTTGGTGGCCTTTCTGCCTTCTACCACCTCTTTTCTGGCCTGGTACCCTCTGCTCTTCACGGTCCCTACCACTAAGTTTCTGCAAGGTGCATATGGTCTACCAATAACCTACGTATGGTGAAACTCTCAATATCCAGGCTCGTTTGTTTCTCTTTTCTCTTGCATGTGGAACCAATTTGCTCAGTCGACTCGATATCAATCTTCCCTCCAGGGCTTCATGGTGGTTGGTCCCTCTTTGGATCATCCCCCATCCATACTTAGGATCCTTTTTACCCTAATTATCCTCACCCAGCCCACCCTTCAATTCCAGGTTATCCTCCCTTCGGGTTTTTTTTGTCCATCGATTGCGGTTTATTCACACCAGTTTCACACAACAATCCAGTTTATTCACACCCTTTGTCCTCCTGTCCTCCGCCTCCCCTTGCTCTCATTCTTCCTCCATGTGTCTCTCTTGTTGCATCCTTTAACCCTGCTGTTTGTGTGTTTGCGAACTTTCCACTGTTCTTTTTGTTCAGTTCTAGCTTTTGCATGAGCCTCAATTTCGTGTACGAAACGTCAAGCCGTGATAGTTTGGCTATGTTTAGAAGAACACAATTTCCTTGGCAGCATAGAATCTCTCTGCATTCGCTTGATGGTGCATCATTATGTTCATCTGTACGTATAAAAGGCAAAAATCTCTCTCTCTCTCTCTGTCTCCCGCTCTCTCTCTCTCGCTTTCTCTCTCTCCCGCTCTCTCTCTCCCTCGCTCTCTCGCTCTCTCTCTCCCTCTCTCTCTCTCGTGCTCTCTCTCTCTCTCCCTCTCTCTCTCTCTCGCTCTCTCCCGCTCTCTCTCTCTCTCTCGCTCTCTCCCGCTCTCTCTCTCTCGCTCTCTCTCTCTCTCCCTCGCTCTCTCTCTCGCTGTCTTTGTATGTGTTATATGCACGGCCACATCTTTTAAGTTACAAACTCCAAACTCGAGGTGCAAATACAACTTTGTGTGGGGAGTAATGTAGGCTATGTGGCTGCAGTGTCACGTGTGAGTGTGAGGGGCTGGGGCATACATTTTCTATGTGAATGTGTACTGTATAGCACCACCTTGTGGTGGTGGCAGGGGGTACAAATGCTGAGGTTAAATAATTATTCGCATGGGTAAATTTGTCCTCCTCCCCTCCCCCTCTCCTTCATCTCTCCCCCTTTCTCCCTTTCTCTCTATCTCCCCTTCTTCCCCCCTCCAACCTCCACCACTCCCCCCCCAACCCCCCCCCCCCCATTAGGGGCAACGCCGAGTACTTTAGCTAGTACAGTATAATTCTGCATTGACCTAATGACATATGCCCCGTGAAAATTCCTCATTTCTGTGCAGGTTTAAAAGGGCAGAATTATTTAATTTCACACCAGCCTAATTTTCTAGGAATTGTTAATTTTACATTTTTGTTTAGCCACTATTGCATCACTTTTGAGTGTGTTGTGGTAAAGTGCTAACTGTTCATTATGATGCTGCTGGTGATTACTAGTTGTTATAATTGCAACTATTAGGTGCACCAAATTAATTTAACCAGGACTCTAATGTACTTGCCTCTTCCAGCAAGAACCATGATTTACTTGGCTCAAGGAAGAGAAACCCATTTGTATTGAAAGTTAGTCAATCTGCCATGAAAGCCACCGTTTCAAGCATTAGCCCTTCTTCATGAGCAAGTGAAGTCCTCTCTTTGCTCTGACGAAGAGTTAACACTCTAAATGCCAGCCACACCTCGTTTCCCAGAGCAGTAAACGTACTCTTATCAACTTATAATGATAAATCCATCGCTTATGTTGTCCGTTGATGCAGACCACCACTAGGCCTTCACAGAGACCAGTGTGTTTTAACTTATCAATGGTTGATAAAAATGGATGGGTAGGCCATGCGATGGAAACATGAATGTTCTCACTCGTCTTTTATTCCATTTGACATGATCTTGTTTGTCATGCAGCCGGCCAAAAACCTCCTTCTTATGGTTCACTTCACCATTTAAAAGCTTCAAGTATATTTTGTGCAAACGTTACCAGAAGTACATCTGCTTCGGCGTTTTTACTGTGCTGGTGACACTTTTCCTGTCCATCTTTTTATACTCCTTGCCAGTAAGTATTTGAAGCTACATCATGTTTACTTAACTATTGGTTGTTAAACTAAGTTATTTGATGCCATTCATGTGAAAAGTAGAAAAATCTCACGGTAGTTGGGGCTATATTGAATTTCTTCCATCATGAATGTTCTGTTGATTCACCTTTATTCATGACATATTGTCACAAGGTTTCTAAAGCATTACTACTTTTTGTCTAAATGTGTTTTTTGTTTTGTTTACAGAATTACTCTGCACAAAAGATATTGGATTTGATTTGAATCCTTCCAGGCCATGCTGGAAACTTGCCATTCCTACATTTTATCTTGTCGATCAGCATTTTTCATGCTAATGTTGTGTAATTGCCGTATACAACAGACACGTACAAACTTTAGCTCGTTTAGAAACTCGGGTTTCTTTTTTTCATGTGGAAGCTGTGATGAATAGCCTCTTCCTTTGTATATCAAAACTGATATTTTACTAATCGCACTATCGTGAATTTTCTTCATTCATAACTAGCAGGTGTACCCGGTGTTGCTGTTGTTGGCATTTCCTGTTGGCATTTTGAAGAAATCAAATTTTGATTTCTTTTTCAATTTTTTTGTGGTGGTTTAAAAATCAAATTTTGCTTTTTCTATTTTTTTTTCTATTTCCTAACCTACACCCACTAAGGAATGGGGTCGGGAATAATTTAATATTACTTTTCACAGAGCTACAAAAGCTTAGACACGATAGAGTGATTAAAGAAAAAAAAAATTATGTACGGTTTTTCAAAACTTTAAAAAAAACATTTTTTTGCCTAAACCACTCACCCACCCTTCACCGGTACTCATTCGTGAACTTTTGAAAGTTTGACGAAGATCCGTTTGGCCATCTCTAAGAAAAAATGGCGACACATATGGAGGTGGATATACTTGGTAAGTCTCCTTTCCATCTCCTGAAACTCTCCCATGTGTGGATATAGACACACACACACACACACACACACACACACACACACACACACACACACACACACACACACACACACACACCTCTCTTCTGTGTATACATAACATAAATACTTAGAACCTTGTGAACGATGTTAATCTCTTCTCAAGTTGGTCTTATTTCGTTTTTCAGCCATTTGAATAAACATTTCACAAGAGTATGTTGTTTATTATTATGTTGTATGCAGCATATGGCTGCTAGTTGCATCATTGCTGGTAGCACGGCTGTGCCGCTGATGCAGTGCCCCTGTTACGAGTAAGCTGGTACTCATTTTGCCGACCTCAGAATGATGACAGGTTCGGTCAACCCATCTGGTGTTATGTAACGGCACTACAGGGGCTCAAACTCAAGAAGGCCTGATTTTGCTCAAACTTGGCACGAAGACAATACATGAGTACACATATGAAGATTTTGTCTTGTAATCCGACCAAAGATAGCTGAGTGGCTGGCGGCCTTTAACTCTGTACAGAAAATTACTATGAGGGCTATGACATTTAATGTCTTTCTCCTTGTTTTAACTAAAATTTCACCCTCACTACACTCCGTTACAATTTTTGGGTGCCGCTGATGATTCCCAATGTTTGAATTACACTCCTGACATCAACTGCTATGGAACCAGGGTTCAGGAGTTAGCATGAGGGTGGCTCATCAGACACTCTCCCTGACCTCCGGACGTGAGGCCTCGAGCCACGGATAACACCACGGGCAGGTAGGTTGCTGGGCAACCGTGGACATCGATTGAAGCTACCAAACTGAGCAGGGTCTCGCGTCTGCATTACCGCATTACCTTACCAGATGTTTGGCAGTCCCAATTGGGGAACCGGCCCTCAGCATTCACCCGTTTATTTATTACATACGGCCGAGTGAACTGTGCATGAACGTTGGCTGGTGGCATGAGCAAAAATGTGGGGTAAAACATCCGGCCTATCTATTTGTACACACCATATCGAACCAATGATGGAAATTAGACACAAGCAGTATTGAAAGCAATTCACCAATGATTCGCGAAAGGCATGCATTTACAGGGCACATAATCAATCAAGTATGACAATCAAAGCAATAAAGACACAAAAGAACAGCAATCGTATTCTTTAGTACGTATGAGCCCCTTAAGCCTGGTGTTGGCTTAACGGTTAAGATGGCTGGCTTGAGATCTCAGGGTCCTGAGTTGAAGACCCTGTTATTCTGTCATATCAACACCAAGTGGGTTGACTCAACCTGTCAACCTTCCGAGGTCGGCAAAATGAGTAAATGGCTGGGATGAATGATCCATTCGAGTATCCTGCGTCAGAGTGGCGACCCATCCAGGATTGTGCCCAATAGCCTAGGAAACTGCTTCAGCAGCTCTACGCATCTGAAGATGTAAAAAAGAGTGGTCTTCTTATTCTCTGAGCCCATTACACAACATTACTTGGCCTATACATAGGACTGGCATGCCATCAGAAACATTCCGGGAAGTGTAGAGAGAAATAATAGCAGAGAGAAGTAGAGCGAAGTATGAGGACAACTTCTGACTCGCACCGGTGCGTTCAGGCAGGTGTGTGCTTATCCAAAAATGGGGGAAAGGAATCAAAGAAGTAGGAATGTGTGAATGGAAATGAATTGAGAGCAACGATATATGCATGATAAGCTTTAAAGAAGAAAGGTGAGGTGCGAATGAAACCCTCATCTGTAAGGGTCAAGAGGCCAATCGTTGATAGCTTTTTAATCGTAATACTCTTTTTGTGTGTCTCCAGTGGATCAATTAGTGGTTCTTAGAGGAAGATCGTAAAAGTCAGTAAATTGAGCTATCTTCCCACGCTAGAGGCCTCGTGGCTCTCTCATTGTCGTGTCTTGTCCCGTGCCCGACTCACCACAACTCTATCTGTGTACATAAACTAATGACAACTGATTCTGGGAGCAAATAATGATGTATATCCAAAATTAAATGTGAACCATGATTAATCAACAATGCACGTAGTGAAAATAAATTGGAAAACAAAGCTTTAACCATTCATGAAAATCAAATTGTACATCAATGTGTCTCAAAAAGGTACCCAAGATGCCTCAAGGTCTTGTACCTACAAGGTCTTGTCGTCAAGATCTTCAATGATCATCACAAAAAGTCCTAAAATTTGCATCAAGAAAATGAAATGGAGATTCATTGAGCGATCATATGGACCATCATACGAATATAATATGAAAATCTTGCTATAAAAATCACTTTCTCCAAATCCAAGATGAGAAAGGAAAGTATAATTGGAGAAATCAAGGATTTGAAAGTTAGTGTGGTGGCTGCATCTTTCTCAGGCCTTCATTCACAAGCTCCTTGTCCATGGCAATATCAACGCTGTTGCAGCCTTGTGCAGGAACTAAGCACAGCTGCTGATTACTCCACCTAAGGAATGATAGCAAAATAAATGGACGTGTGATGGGAAAGGGGAATAAGAGGTAAAAAATTGGAAGTTGGAAAAAAATACATGGCATTATCAAAAATAGTTAGTGACCCAAAAGTTTGCTTTTATAAACAAAAATGAGACTGAGAAGAGTATATTTCACCGAGCGGCAAAACCAAATGAATACAACCAACAACCAATGCTAAAGTTGAAAGATAAATTTGATGGGAAAACGATCGGAGAAAGGTTAATGCAAAATAAATTGAAGGGTATAAATGTACAAGCTATTGATTGAAGAACGACTAAAGATAAAATACGCAAATCATATCAATGTTACACACTTGGTTACAGAAGGTCAAGTCTGGGGACGTAGACCATGTGACAATACAAAAAAAATATGAAGTGGGTGAATTCTCAGCTGTCTTGTCAGCCCTCAACCAAAACAGGAAGGGTTCTTCAGATCACACAAAGGAACTCATTATGAACACCCCTGGAAAAAGGAACTGTTTGTGTGAAATGCCAAGTCACATGGTAAAAATCAGCAGCAGCATTGCAACCTGTGGTCATCTTGAATACAGTTGTAAATTCTGAGACGATGCTGGTCGATACTTATGGCAAGGCTGTAAATTAAACCAAATGGTCATCAGACAGTACAGAGTAAAAATCTTGCTGAAGCCAATGACAGAGCACTTCCAATGACTATTGTACGTACTGACATTATTGCAAATGGGGAACGGCATCACGTATTCCACTTTGCAGAATACACCTCAGCCAAGCTCAAGAGTTCACGATATTAAAACGGTGCAATGAAGGGAGAAACTCAGCGATAATTTTTTTTATTCTAATCTAATGGTGATGTGAAATGATGAGGGGGCTTCCAGTTGCAGTTTCAGTTTAATGGCCTTCGGACATGACATTGCTTCACTCTTGCAAACTACGTTTTGCCACCTGCTGCAACTAGCATTTTGTGATCGTCAAATGTTAGTATTCAACGCTGTCCGTACACCTTCGAAAATTTGTTTTTTTGGTACTGTCCATACATTTTAATGCACGTTTGTTTTTGTTACTGATTCATATTTTGCCCCACTTATCCTCGTGAGCTTGGTTTTTCATTACTAATACACCCGCACACTATGGGAGCTGCAGAAAGCATCATTCCTCTTTGGGGTATATAGATTACAGTCGATCGAAGGTCGGATCTCAGGAACATTGGGTGTGTGTTCATTTACCAATTTTCTTGTGGAGAGATCGCCAAGTTGTTTAAGCATTCGAGCAAGCACTCAATTCAAAACTGTTAAGGAACGGCTGGCTTGGCAAGCGCTACCTAGCTGCTTGGTAAATGAGCACATCCCGGTCTTCCTCCCTTTGTTTCGTATTAAACAGCAGGAGCGAGTTTCAAAAGTTCGCTATGAAAAATGCCACGGTAGTGGTAGAAAGGGCCATGTTATGAACTCAACATTTGTGGGTTATATAGAGTTATATAGATCTTCGCTCCGTTCTGTAAGTAAAACTTACTTCATGGATGTCGGGATTCCTCCAAATTTCTTCATTTAGTGTTATAAACAGCATTAGCAACTGTTTAAAAAGCAAATCATACGTGTTTGTGGTTTATAATATTTTTTCTTCCTGTAGAAGCCGTTGCTCCCACAGAAACGCCATTATAACGATGAGCAATTTATACACGTTATCACTGCAGGAAAAGCGCCGTGGGGAAGTGAGACATTATTAGTATTAATATTGTTTTGTCATAACATTAATAATATGCAATCATCATTAATTTTGTTATTCAAAGCGTCTTTGGAAAAACGCCACAATAAATCTTCTGCTTTGGACAAACGCCACGATAAAGCTAATTTAACAATGACATACACCTCAACACGCAACGCCATTGACGGCAATGGCGGGGAAAACCCACTCGGGGGAGAAAAACCCCTTGGGGGGGGGGGCAAATGAATGTGCTACAACCTTCATTGTGTAACCCTTGGTCATGCTGTCAAGTTTGGATGAGATTGGATAAGTAAAGACGGAATGTATTGGCGTCAAAAATTCATCAGATAGACGGACAGACACAAATGGCGTATTTTAGTATGATTTGAGCTTTCCATCTTCATCTCTGCCCTTATTCTCCCCAAAACTGTTAGTTTTAAAACCATCTCTCATCTTTCTCTTCACTTAGCTTTCTCTCTTATTTCCACCTCAGTCTATCCCACTTCAATTACAGAGCTTCACAACACCGGTCGAGACCCGTGCTCCCACCTTTCTGCTGTAATTCCTGTCCTTGTGCTATGGTACATTCATCTGTTATTGTCCCACTATTTTCTCATTGTCCAATTTTTGTCTCCACTGATCTGTTGCTCAGCTCTTCCATGAGCCATGAGCCTTTCATGAGCCTCAATTTTGAAAAATAAGCTCTTAATTTTATTTTTCTTTTGCACTTAAATATCCACTTTTATATGCTTTCCACCTACTTAGATTAATATGACTTCTGGAGTTAAAAATAATAATAACTAGAACGGGCACTCGGTAGAGCGCATACCTTCGCCGCAGCTACTGTTCTGTACTTGGCATGGGAGTGTAGGGAACAGAACAGTGAACAGTTTGGTGCTGATTTCATGCAAATCGGATAAGAATTGACCGAGTTATGACAAAAAACGCACATTTTGCAAGGTCGTGACCCCCCTGACCTTTGACCCCCAACCGCTAACAAGGGTAATGTCTTCACTGGGTCATGTCGTATATCACAAGATCGGGCATTGAATTCTGAACATTTTGGCATTAGTTGCATGCCAATTGGATAAAAATTGACCGCGCTATGGTAAAAATACGATTTTGACCTTTTCGTGACCTTGACCTTGACCTTTGACCCGATTGCTCCCAAAATCTAATCAAATGTGTCCCGTATAATAACCAATCATCCCACCAAATTTCATGCAATTCGGTTGAATACTTTTTGAGTTATGCGAATAACATACACACACACACACACACACACACACAGACATACAAATAAATACACAGCGATCAAAACATAACCTTCCGCTTTTGCGAAGGTAATAAACAAAAGATTCCATAGTTTACATTAACTTCAAGGTCATGGTTTTATTAATGAGAACGCCAAAATAACAAAGGAAATTCCAGGATGTTTGGGAAAAATATTTTGAAGCCATTATAGCCAGTACAAACTGTGAATTATTTTTTTAACCTGTTCTGAAATGACCTCTCACCTCTGTGCAGCAAACACATCTGTAGCCTGAGCACCTGTCCAGCTTGCATGGTCAATGAGGAGATAACCTGCCAAAAAAAACACAAACGTCTTTGTTTCCTTCGGTTCCAACCGCCGAACAACCGACACGACCACAGACACACGCACAGACACCCACACACACTTTATCATGTCAGAACACCTGTACACACAAAGGCACAATAAAGTATGTAAAGTAATCCACTGGCACATCCACAAAAATCTCAATATCCCCATTTAAGAAACCAAAAACAATCACTGAAAACAAGGAAGTGACGTTTACTTATGACCTCATGTTCCCATCGAGAGTGAACATAGAAAACAAAGCATTGTGACCGGATATGGTACTTGGATACAAAAAATAAAAAAAGCATTGCTATAATTGAGGTATCAGTACCCAGCGTTTTTTGCCAAAACAACGCAGAAATCAAGAAAATGACCAAATACTAAGATCTCATGAATGAAATCAAAAGATCTTGGACGTTGAAGAGTGCCAACAATATACCAGTGATAATTTCTGCAACGGTAATGATGAAGAAGAGCCTCACAGAGACCTTAAAAACCATCCCAAGGAATATTACGACAAACTAACTAAGGTTGGAAGCTGTCTTAGGCTCAGTGACAATCCTGAAAAGAGCCCTCGGAACAAAACTTTGAGAACAAGAAAAGTTCATAGTTTGGTCCATGAATCATCATCCCTTACCCAAATGAAGGTGAATACTTCGAAACGTGAAAGGACTCCGTTCCACCATATGGAGATAACCAATGACATGCGAGCACACACACCTTAACATTTGTTGTTATTGAACTTTTACTGAATTGATAAATCCTTTGACAGTCACTTGCAACCTCATCAAGGAGGCTGCAGTGGAGGAGTGACCCATACGTGAACGAGTTTGTGCCTACCGGCATCGTCAGCTCATTATGACTACTAACCTACTCCCCATTCTCCACCCCAACACTCCAAATCCCCCGGTCTGATCGGGCATCCCATAATGCGATAATGGGTGATCAATGGCGAACTATCTAAATAAAGACGCAACCAAAGAGGCCAAAGGCTGCAATACAAAGATGTTATCAAATGACATCCAAAAATTGTGCACATTGTGCCCCAGAGATTCCTATGAAATGAGTGCCCAAATTTATGTCGACGAGAGATGAGCCATACAGAAAGGTATGTAGTTCTGCCTCTAGATGTATATTCCAGTGAGGTGTGAATCGAGAAGCAGAAAAAGACTAATGTGGGGTTGAGCAGGGGGGTAAGGAATGCTACAAATTAAGAGGACTGGAAGCGGGCTTCTATCAGCATCTTACTATAATTCACCAAATGTCCGTCTGTCTGTCTGTCCGTCTGTCCGTCCGTCCATTTGAAGGTACCGCAAAAACGGCTGAACCGGTCGCAAAAATAGTTTAGGTGGCTAATCCTGGGATCTCCTGGAGTAAAATAGGCTATATTGTTTTTCCAATTTCAGCTTTGGCCTCCAGCATTTTCAGGTTTGGACTCGCGCATAACGTAATTTTCCCGGGTGCTGCACAAACAGCTGCACCGATCGGACTCAGTGACCTCAGACAAAGACCTTTTATAATTAAAAGGACATGGGTTGAATCCCTGCTTGAGAGAATGCCAACCCCCTCCCCACCATCACGGTCGTCTCTCCAACTCACAATCCCACGAGACATGCGGAAAGGACGACCCAAAACAAATTATCTTCTTTTTGATTCGCATGTAAACATCATTAAAAGTAAATAATGACCTCTGCCAAAGTTCAAATGATGTGGGTTTAATCTCTACATGAGAGAATTCCACATAGCTATTTGGGCAGTGTATACACTAACAGATCGCTGTCTCCATCGATCTTGCCAAGGCCATAACACCAATCGGCTCAAAATCCTTTTAAATGTTGACTTGGTAGTTTTTACAATGAAGGAAACATTAACAATGTTGTTAAAAGTTTATTTTGTGTTTAATTTGTGATTGGAGTTATGTTGTTTGGAATGAAAAAAAAAAAGATATCGAGTTCAAGTAAATGACGACATGCCATGATGGTTTCTACTTTCTAAACGTGAACTTCGCGGATCACCATATGCAGATTCGCGACGGACCCACGATCGATGTTTCTATACGTGAACGTACCTGTTTATTTGCGAACGGGTACGTTTTCCATGGAAGTCCTTCACGAACTTGTTGTCCATGTCTGACGTGCGACTGAAGGTGCTACAGGAATGTGGGTGGAATTTATTGGTTTCATGCTTTAACATTCGCCGTATCTGCATTGACTGTTTGCTTCTGGCCTCCCACCCGTGCGTAGCACGGGTATCTCACTAGCAAGAGTAAAGAGAAGCTAGTTAAGAAAATAACTCGTCAAGCTAAAAGACAATATTCGAAGGATATGGCCAAGGATATTAAACAAAATAGAAGGTATTCTTTAGTATATAATAAGGGATAGAGAACAGGTTAAGACAAGTGTAGGACCATTGAGGAATAGCACAAGGGGATTAGTTAGTAATGAAAGTGAGATGTTAATCTAATTACACTGAGTAAAGCGAGGTTACACGATTAGTCCATCTGTCTGTATTTCTGACGGATGTCACTCGCTGATGGAGCAACAACTTAATTTCAATGGACTTTTATATTTTGAACACTAGACCACGAATCGGAACACAAACCTGCCGTTTAGCAGTACTTTGGCTCTGGATTTGGCAAATGATACGAAATCTCAACCCAATCATGCATGTGCACAGAAACAACAACAACAACACAACAGGCATTTTAAGGCCATTTTCCCTGCAAGAGCGGGGGGTTAGCCTTGCGGTCCCCATGACAATGTTCTCCATTTTGCCCTATTTTCTGCATCTCCCCTTGTTAACCCCCTTGCCCGCATTTCTTCTTCCACCATCTTTAGCCAAGTCTTTCTCGGTCTTCCCCATCCTCTACTTCCTTCTACATTCATTTCCATCACTCTTCTCAACCAGTCACTTTCATCCTTCCTCAACACATGACCAAACCATCTCAACCTGTTACTCTTCACAGCATCCATCACAGGCTCTATTCCCATTATCTTTCGCAATTCATCATTTGTCTTCCTCTCTCTCAACGATACTCCACACATCCACCAAACCATTCGCATTTCCACCCTTTCCAGCCTTTGTTGCTGCTCTATGTTCATTACCCATGTCTCGCTCCCATAAATCATAACACTTCTCACACATGCAGCATACACCTTTCCCTTCAGCTTCAACGACACTCCCCTACTCAGGAGCACGCCACTCAGTTCCCGAAACTTCTTCCATGCACATCTCACTCCAGCAACCGTTGCCGAGTCTGATGCACCTCTCTCAGACAACTACATTTTTGATGAACCCACTCAGCGCACATTGTACATTGAATGGAGTTCACTCCGACACCCTTCTTGCACACAGCACACGGCCACTTCCCAGTTCTTTCCACCTCACCACTGGCTTTACCACTTGCCATCACCTTCATCTTTCCGATATACACCTTCAGACCTTTTGTCTCCATACATTCCTTCCACTTGTTCATCTTCTCCTTCAGTCCATCCATACTTTCTGCAATCAACACCAGATCATCTGCATACAACAACTCCCACGGCAAACCATCCTTTACGTTCCGAGCCAGCACCTCCATCACAGCTACAAATAGTAGTGGACTTAGTACCGACCCCTGATGCACTCCCACCTTCACCTCAAACTCACCACTGTTCCCGTCCTTCATCCTTACAGCTGTGCGCACTCTTTCGTACATTGCCATCACTACTCTGATCAACCATTCCTCCACTCCTAACTTCCTCAATGCCCATGTCAATACTTCGCGTGGAACCCCATCGAATGCTTTCTCCAGATCAACAAACCCAAGAAACAACTTCTTCCTCTTCTCCATGTACTTCTCCTGCAACTGCCTCACAATAAAAAGCGCGTCTGTTGTTCCCCTTCCTGGCAAAAATCCAAACTGCATTTCTACGTCTTCACTTTCTTCCTCATCCTCCTCTCCAACACCCTTTCCAATACCTTCACTCCATGCTCCAATAACTTTATCGCTCGAAACGAGCCACAGTCCAGAGGGTCACCTTTACCCTTGTATAGAGGGATGAGGGTATTCAGTTCCCAATCCACTGGAATGCGGCCTTCTTTCACCACCAGATCGCAGATCTCTGTCATTCTCTTCACACCCCAACATCCCGCTGCCTTCAACATATCTCCCACAACTCCCGTCGGCCCTCCCATTTTTCTACTCTTCATTGCTTTTATCGCTTCCTCAACTTCCTTCTCAGTTATCTTCAGCCTAGGTCACACATAGGCGGATTTGTCGGCGACTACTGGCGACTGGAAAAATCGCCACCACCCGCCGACAATCAAAATGAAACCGTAATGGACGGTCTTCTGTAGTCGTGGTTATCCTCCCCAGGTCGGCTGCAGTCGACAAGAGCCGCAAAGGGGCCAAATATTTTTTTTAATGTTTAAAAACGGCGCGCTCAGTCGTCCTCAAAAAAGATCCGCCATGCTGTCGTGATGGAACCGCCATGCTGTCGTCGGTATCCGTAATAAGACCGTAAAGCGGCCGCAACCCAGTCGCTCATAGTCTTCCACAATCGCCCCACCAGCTAGCACGGCAGAGATGCGAATGCCATACGGCCTTCCTGCGGCATCTTCCCGACTACGGGCCGACACTGTTGCGGCTGCATATCGACTACAGAAGAACTGCCACGTCTCCCCTGCGGCTATGGGAGACTGACGACGACAGCAGTAGGACTAGTGGCGGCCGAGTTACGGCCATTGGCGACAGAGATACGACTGCCTGGCGACTGCATTACGACATACCACGATTCCATGGCAAGACAGGATGGTGTGAGGGTCTCCGTGGAGTGAGGTCCTGTGGTGCCGACAAGGATATGGCTTTATAGTTTGGACTTGGGACTTTTGGGAACTTTATTTTTGGGACTTTGGTCCTTTGGAAACTTTATTTATGGGACTTCGGACCAGTAGAAATAATTTGTTGGACTTTATTTCCATTCTCTCTCCCTGCAGAAAAGTTTGATTATTACATTACAATGATACATCTTTATTAACTTTCTTATTGTACATCAAACATCTTTATGCTTCATGTCATACATCATTGAAATGAATAAAGTGAAATGTAAAATAGAGAAATAAAGATTTAAAAAGTTGTGTGAATCGTCTCCAATCGCCGGCGGTCTTATTGCAGTCTTGCGGACGTCGGAGTAAACCGCCACCCGGCCCCAATGCAGTCGCCGCGATCCGCCATCGGTCGTAATCTAGCCGCCAGACTTTCGCCACGCTGCCGCCGTGCATCCGCAATGCAGTCGTCGTCGATCTTCAACAGTCGCCATCCCACTCGGGGCGTCGTCGCAATGCAGTCGCAATGTGGCCGCCTGCAGTCGCCATACTGCCGCCTGACCATATTTGACCGCCCGAAATCGCCAGTAGTCGCCGAAAAATCTTGATCGCCGGCAGTCGCCAGTAGTCGCCAAAATATCCGCCTATGTGTGACCGGGGCCTTCTCTGCCGATCCTAAAACTGGGGTACTCTCTATGTTGCCATCCCATTCATTCTCTGCTTTCAACAGTATTTCCATATATCTCTTCCATCTTCCTTTAATTCCATCTGGGTCCACAACGATTTGTCCCACTTCATCCTTCAAGCACCTCACCCCCATCACATCAAACCTCTCTTTCGCTATCTGCTTTGCAATCCTGAATACCGCTCTCTGACCCTCTTCCGAATCCAAGGGTTCTCCGAACATTTTTGTACATGTCTCCTGTGCCTTTGCTACCTCTTTCTTTGCACCCTTCTTGGCTGCCTTATAACTTTCATGCTCTGCCTTTTCTGCCCCCGTACCCTTCGCCTTCTGCCACTCCTTGAACTTCATTGTCTTTTCATCAATCCTCTTTCCAACTTCATCATCCCACCACCATGTTTCCAAGTGCCCCGGTGGTCCTTTTGTCCATCCACATACCTCACGAACGGCTCCCAACAGACTATCTTTCATTGACATCCAACCACTTTCAAGCTCAACCACATCATCCTCTACCATACTCAGCCTCTCCTTTAATGCCTCCCTCACTGTCACCTCTTTCAACCTCCACACCTTCATTCTCGGTTGGTACTTCACCCGCCGAGCTCTCCTCGCACCTTTCAATCTGATGTCGCAGACATCCAAGTGGTGCTGTGAAACGGCCTCCTCCCCCAGGATCACCTTTGTGATCCTATGGTCCTGAGTATGAATCCCGGTCAGCTGTTGAATTAACACCAGGTGAGGTTGACCCAGCCTGTCATCCTTCCGAGGTCGGCAAAATGAGTACCAACTCACTGGGTCCACTCTCAAGGAGGTTGGTGGCAGGATTTGCACTCCGGCCACCGTGAAACACCTCATTCCGTAACACACACACAGTGGTGTGTGTCGGGATGGTGATGTGGTCACTTTGATAGTATTGACTAACTGACCAACGTATAGAATAAACCAGTGTATCAATGAAATCTCTTCACTTCCATGGTAACAGAGCTTAGTCTTAGAGTACTTAAAAATAATTTAATACTTACATTATTTGCTAACAGGTATCTCCACCCAGGTCATACTCTGCTCTTCAACTAAAGTATCAAACAAGCCTGGCTACACCGCTGTCAGTCTTTCGGTCTTGTTTTTATAAAATAACAATAATGACCGCACTATGGTCACAACCTGTGACAAATCTGGTAACGGGCCAGTAATATCTGAATGAGCCGATTCGTCACGCGATCACGGATTGCTTAACCCCAATGTAGGGCCGTTCAAAAATTACATAACGCTATGTTTTTTAATAATTTGCATAACAACGCTCGATTACATAACGTAACGCTTGATTACCGTGCATTCTGACTTGCTTGATTAAACCTTAATATTATTCGACATATGATTAGATTGTTTGGGGTCCCTCATTGTGAATAAACACTTGACCCAAACAAAGCCGATGGAAATCTGACGCAACAAACCCGAGCAGTATATAATCAGCAGAGGCCTGCAGGCCTAATGTGTTAGGCCCACCAGAAAACCAATGTGGCGGCCATATCATTTTGTTTCGGTTCTATGGTGGGTGGAGTCAAGCGACAGATGTGGGTGTGGTCATTTTGGTGTGGCCAATGATGCACATTTCAAAAATCGATCCCCAACAACAACTCCAACAATAACAACAGCAACAAGAAGCTCTGTGCTGTGTGCGACATGGTAAGACATGTTGCAGGTAAAAGCCATAATGCATAATTAGATCACATTAATTCTCAAGATGTTTGCCACACTTGCCACAGTTCCTTTCACAAGAAAAGTAAATGTCTTCCTCTGTTTTGGTGCTTGAGGCAGAAGCCTTACCTACATAGCAACGAGCAAAGCTGTATGCAAGATTTCTTGCAGAGGACTCAAGGACTTGAAGGATTCCTTTATCGTTGGCCTCTATACTTTTGCCTGTTCCCACCGATTTATCCTCGGGCATCGCCCAGCGAGCAAAATCCACAACCGAGCGAGAGGCTTGGATAACTTGATTGGCTGGAGTCTTCAGAACAGAGGGAAGATGATGAGAGAGACCTTCCTGGAAAAATGTGGAAGGGAGTATGAGAAATTGATAGCGTTGGATGATTGGAAGATGACTCTACAACACAATACCTTACCTCAATATGATCCAGGAAATGTGTCAGCACTGCACCTCGTGACTTGTGCAACACACGAACCATATCCATCGCAAGAACATTGGTTGTCCCTTCCCATATAGGCAGCACCTGGGGTTGATGATTCAGCCACCATTTAGAGTTACAGTGTCATGCATTTTCTTGCCATTACGTTTTAAGCAACAATAAAAATCAAGACGTTTGGTTAAAAAAAAATAACCTGTTATGTGTTGCAAAAATAAAATAAAATAAATTATGAAGCATTTAAGGGTTTGGTGTTAAAGTTGTGCAAAATCAGATATTAATTGGCTTTGTGGTAAAAACAAATCAGATTAACACTTTAACGGGGAGGGAAAGGGGTTATGAGATATAACTGCAGGCGAATAGGTTATAAATGGGGCACACTGGCAATTTTTCAAGCATTTAATGTACATACTCATTTTATTTCATTGAAATAGTTATAAAGTTACCCAAGATAAATATCACTCTTCATTAAGGAGTTGTCCCCCTGGCGGCACCCCCTGGCGTTAATTCACCCCCTGGCGTTAATTCAGCGATCGACCGGGATTCGAATCCTAGGATCCTGGGTTCGAATCCCGGTCGATCGCTGAATTAACGCCAGGGGGGTTGACTCAGCCTGTCATCCTTCCGAGGTCGGCTAATTGAGTACCAGTTCACTGGTAATTCCCTGTTTGTCGTTAAAGGCGGCAAAAAGGGTTGGCGTCAGGAAGGGCATCCGGCCGTAAAACATTGCTTCAAAAAGGGGACCAAAAAACAACAACAACCACGGTGCCCGAAAAAGGCCAACCCCCGCTTTGTGGGGAAATATGGCCTCGAAAGGTGGTTATTAAGGAGAAATGCTCCTGGTGTGTACCCCGAGTTAGAATAGGTACACCGTATCCCTCCGTGTCGTAAGTGGCGACTAAAAGGGTTTGCGTCAGGAAGGGCATCCGGCCATAAAACATTGCCTCAAAAAGAGAACCATGACAATTACAATTACATATGGGCAGGGTACAGCCCGAAGTACCCCGTGGGGGGTCTTCACTCCCTCTCGTCAAAACTCAAGGTGGGGAACCCGATCGAAGCAAGGGTGGAAATCACTCCATTTATGACGACGAAACGTCTGATATCCGACGTGGAGATCGGTTTCTGAGGTTTGGGACATGGAATGTAGGGACAATGACAGGGAGATCAGGAGAAGTGGTGGAAGTATTGGTCAGAAGAAGAGTGGACATATGTTGTGTGCAAGAGACGAGATGGAAGGGAAGAGGTGTGAGAATGGTGAAGGGAAGGCAGGGACAGAAACACAAGTTTGGGTGGCAAGGGTGCCCAGAAGGCGTGAATGGTGTTGGTGTCTCTGTTTTCTGAGGAGTTTGTAGAGAGTGTGGTGAGTGTGACGAGAGTGAGTGAAAGGTTGATGATGGTGAAAATTATGATTGGAAAGGTCTTGGTGAACGTCATCTCGGGATATGCTCCGCAGGTTGGTCGGAGCGATGAAGAGGACAAGTGCTGGTGTGCGATAGAGAAGCTGATGGAAAACGTGAAAGATGAGGAAGTTGTTGTGGTAGGAGGAGACCTAAATGGGCATGTGGGAAGGAGTATAGATGGTTTTGAGGGAGTTCATGGGGGTTACGGATATGGTGTGAGGAATGGAGAAGGTGAAAGGATTTTGGAGTTTGCTGATGGAGCTGATTTGTTGATTTGTAATACTCAGTTCCAGAAAGAGGATAATAAGCTTGTTATATGCACATCAGGTGGGTCGACAACAACCGTTGACTACCTGATGGTGCGTAGGCGAGATAGGGGGCACCTCCAAAGGTGATCCCGGGGGAGGAGGCTGTTTCACAGCACCACTTGATTGTCTGCGACATAAGGGTGAAAGGTGCGAGCAGAGCTCGGCAGGTGAAGTACCAACTGAGAATGAAGGTGTGGAGGTTGAAAGAGGTGACAGTGAGGGAGGCATTAAAAGAGAGGCTGAGTATGTTGGAGGATGATGTGGTTGAGCTTGAAAGTGGTTGGATGTCAATGAAAGATAGTCCGTTGGGAGCCGTTGGTGAGGTATGTGGATGGACAAAAGGACCACCGAAGCACTCGGAAACATGGTGGTGGGATGATGAAGTTGGAAAGAGGATTGACGAGAAGAGGAAGAAGTTGAAGGAGTGGCAGAAGGCGAAGGGTACGGGGGCAGAAAAGGCAGAGTATGAAAGTTATAAGGCAGCCAAGAAGGCTGCAAAGAAAGAGGAAGCAAAGGCGCTGGAGGCATGTAGGAAAATGTTCGGAGAACGCTTGTATTCGAGAGGGTCAGAGAACGGTATTCATGATTGCAAAGCAGATAGCAAAAGAGAGGTGTGATGGGATGGGGGTGAGTTGCTTGAAGGATGAAGTGGGACAAATCGTTGTGGACCCAGATGGAATTAAAGGAAGATGGAAGAGATATATGGAAATACTGTTGAATGCAAAGAATGAATGGGATGGCATCATAGAGAGTAACACAGTTTTAGGACCAGCAGAGAAGATAACTGAGAAGGAAGTTGAGGAAGCGATAAAAGCAATGAAGAGTACAAAAGCGGGAGGGCCGACGGGAGTTGTGGGAGATATGTTAAAGGCAGCAGGAAGTTAGGGTGTGAAGAGAATGAAAGAGATCTGTAATCTGGTGGTGAAAGAAGGCCACATTCCAGTGGCTTGGGAACTGAGTACCCTCATCCCTCTATACAAGGGGAAATGTGACCCCCTGGAATGTGGCTCGTATCGAGGGATAAGGTTATTGGAGCATGGAATGAAGGTCTTGGAAAGGGTGTTGGAGAGGAGGATAAGGAAGAAAGTGAAGATCGACGAAATGCAGTTTGGATTTATGCCAGGAAGAGGAACGACAGACACGCTTTTTATTGTAAGGCAGTTGCAGGAGAAGTACATGGAGAAGAGGAAGAAGTTGTTTCCTGGGTTTCTTGATCTGGAGAAAGCATTCAATAGGGTTCCACGTGAAGTAGTGACATGGGCATTGAGGAAGTTAGGAGTGGAGGAATGGTTGATCAGAGAAGTTATGGCAATGTACGAGAGCGCGCGCAGAGCTGGAAGGATGAAGGACAGGAACAGTGGTGAGTTTGAGGTGAAGGTGGGAGTGCATCAGGGGTCGGTACTAAGTCCACTACTATTTGTAGCTGTGATGGAGGTGCTGGTTCGGAACGTAAAGGAGAGTTCACCGTGGGAGTTGTTGTATGCAGATGATCTGGTGTTCATTGGAGAAAGTATGGATGGACTGAAGGAGAAGATGAACAAGTAGAAGGAATGTATGGAGACAAAAGGTCTGAAGGTGAATATCGGAAAGACGAAGGTGATGGCAAGTGGTAAAGCATGTGGTGAGGTGGAAAGAACTGGGAAGTGGCCGTGTGCTGTGTGCCGGAAGGATGTCGGAGTGAACTCCATTCAATGTACAATGTGCGCTGAGTGGCTTCATCAAAAATGTAGTGGTCTGAGAGAGTCATTAACCAGTGTGGCAGCTACATTCATGTGTAAGGTGTGCACAGAGGGAGCTGCAGATGGAGGAAATGTTGAGTTGGATCTTGGAGACGGCGTAAAGCTGGAAGGTGTGAAAACATTTTGCTACCTAGGAGACATGCTGAATGGAGAAGGTGGATCAGACTCAGCAACGGTTGCTGGAGTGAGATGGTCATGGAAGAAGTTTCGGGAACTGAGTGGCATGCTGACGAGGAGGGGTGTTGTTGAAGCTGAAGGGAAAGGTTTATGCTGCATGTGTGAGAAGTGTTACGATTTATGGGAGCGAGACATGGGTAATGGACGTAGAGCAGCAACGAAGGCTGGAAAGGGTGGAAATGCAAATGGTTCGGTGGATGTGCGGAGTATCGTTGAGAGAGAGGAAGACAAATGATGAATTGTGAAAGATGATGGGAATAGAGCCTGTGATGGATGCTGTGAAGAGAAACAGGTCGAGATGGTTTGGTCATGTGTTGAGGAAGGATGAAAGTGACTGGTTGAGAAGAGTGATGGAAATGAATGTAGAAGGAAGTAGAGGACTGGGAAGACCGAGAAAGATTTGGCTAAAGGTGGTGGAAGAAGAAATGCGGGCAAGGGGAGGCCCTGTCAGAACGAGGTCGGCCCTGTCAGAAGAACAAGGGCAGATGCAGAAAATAGGGCAAAATGGAGAAGATTGCCATGACGACCGCAAGGCTAACCCCCATGCTCTAGCAGGGAAAATGGCCTTAAAATGCCTGTTGTTGTATTAAGGAGAGATGCAGCACCTATGGTTGCATCTGTGGGTATCATGGAATTTGGACGGCCATCATGGAGTTTTTCAATTGAAAAGGAACTTCTGCAACAAGATTCTAAAAATGTAGCAAATTTTTTGGACGAAATTGGTTTTCTTATATCGTGACTAGAAGCAACAAAGAATAATCATAAGCCACTAGAACTGCACTCGGTAGAGCGCTTACTCCCGCCAGGCTGAACAGTTTATGTTTGGTATCCCACTGATAGACCGGATATGGATCCGGATCTGAACCAAAATCTAATCGATTCATCCCTGTCACACACCCAACCTGTCCACCAAGTTTTGTCCGAATCCGTCCACAACTTTTTGAGATATCCTGCTCACAGACAAACAAACAGCCAAACAGACAGGGGTGAAAACATAACCTCCATCCACCTTTGGTGGCGGAGGTAATTATTACTTTATACTGACATCTTTATAGCAGCAAACTGCCAAATACTTTTTCCATAACACTCACAAAAAGGAAAGGGTTACTTTTAAAACACTCATGGCCACCAACCTCTCAAATATATAACATCAATGAAATAAAAGGCATGCACATTTTCCTTTTCCAAAAATTGTATGTACAGTCGGACCCTGCTATTTTCGGGTTACGCGTATTCACGGTTGATAAAATGTGACCTGTTTCTCTATTCGCGGAAAAGTGTCCCACAAATTCCCGGGTTTTTTTCTATTCACGGCCGTGTCCCGCGAATTCGAGGTTTTTCTCAGGGGCAAAAAAAATTCACGAGCCGCAAGCTTGACACATTAAAAAACCCATCTTTCACCAGCTATGCACAAAGCGGCTGGACATACGCAAAAAAACATCTGCGAGCCACAAACATAACCTGCTTCTACATTCGTGGCACTGTGCTTCACGTTTTTTTTTTGTTTTTGTTTTTTGTATACAAGATCGAGGCTCGTGAAAGAGCAAACATTAATCACACAAAAAGACAAACCGACACACAAAACACAAAAAACAAGGGGAGCGGCAGACAAGATGGGGAAAGAGGGGGGAGGACACAAAAGAGAGGGGGAAGAAGGGGAAGGACACAAACACAACATTTGAGAGCAGGGACATCGGGAGGACTTGGGGGGAGGTGGGAGAGGATTAAAACATATGAACACTGCAAGGACTCTGGGGTGAATTACCGGGGGTAGAAAAGATCAAGGTTTTCGATGGGGGAAGATAAGAGATGGTGGTGAACAGCTGTTTTAAAGACCTGGAGGGAGGAGTGGGATTGAAGGGAGTGGGGGAGTTTGTTCCAGAGGCGGGAGAAAAGGGGAATTAAAGAGTGAAGGTGAGCAGAGAGCCTAGACTTTGGCAGTTTAACCATAAGAGGGTTGCAGGCAGATCTTGTGCGACCTGAAGGAATATTGGGGGGACAGAGCACAGAGAGAGCTGGGGGAGCAAGGCCGGAGAGGAGTCGGTAGAAGACAGAAAGACCACCAACCTGCCTGCGGTGAGTGAGTGAAAGGCCCTCGGCGTTGACTACATCGCAGGAGATTCCAATGATTCTGAAAGCTTTGGCCTCAACAGCGTAAAGCCGAGCAAGGTGTGAGGCAGGAGCACCAGCCCAGAGGGGGGAACAGTATTCCATTGAGCTGCGGATGAAAGCCTTGTATGTGGTGAGGAGCTCAGGTGTGCCAAGGAAGGACTTCGCACGACGGAGGATGCCCAGTCGGCGACTGGCTTTGGAGGCCAGCTTGGAAATGTGGTTTTCCCAAGAAAGATCATGGCAGATAGTGAGACCCAAAAGCTTGAGCGACAGAACTTCTTGGAGAGGATTGTTGAGAAAGTAGATGGGAGGGTTGTCCAGTCGGTCCTTTCGGAGAGACATTGTAAGAGTGTGAGATTTGTCAGGATTGAAAGACATGTTCCACTTGTTTGACCAGTCTGTGATTTTGTCCAGGTCTGCAGAGAGTGAGGAGGCTGCAGACTGCCGATCTGAGGGATGAGGAATGGAGCGACAGAGAGTAGAGTCGTCAGCAAAGAGATAGAGAGGATTTTCAAGAGAGAGAGATCATTGATGAAGACCAGAAAAAGCACAGGGCCCAGAACACTACCTTGGGGAACTCCAGCCTGAACAGGAAGAGGAGATGAGAGAAACCCATTCAGGGCCACACGTTGACTACGACCAGAGAGGAAGTCCGCCAGCCATGCGTGGAGATTTCCATGGATACCAAAGGAGGAGAGTTTGGAGAGCAGAGCAGGGTGCCAGACCGTATCGAAGGCACGTGAAATGTCAAGGGAGACAGCTCTAATTTCCTGTTTGGCGTTGAGGACCTCCATCCATTGTTGAGAAAGCAGAAGCAGCATGTCCAGAGTAGAGTGACCAGGTCTGAAACCAAATTGATGATCAGAGATCAAGCCATTGGAGAAGAGGAAAGATTTAATATCTGAAGCAATGATGGATTCCATGACTTTGCTGATAATTGGGAGAAGGCTGATTGGTCTGTAGTTGCTGGGATCTGTTTTTGCACCTTTTTTGTGCAAAGCGGTGATGTTGGCTGATTTCCAAGCAGATGGCAGATGACCTTGAGCAAAAGAGAGGGTGAAGAGAACAGAAAGAGGGAGTGAAAGAGCAGAAGAACATGATTTTAGGACCCGTGGGCTGATGCCGTCAGGACCAGTTGCAGAATCAGAGTCGAGGGTTGACAGAAACTTTTCCACCTTGTCAGGAGGAAAGGACACAGAGTCCAGGAGCAGCTGGGTACGACTGGGTATGGTGGGTACAGAGAGGGATGGGTTTGGGACACAAGATTTAGAGGCAACACAGAGTTGAGGCATTCAGCTTTTTCACGTGCGGAGTCAGCCGTTAAGCCGTTTGAGGTGAGGGAGGGGATGGAGGGGGAACAAACACCAGAAACAGATTTGACCAGACGCCACCAGGATTTGGAAGAGGGAGACAGATAAGACAGTTCGGTCTTGAGAATGGTGAGATATTGTTTCCTGGCTCTCCTGAGGGTGGACACACACTTGTTTCGGGCTTTGTGAAAGGAAATGAGATTTCCTTCCGTTGGATTTGCTTTCCAGGAGACGAAAGCAAGTTGTTTCAGGGCAACAGCCTCACCACAAGATTCCGTGTACCATGGACGGGAGGAAGGGTATGACAACTGAAGACGAGATGGTATAAATCTGTGCATGAGAGAGAGCAATTTACTTTGAAAGAATTCCCAGGATGAGTTGATGTCAGAGGCAGTAGAGATGGGAGACCAGTCCAGATGATTGATGGCTGCTTGAAGACCGTGCCAGTTGGCCTGAGTGAAATGCCAGACTCGCCGACGCTGAGGAGGCTCTCTGAGAATGGTCAGAGAGATGTCCACTTTGACAAGCACATGATCAGATGAGCCGATTGGAGCAGAAGAAGAGCAGCAGACATTTTCAGGGAAGTTTGTCATAACCAAATCCAGAAGAGAAGATGCTCCGTTGACTGAGATCCGGGTCGGGAAATTGACAGATTGTGTCAGTCCCAGTGAGTCGCAGAAGTCCTTTGCTGAAGAGCCATGGCTGGTGAGAGAGGTACCCACACCCAGCCAACTGGCATGGTGACAATTGAAATCACCACATATGAGGAAGAGAGAGTTGGGATGGGTAGATAGAAGTTGGTCCATATTATCAGACAGTGAGATGTAGATGGAGTCATCGCTGATTGGTGGACGGTACAACACACATATGAACAAAAACACACATATTTTCTTGGCTTTTGTGGGATATCCCGTCATTCACACTGTGAATAGCTTCACGTGATATCCCACCGTTCACAGGTAAACAATGTTTCGCGGGATATCTCGTCATTCACACTGTGAACAGCTTCACGTGATATCCCTCCACCGTTCACACGGGATAACCCACCAGCTGCATAACACATCATCCCCGCAAGTTACTCCACAGAATGAAAACACCACAGTATCTATTAGTGCAATTATCTGTCTCCCTTTCCCCATTGAAACAATGGCACGGAATGCATTCGCGGATTTTCATCGACATTTGCGGATTATCGCCGACATTCAAGGGATTTGCCTCGCCATTTGCAGATTTTGCCTTGCCATTCACGGTTTGTTCCTCGATATTCGCGGATTCTTACGATTCAGGAACCAATCCCCTCTTTTTCCATTGAAACAATGCCCCGCCATTCGCGGTTTCGCAATTCGCGGCATTTCCCAGGAATCTATACCCTGTGAATAAGCAGGGTCCGACTGTATTCCAAAAAGACCAACAAAGAAGCAGGAACCTGTGTGTCTCTTAGAAGGCATGGGATTCCAGTCTCCTCCATATACCCTTCACCTCCAAAACATTCGAGACCCTCAGAAACCACTCGAACAGCCTGCGATATCAAGCAATAGAGCGAACGGTAGTCAGGGCCATCTGTCACATGTTAGCTTTGGTTGCAAGGCCACCGAAACATCATAAACATCAACTTCAGGACATCAACAAAATCATGTGCATCAAACCGGGAACCTGTTTTGCTGTGTACAACTTGGCAATTGGTGTGAGGAGTCGGAGCAGATGTTCATCTCTTATCACCATCTTCATCTCTTGCTGTTCCTCACCCTGCTGTCCCCAATTACGACCTTCTGCAGCTCCTAACAGTCGAGCAACTTCAAGTGTCAGAAGAAGTGCTCCACGTGTTTCAACCTGATAAAAAGGGCGGTGGCAGTGCAATACAAACTAGAGCTTCCAGGGAAGCAGAACTCAACTAAACTGGACGTTAAAGTCTTAACATCGTTTCGGAGCTGAAAACAATATGGCGGCCTATGGCGGCCATTTTGTGACGGATCGGGTTGGAATGCAATAGCAACCTACCTTGTGTGGTAAGGGTTAAACATTCTAATGTTGATCAAAATCTGTCAATATTTGTGGACGCTAGAGTGTTAACGTCGTTTTCATGACCAAAAACAAAATGGTCACCTAAGTCCGCCATTTTTTAACAGATCGGGCTGAAATGTAATACCAACCTGGTCCTTGGGGGTAAGGATGCTGCATGTCAAGTTTGATCAGAATCGGTTGATATTTGTGGACGCTGGAGTGTTAACGTCGAAAAGTTAACGGACGACAGACAACAGACAACGACGACAGACGACGGAAGCCAGAGAGTTCAGTATGTGATGAACGCAACTGGACGGTAGTCCAGTTGAGTTAAAAATGGAATAGATGGGCTGGGAGTAAGTTTTAAAATGTGCTTCCTAAAATCACAAGTTATAGTCTGTAAGGAATATGCCGAAGAGTGATCTGTTTGGTTTCAATGGTTGCATTCTATTACAATGACCTATTGGATGCTACAGAAAGGAATAGGGAGAGGAATAGGGCAAGAGTGAAGGTGTGTCTGTGTGTGTGTAGGTTTGTGTGTGTGTGTGTGCGGTGTGTGTGCATTCGCATGATAATGTAAAGCGCCATGAGGGTAGTTTACTCTGCTTGATGGGGGCTATATAAGACTCCTTTATTATTATTATTATTATTATTATTATTATTACAGTTTGAGACCCATCTATTCCAGAAATCGAACAGTTAAGCAACACAACTATCTCAATCACAAGAAAGTTGGCAGCCAGAAGTAAAACTACTGGTGTATCAGTCCACCTGTCTCTGTCTGTCCCCAGACCTCGTCAGTAACAGCTAGAGTATCAGCCTGTGGTGGGAACTGATGCATGTGCAAACATATGGTGGTCACAAACTTTCAGCTGGTCATACTCCAGCTGTTCTTGACATATAGGAGAACAGAAGAAGACACAAGCTAGAAACAAAATATCATGATTAGGAATCTGCAACTACCCACTTATTTCAAAATTACCTCTCCACAATCTTTTTAAGAAAATTAAAAACTTAATCTTCAAATTGAGAAGAGGTAGAAGCAAGGCACGAGAAAATGGTGGAATGAAAGGAATTCTGAATTTGTTCATGCTGCCGGCAATAGCTCGCCGATTCTTCATGAAGGACACCGTGGTATCTAGCATCAACCAACTAATGCTGGCAGATCGGATTCCTGTTTAACATCCATCCTGTGAAACATCCTGCCTGTGAAACACCGGAATGGCAGTTTATAGCTGGGTTGGGATTCGAACCCAGGCTCGACAGCTTAGAGTTGAGTGTGTGTACTTCTAGGCCATCTAGACCTTGATGGAAGTAATGAACCAAGGGTCAAAAAGGTATGGAGATACACCGACCTTCACATTCTAATAAATATGAAGAAGACCAAGAAATGACAATTTTAAGGATTGTTGGCAAAAGCTTGAAGATTTGTGTGGGCGAAAACGAGGTTGAATGAGTTGGTGAATTTAAATAGTGAGGGAGAAGGCCAACAGAGAATGGGATATGCCACAGAGCAATCAAAAGAATTTCAATGGAAAAGAAGGCTTTCAGCAAGGAGGAATTGTGGAAAAGGGTTTATAAAAAAAAAAAAGGTAAATATTTGTTTATTGGAGGGATAAGGAGCTCCTCTCTATCGATCAGCCCCAAAAAGTCCAATACCGTCTGTATGAATCCACCTCTTGTGATGTGATGTTTGTATGTCATGTTTCAATCCTCCCGAGTCGAGTGAGTTGTCATCTCCGGAACTCTCGTGTGCAGTTTCGAAGGGTCATCTATCTATAATTCCAGTAATCTCTGTGTGTCTGTGTGTGTGTGTGTGTGTGTTTGTCTGTGACCGCTGTTTCTCGACAACTACCGGTCCGATATACTTGAAACTTGCCAGGTATATTGCTGGGGACCTGAGGATGTGCCTTTTCAAGGTTTCATATTAATCGGAGAAGTAGTTACCGAGCTATGGCGATTTAGCCGTTCGCCGTTCGCTTTGGCTTTGCGAATGGACCAAACCATTTCATGTAAATAGAGGGGGGGGTTCTACCGTACTCGCAGGCCGTTCGCTTTGGCTTTGCGAATGGACCAAACCATTTCATGTAAATAGAGGGGGGGTTCTGTGGTCGTTACTGCCACGGGGTTTCAAAGTTTTTTTTTGTTGTTGTTGTTTGCACGCATGTTTTTTTGCACCCACGTACGGGCACGCCCTAGTGTTTATAAATTCAGTACTCTTTATGGCAGGAAGTGATAAATGGTTATCTTTGTTGTTTTCCCGTATTTGTTATCATGATTTTGTATAAGGTGTCGTGTATTCAATGTTGCTTGTGGTTTCAGTAATGTTAGTTGAGATTGATGGGAGTTATTGAGTTTTATGAAGAAGTGTGCTTTCTTTGAGCGGAACCCTTGCCCCCCAACCACTCCCCCCCTTGCCCTCTGCGAATACATTAATCAGTGAGCAGTGCATTTTAGAGAACGCCAAAGAGCAGTCAGTCAGTGAGCATCTCAACAATGGATGGAGGCACTCAATATCAGACATGACATCAGGGACATCTCTTTGGACGTATCTTGAGTGGCTTTCCTTGCTCTCCTTACTCTCTCCTCTCCTTATCCAAGGCCAACGCCACACATGGCTAATTGACTTCCTCTACTTCTGTAGCCAACATGTGGCACTCAACGGAATCCTTTCATCCCCTCTCCCTGTCAAGATTGGAGTGCCCCCCCAAGGCAGCGTTCTGGGCCTAGTCATATTCCTGATCTTCATCAATGATCTCTCTGACTCTCTGGATAATCCTCTTTAGCTATTTGCTGATGACTCCACCCTCTGACGTGACATCCGTCATCCTTCAGGTAGGCAGGCTGCAGGCTCTTCCATCTCTTCAAGCTTTGGCAAAATCACAAGCTCGTCAAACACTTGGACTATGTCCTTCAATCCTGGCAAATCCCACACTCTCGCTATCTTTCTCTGAAAGGACCATCTGGCAAACCCTCCCATCTACTTTCTTACTAATCCTCCTGAGGAAGTTCAATCGCTCAAGTTCCTGGGTCTCACCTATCAGCCATGATCTTTCTTGGACAGCCCATATCCTCAAAGTTGGCCTCCAAACCCAGGAAATGAAGGGCTGGGCAAATGAATGAAACAACTGCACATCTTCCATCACACAAAGTCCTTGCTTGGCACACCTGAACGCCTATCCACCGACATGTACTAGGCCTTCCACGAGCCTCCACTGTGTCTACAAAAAAAGAAAAAAGAATGCTGAAAAGATCATTGGGAGAGACATATGAACCTACGCCCCAAAAATATCACACATGAAGAAATTCAATGAGATGTACAAATACATTACATCAACCAAATAATTAAAAACTTAATTGAGAAAATTATTCAACAAGTACGTTATTCTCTATCAAAAGCTTCACAGAGCAGAACAGTTGGAACCTGGAACTGGTATTCAGTTCTCTTAGTTATAATATAACTTTATTACAATTCCAAGATGTAAATTGTTGCTCCACTGGTATCTTCTATCATAATTCTAAGGATAAAAAGATAAGTGATAGATCTATTGAAAAGGTACTGTGGAAGAAGATTAGGTTTAAAAAACCTTCATAAAACCCTTTTTCTTCCACATACTTGAGTTAAATGCAATTTCCCATCACAAAGGTAGGTGTATCTACAGAGGCTGTCAACAACACAACTTCCGAGAAATCAAGGCCCATGCAGAGTAAAAACAGATTTGTGGGAAATCATACTTATTAGTAAAGTACGTGTGATCCAAAAACATGTCCAAAGTTTGTGTTTTCCTTTTTGAAGGCTCTAGGGCTCGTGGAGGAGCTCTGATGCAAATCACGCACACATGCAGACAGATAAAGACAAAAAAAAATCAGAATTCACTTTCACACAAACGAGATTGGGGCAAATGACGTCACTTTCCAGAGCATTTTTTTTTTTTTTTTTTTTTTTGTATACAAGATCGAGGCTCGTGAAAGAGCGAACATTAATCACACAGAAAGACAAACAGACACATAAAACAAATAACATCGGGAGCGGTAGACAAGATGGGGAGAGAGGGGGAAGGACACAAACACAACATTTGAGAGCAGGGACCGAGAGACATGGAGACATCGAGAGATCTGTGGGAGGGAGAGGACTTTGGGGGGGAGGCATGTGAAGGGGGGAGGGGGGGTGGGAGAGGTATAAACATATGGACACTGCCAGGATTTCCAGGAAAGAAGTTGGAATTTCAAACAAGGTGGATCTGGGGTGAATTAGTGGGGGTAGAAAAGATCAAGGTTATGGATGGGGGAAGATAAGAGATGGTGGTGAACAACTGTTTTAAAGACCTGGAGGGAGGAGAGGGATTGAAGGGAGTGTGGGAGTTTGTTCCACAGGCGGGAGAAAAGAGGTATGAAAGAGTGAAGGTGAGCAGAGAGCCGAGATTTCGGCAGTTTAACCATCAGAGGGTTGCTGGCAGATCTTGTGCGACCTGTAGGAATATTTGGGGGACAGAGCACAGAGAGAGCTGGGGGAGCAAGGCCGGAGAGGAGTCGGTAGAAGACAGAAAGACCACCTACCTGCCTGCGGTGAGTGAGTGAAAGGCCCTCAGAGATAGCTTCATCGCGGGAGATTCCAATGATTTTGAAAGCTTTGGATTCAACAGCGTGAAGCCGAGCCAGGTGTGAGGCAGGAGCACCAGCCCATAGGGGAGAACAGTATTCCATTGAGCTGCGGATGAAAGCCTTGTATGTGGTGAGGAGCTCAGGTGTGCCGAGGAAGGACTTCGCACGACGGAGGATGCCCAGTCGGCGACTGGCTTTGGAGGCCAGCTTGGAAATGTGGTTTTCCCAAGAAAGATCATGGCAGATAGTGAGACCCAAAAGCTTGAGCGACAGAACTTCTTGGAGAGGATTGTTGAGAAAGTAGATGGGAGGGTTGTCCAGTCGATCTTTTCGGAGAGACATAGTAAGAGAGTGAGATTTGTCAGGATTGAAAGACATGTTCCACTTGTTTCACCAGTCTGTGATTTTGTCCAGGTCTTCAGAGAGTGAGGAGGCTGCAGACTGCCTGCAGCGGCAGAGAGTGGAGTCATCAGCAAAGAGATAGAGTGGATTTTCCATAGAGTCAGAGAGATCATTGATAAAGACCAGAAAAAGCACAGGGCCCAGCACACTTCCTTGGGGAACTCCAGCCTGAACAGGAAGGGGAGATGAGAGAAATCCATTCAGGGCCACACGTTGACTACGACCAGAGAGGAAGTCCGCAAGCCATGCATGGAGATTTCCATGGATACCATAGGAGGAGAGTTTGGTGAGCAGAGCTGGGTGCCAGACCGTATCAAAGGCCCGTGATATGTCAAGGGAGACAGCTCTGATTTCCTGTTTGGCATTGAGGACCTCCATCCATTGTTGAGACAGCAGAAGCAGCATGTCCAGAGTAGAGTGACCTGGTCTGAAACCAAATTGATGATCAGAGATCAAGCCATTGGAGAAGAGGAAAGATTTCATATCTGAAGCAATGATGGATTCCATGACTTTGCTGATAATTGGGAGCAGGCTGATTGGTCTGTAGTTGCAAGGATCTGTTTTTGCACCTTTTTTGTGTAAAGCGGTAATGTTAGCTGATTTCCAGGATGCTGGCAGATGACCTTGAGCAAAAGATAGGGTGAAAAGAACAGAGAGAGGGTGAGATAGAGCGGCAGAGCAGGATTTTAGGACCCGTGGGCTGATGCCGTCTGGTCCAGTTGCAGAATCAGAGTCGAGGTTTGACAAAAACTCCTCCACCTTGTCAGGAGAGAAGGACACAGAGTCCAGGAGCAGTTGGGTTCGACTGGGAAAGGTGGGAACAGAGAGAGATGGGTTTGGGACTAAGGATTTTGAGGCCAACACAGAGTTGAGGCATTCGGCTTTGTCACGTGCGATGTCAACTGTGTGGCCATTTGAGGTAAGGGAGGGGATGGAGGGGGAACAAACACCAGAAACGGATTTGACCAGACGCCACCAGGATTTGGAGGAAGGAGACAGGTTTGAGAGTTCATTCTTGAGTGAGGAGAGATAGTGCTTCCTGGCACTCCTGAGGGTAGACACGCACTTGTTCCAAGCTTGGTGGAAGGAACTGAGATTGCCATCAGTTGGATTAGCCTTCCAAGAGGCAAAGGCAAGTTGTTTCAGGGCAACTGCCTCACCACAAGATTCAGTGTACCATGGACGGGAGGAAGGGTAAGACAATTGAAGGCGAGATGGGATAAATCTGTGCATGAGAGAGATCAGTTTGCTTTGGAAGAATTCCCAGGAAGAATTGATGTCAGAGGCAGTGGAGATGGGAGACCAATCCAGACGATTGATGGCTGCTTGAAGACCGTCCCAGTCGGCCTGAGTGAAATGCCAGACTCGTCGATGCTGAGGAGGCTCTCTGAGAATGGCCAGAGAGATGTCCACTTTGACAAGCACATGATCAGAAGAACCGATTGGAGCAGAAGAAGAGCAGCAGACATTAGCAGGGAAGTTTGTCATAACCAAGTCTAGAAGAGAAGATACTCCATTGGCTGAGATCCGGGTCGGGAAATTGACAGATTGTGTCAATCCCAGTGAGTCACAGAAGTCCTTTGCTGAGGTGCCATGACTGGTGAGAGAGGAACCCACACCCAACCAGGTGGCATGATGACAGTTGAAGTCACCACATATGAGGAAGAGAGAGTTGGGATGAGTGGATAGAAGTTGGTCGATGTTGTCAGACAGTGAAATGTAGATGGAGTCATCACTGTTTGGGGGACGGTACAGAACACATATGAACAAAAGGTGGGAGCGGAGAGGAAGCCGTAACCAGAGGTACTCCTGCGGGTGAGGAGGAAAGAGGGCAGTGCAAGGAGAGTGAGGAAGAGAGTTTTTGACAAAGATAGCCACCCCACCACCAGGCCGAGGCTCAGGTCTATCATACCGGAGGAGGGAGTAACCAGGAAGAGATATTAAGGAATCAGAGACATCTTGTAGGAGGAAAGTCTCTGTTAAGCAGATCAAGTCTGGATTGTCAGAAGCAACCTGTATGGAGAGATCAGTCAGGTTTGAGCGAAGGCCCCAGATGTTTGAGGTCCATACCGTTAATGAAGAGAGAGGGGGAGCATCGGGTATAGGACAGGGGAGGGGAGGAGTAGGGTAAGATGAAGGATGAGAGGGGGAGGTAGGGAGAGCAGTTGATAGTGTGTCAGATGTTGCAGAAGAGTTCCAAGAAAGGGAAGGATGAGGAGGATGAAAGGTTTGATGGTGAAGGGATGAGGCACAGTGAGGGGTTGTTTGAGGGGGGGCAGAGGAAAGTAGAAGGTTTGGGGGGGTGGAGGTATGAGATAGAAGGGAGACGAAGTGGGGAGGAGGCAGCTTGGAGGAGGAGGGGGGAGGAGGGAGAATTGGAGAGGAATGGTATGAGGGGAGAATTGAATGGGAGGGATTGGGGGGGAGTTTTGAAGGGGAGGAGTGAGGGGGGAGTTTAGGAGGGGAGGGGCAAGGGGGGAGTTTTGGAGGGAAGGGGCAAGGGGGAAGTTTAGAAGTGGAGGGGCAAGGGGGGAGTTTAGGAGTGTAGGGGCAAGGGGGGGGATTTGGAGGGGAGGGGCAAGGGGAGAGTTTAGGAGGGGAAGGGCAAGGGGGAAGTTTAGAAGTGGAGGGGCAAGGGGGGAGTTTAGGAGTGTAGGGGCAAGGGGGGGGATTAGGAGGGGAGGGGCAAAGGGGGAGTTTAGGAGGGGAAGGGCAAGGGGGGAGTTCAGGAGTGGAGGGGCAAGGGGGGAGTTTAAGAGTGGAGGGGCAAGGGGGTAGTTTAGGAGTGTAGGTGCAAGGGGGGGGATTTGGATGGGAGGGGCAAGAGGGGAGTTTAGAAAGTGGATGATTAATGAAAGACGAACATTGATAACAAATTGGGTTTGTTGTGATTTTCAAGTTAGCAATCCGATTCAGAATGATGGAGGAGGGATGGAATGAATGTGAATTTAGACCATGTAGTGAGGGAGACGTATAAGATATTGAATTTCTTTTTTTTGAAGTGGAATGAGTTGGAGAGGAAATTGAGAAAAGCCTTTTAAATAGGAAGAAAAACAGCGTGTTGTAATATACCACTGAATAAAACACAGAAGGGGAAAGGTTAAACATATTTAAATAATATTTAAACAGAACTGTGAACAATCTTATATGCACAAAAATACCAACGGGGGGAGAGCCGAGAGGGACCACCACGAGTCACGTGAACAGGGCAAACGGTGGATGGCAAGGAGATAATGGGGGCGGGGCGAACAGCACACCTGGACAGAAAATACAGGATGAGACAACAGTACACGTGGAGAAAATAAAATAAATGTTTTTGTTTTTTTTGTTTTTTTTGGGGGGGGGGTGGGGATGGGGATTTAGAACGTTAGACAGAGAATTATGTTCGGGGTAGAAGGGAAAAAACCAAGAGCCAAGCAAAACACGCTTAAGTTAACAAAACACCGACGGGGGAACAACTACAAGGCCACACACGAGGAGCAGAACACGATTAATTAATTACGAGTTACAGGAAATTCAAACCAAAACTAACTATAATCAAACAATATCGCATGGACGATAAAATAACGAGTTGAAATTTGACAATCTATCTGGGGAAATGGGGGAGAAACACGTGGTCGAAGAACGAACGAACGAATAAGAATGAATAAACGAATGAGCACAGAGAAGGTAATGTCTTTTTTTTTTTTTTTTTGGAGTTGAGATTTACATAAGGAAGTAGGCTTTGGGGTGGAAAGACTGCGAAAACAGAGAACGAAAGTTATTGGATCACAAACGACAGACCGCTGAGAGAAAAACAAAGCCTCAAGGTTGTACAGTGTACACTGTACAAGGCCTCAAGACGACACGAATTAACACGATTTTCAATACAGGTATGAAAGATTTGCACCGAAAATCTTTGTCGGGACAATATACGTACATACACCATAAAATAAATACAGTTTTAACGAAAATACAAAATGGGAACAATTACTTAACTTCGATTTCGATGGAGAGCGTGTGGAGCTGCGAAAAAACGAACCCTCGCCAGCAAGACCGGAAACGGAAGTCTAACTCCAAGCTAATTGACTGTGTGTGACTGTGTGTGTCGCCACCTCTTCCCACATGTACAGCAATACTGAGTACAGGCGACATCATGTTTATGATACCGCTTTTCTCTCCTTTACGAGCTCAGTACATAAAGCCCTTCATTTACCCAATTAGTTATCTGTTTGCTGGTCAGTTAACCATTACAATGATAATTGGGAAATTATTTCTCATCCTCAGTGTTCCATACAGACCATGTCCGGTAGAGGCAATTTACTCATTAATCAAAGCTTCTTAGAAAGTAAAAATGGGCTGCTTATGTCTATCAACGCCAGCAAGGACAGACAGAGGCCTAGCAAAGAGTTGTGATCATCTTGCAGATAGACCACCACCTGTTTGCTACCACAATGATAATGTTACTCATAATGCCAGTAAACACCTACATCAAGGTATCTATTCTTGCAGTCTCTATATCATTTTCACCAAATGACTCAAAAATCATGTTGTCCATTATCTGACGAGCAGTTATTTTGTTTCTTGCAAGATGCCTGATCAGTTTGACATGCCAAGCAAATAAAAAAAGGAAAAGCAAAATAGGTACTTGTCAGTTACCTCCATGCTAGACAGAGTATGAACATGGAGAGGATGCTCAATAAGGCGTCGACCGAATGCTGAACGCCTGTGAGCATAATCAGTTGCCAAACTTGTGATTCTACAGGGCAAGGTGGAAAAGGGAGGGAAAATTTATCAGGAAGTGCAGGAAGGAGTATGAAAAAAACTGAGCTTTAAAGAGAAGCAATGATATAATGAGAGGTGTGAATAATAAAGAAATAATGGAGAAAACGATCATTTAAAAAATATAATAAAAATAAGAATATAATAAAATTATATTAAAAATGTAAAAATTTGTATAAATAAAATTAAATAAATATAACAATAAAAATAATAAAATAATAATAAAATAAGAAATAAAAAATAATGGAGAAAATAAGAAAATGAAAATAGGTGTGAAGTCGAGTCTGTTCAATCAATAATGGAAAGGATTATAATATCGGAAGAGTGAAGAATTCAGCAATAAATGTGAGTCGTTTGTGACCGGCGCATAGCTGCTGCTGATGAAATGGCATTATGCAGACGTGTAATCGTCAACATCTTCGACATTGCAGAAATTCCTCTGCCTTCTTCAGACATCTGCATTCCCAAAAAACACTCGCATTGCTTTCCATGTCTTCCGAATTACAAATCTCTGGTTCATTCCAATTCCCATAACTTTAAAACAAGCTTGAGTTTGTTGAGGTGAGTGGGTGGGGTTAGACCTCCTAATGCTCACCAATATAGCAGGAGTTCCACGAAGTTCTATTTCGGCTGTTGGAAGTTGCCTCGTTCCCAGCTTGTTCTTGAGTCTTCGAAGATGAAGACTCTGCTCAACTCCCAAATCAACCCCAAAATCGGCCCCCTTATCATCTTCACTCCACATCCCCCTGTGACCAAATCCAGTCTCCACATAAAACAAAGAAATTCCCTTGGTTCCCTGGTAAAGATAGGTGGAAAGAAAATAAATAAAAAGTAAGTCTACAGTAAAATACAACAAAAGCAGATGATAAATGACAGCATCTTGCACATCATAAATTGAGGAATTTCACCACAATTATTTTACATGCAAAGACAAGAAAAAATTAATAACTAGAACTGCCACTTTAAAACTGCTGGCAGTGATGACAGGTTTACTCACACCCACTTTTGATACAACCCCACTTTTGATACAACCCCACTTTTGATACAACCCCACTTTTGATACAACCCCACTTTTGATACAACCCCACTTTTGACACAACCGCACTTTCATTGGACATGCTTTGACATAACCCCCTTGGATACAACCCCGACACACACACACACACACACACCCACACCCCTCCAAACACACACACACTAACCCCCCCCCCCCCCCACCCCCACACACACACACACACATCCCTCCCCCCCCACACACACACACATCCCTCCCCCCCCCCCACACACACACACACACACACATCCCCCCCTACACACACACACACACACACACACACACACACACACACACACATATCCAGACAAACGCACATCCCCCTCTCCCCCCCACGACACATCCCCCCACACACACCCCCCCACACACACACACACACACACATCCCCACACACACACACATTCCCCCTACCCCCCATCCACATACACACACACAAACACATGCACACATCCCCACACCCACCACACACACACACACACACACACACACACACATATCCACCCACCCCTAACACACACACACAAACACACGCACACATCCCCCCACCCCTCCCCCCACACGCACACACATATCCAGACAAACGCACATCCCCCTCTCCCCCCCACGACACATCCCCCCACACACACCCCCCCACACACACACACACACATCCCCACACACACACACATTCCCCCTACCCCCATCCACATACACACACACAAACACATGCACACATCCCCACACCCAACACACACACACACACACACACACACACACACACACACACACACACACATATCCACCCACCCCTAACACACACACACAAACACACGCACACATCCCCCCACCCCCCCCCCCCCCACCCCCAACACGCACACACACACATGCACACACACACACACACAAACACCCCCACACCCCTCCCCCCACACGCACACACCCCTCCACACACACACACACACACAACCCTCACTCCTCCACACGCACACCCCAACACCCTCCAACCTCTACACACACACATATCCACCCCCCCCCCCCCACACCCACACACACATCCAAACACACACACACACAAACACATGCACACACACACCCCTCCACACATACACACACACATATCCAACCCCCCCCCCCCCAACTCCACATGCACACCCCAAACCCCTCCCCAAACACACACACATATCCACCTCCCCACACCCACACACACACACATCGCTACACACACATCCCCCCACCCCCCCCCACACCCACACACACACACATCCCCACATCCACACACATGCACATGCACATCCACACACACACACAAACACATCCCCACATGCATACACACACAAACACACACACACATACACACATTCCCAGACCCCCCTCCCCCCCACACACACACACCCTCCCCCCCACCACAGACACACGCACACACACACACGCAAACACATACCCCCACCCCTAACACACACACACGCACACACCAACCCCACCCCCAACCCCCCCCCCCCCCCACACACACACACACATCCCTTCGCCCCCCCCCCCCCCCCCCACACACACATCCACACATGTCAATCCATGCACTGATTGCAGAAAAAGCCATTTTAAAAAGAAAATTCACCTGAAATTGCAGAGACAGAATTATTTATTTTATCTGAGAAGCCAAACGAGGTTTCTTCTTCTTTAGTTTCTCACAACTTTGTGTGAAATGCGATCTAGTTAAAAAAAGCCAGAATTTGATGAAATCTTTCATTCGTTTGTTAATATACCTCATCTATTGACAAATCTGCAATTGGAATTGTATTTGAGGTTCAAATGACCGCGGGAGATCGCGTTATCGTGATCACGTCCTGGAAGGACAAAATAGTGCGTTTCTTCTTCTTTCAACAATAAAGACATAGCGTCGAGACCGTACATCCAATCATCTTGAAATTATGCACACTTCTTCCGCTTGATGAGAGCTACATTGCATTAAAACTTCACGTCGATCAATGCAGTGGTTCAAGAGTTACAAGCTTTTTAAAATTTACCTTCCATTATTTATTGCGGCCAAACCATGTAACTTATCAAAACGTCTCAAGTAACATTGAAACATCCCCCCATGAGGAACATTTGTGTAAAGTTTCCACTTGATATCTTCACAAATTATGGAGGTGATACCATTTCTAGTTTGAGGTTAAAAACGTCATAACTCTGAAACCATGTGTCTGATGACATCGAGCTCAAAGGCTTTTTTGTTCGTCATGGGTGTGCAAATATGCATCCCAAGTTTGGGCTCGACCCGTTCAGCCGTTCCAAGAGAAAAATGATTTTTTGTGGTTTTTCACGAAAAACAAAATGGCGACCGAACCATGTGATGTATGACTTCGAAATTTTTTGTATTCTGAGTTTTTTTTAACTAAGCATCTGGGAAAAAAATCCCATTTTCGGGGGAGAAAATTTTTTGTTTGACGAATTCTAACCTCTTAACGTTAGCATTTTTAATATACACGATACACGTCTTTTGTTCCCATTGAAGAGTTCTTTAGAATGAGCCATTCCTCAAATTTTTCCATTGAGCGGTTTCGGGTATATAGAGGGGCAAAGTTGAATGTGTTTTACAAGATGGCGCCCATACCACGTAACCTAAGACGTCATAATTAGCATTAAACAATTATACGAGCCGAGGCGATCATTTGATGAAAATTTCCTGTCAATCTGACCAGCGGTTGCTGAGAACATTAATTATGAAATTTTCGGAGGTGCAAAATAGGGCGGAAGAATAATAATAATAAGAAAAACTCGAGCAGTAATAATAGGTTTCCTCTCCATTTCATGGAGAGTAAACCTAATTAGGCATTTCTTTCCCCGATATAATCGAATAAAAATTCAACTCAGGAGATGATCTCTCACTGCTTCGCTGGCAAAACTGCTCCTTACTAATGTAACTAGAAAATATTGCACAATGAAAATAGTGTAAAGAATTCAATGTTTGTCTCATGTTAAAAAAAAAAGTTATGTCCAGTATTGTCTCATGTCTGTCTGTGTGTGCGTAATTTGTGCGACAACACTTCCATAAGCCTTCGGCCCTTTTTATAAATATAAACTAGATATGTCATGCAATTCATTTTTCTCCACGTGTAGACCCGAATTAAAGCTGAAACTTTCATATTCGAGATAAGATCGAGATTAAAATATACAATTTTTTTAAAATATAAAACAAAGACGTTTAAATCATCACAAATAAATAAAAACTGTGTTGACATTCATTTGGGAATTAAATTTGAAAGCAGTGGCTTTTCAAAATTAAAGAAAATTCAACACGCATGCTTTTACTAATCATAAAGTACTGGACTGTGCTGAATATGTACAATAGTCAGGGCCCTTAGGGATCTTTTGGGGCCGTTTGGTTCAAATTCTTCCTAAAGCACCAAATTTGGCCAAGATGTTGCCCATGCCATACTCTTTCGATTTTTGACGGGCGCCAAGACGGGCGCCCCCCCCCCCCCCCCGGGGGGCCCATATTGGCGAAATACTAAATGGCCGCCACCCGGATTAGAGGAAAATCAGTTAAATAACCAAAGTAAAGGGTTGGAATCATGTATGATACCACTTTTCAGGGATTTTCGAGGTCGAGGAATCCAATTATGATGTTATTTTGATGATTCGAGGTCAAGGTCAACCCTCAAGGTCATCTTAAAGGTCATTTTTGAGTCAAACATGTCGGTTTTTGAGTTTTTTGTCAAGATTTACGCAAGGTTCACCATTTTATGTTTCTGGGTTGGGTAATCGAACTCTGACCTTATTTTTGACAATTAGAGGAAATATTTACATGTCTATTTCCTAATTTTCAGGCATATGCAGTTCATTAATCTAATTACAAAGGTACGGATTTTGATGTTTTATGAACTGTATGCCATATCCTTGTGTTTAATTTTTGTGCGATCATGATCCGTCATGTATACATGTCAAATATGACGTCATAGGTCATGTGACCTGGCGGCCATATTGGATTTTATGAAAACCTTAAAAATGGATCCCTGCCTTCATTTTTCGATCGATTCATTTTGAACTTTGACCACTTATAGTACGCCATGTGATTGGATGCATATCCTAATTATGACGTCATAGGTCAGGTGACATGGCGGGATGGACCGGTATGGTCCCCGGATCATACCGCCCTTGGCGCCCGTCAAAAATCGAAAGAGTATGGCATGGGCAACATCTGCGCCAAATTTGATGCTTTTGGAAAAATTTGAACCAAAATATCCCTAAGGGCCCGGACTACAAGGTTTTACGAAAGGAAAAGAGGATATCCTCCACAGTTGGGTCCTTTATATTGTTGCGGTTTTGAGAAAAACACTAAAGAGTAATGGCACCACCATACAGTTCCCTTAGAATAGTTATTTCATAGCAGACCATTATCTTAGGCCCTTTCCCTTATTTTGGGTTATTATGTCATGCGTTGGGAAAAGGAAAGATAGGTCCTCCACTTATAAGGGATAAGCTACCAGGCATTGCACCGGGCTCCAAGGCACAACATGGTGTCCAGGTTCAGAAACCCACAGATTGGGGCAGAGTTACGGGCTCCACCAATCGGGAGCCAGGAGATCTCCAATATTCCTCCCCCCCCCCCCTCCCCCGCCCCCCTTTGGAGGGTAAACAAAGGGATTTTAAAGAGATTGATTCTCTCTCTTGTTTCGAGGCTGGCATTGCAGGCGGTCACGATTCATTTGTTATCTTGGCCCGACCTCTTGGTCACAGGCGGTCGCAGTTGTGCTGGCTCTTAGTTATTGGACTTTGTGGACCTAACACGTGCCTACATCGACTCTCTCTCTCACCCCACTGAGTACATGGACATTAGTGCTCTTGGCTGGTCTCCCTCTCGCAGGCCTCGACACCTGCATTGCTACACTCTGGGCCTGTCTCGTTGTCGGCTTTGGGCCTCTCTGACTCTGCTGGATTCGCTGGGCACGTGTGCTCCTCTCTTGGCCTGGGTCACTCTGCCATGCTGACGATCGACCTCACTCCGCCAGGCTGTTTTGGGATCGTCGTTACCTGCTTGTGCTTCTCAGTAGCGACAACGGGACGATTGGCGCCGCGAGGAGGAATTTGGGAACGTCGTAGCCTTTGTGCTAGCAGGTCCTTAGTTGTTCGTTCCCCTCCCCTCCCCCATGAGAGTGTGCTGGGCCCATGTGATGTTTATCCATAGTAATCGTAATAAGGCATAGAAGAAGCTAAGTTTCTGCTTCTCGTCCCTTTTTGTTTGGCATTGAAATAATCACATTGTAAATATCTGTAATAAATCAAATTGTTAAAACGTTTTCGTTTCTCTCTGTCCGTGAATGTCTCTTCTCCATTGATCGGCCATTGCTCGTGTACAGTTTAACATCGACTGTAACGGCTTTAGCATCCCTCTGATGGTGACCAACGGTTTTTGCTCGGCCGTGTAAATTTCCATCAAGGAACAAAGGAAACCGCCGGAGGGTACGTACGGTACGTTCCCCGATTGGGACCGTCATGTGGTACAGGTAAGCTATCGCGTGAAGGACCAATCGGCATTCGTAGTTGCTGATTCGCAACCTGCTAGGTACGAAGTTATTCGTGCGTGGCAGCCGCAGGTCTGGTAAGTTTGGGAGGGAACAGAGGTTAACCCCTCGTAGTAAACCCGAACCCCAGGCCATAACACATTCGGTGTCTTGGAGTGGCATTCAAATCCTCCGAGCACCGTAACAAATTTGTTTCCGGGAGTGAGATTCCCCTCCGGATACCGCAACAATATCATCTAAACTCTAAACTAAAGGATCAAGCAGCATGGCAAACATCGCTGCTTGGTAAAGGTGCTGGCTGTTACATCGGAGAGGAGCACCACTCTTTTTAATAATTTTTTTTATGTAGAAGGAACAGTTCAAACAGATATTGTTCCTTGTAGAGGACTGAAATGCTCAACAGAACGTGCATCTTAGGTTGAGAAATTCTCACGCGTGAATTGCCATTACATGGTGAGTTTTCTTAGCGGCCACCCACGTATTACTCTTGCAAACCAATAACAATTTCCGTTTATAACCTCCCCCTCCGAAAATTCCCCATACATGTGCTCCCCAAACTTGTATGTCCTCCATCGTGCCACACTTTCATCATTCATTCTTTTTCAACCACCACACCAATGTCACTGGTACTACGAGGACTGGTAGAGTGACACCCTATCCTATGTACGAGGGCGTTTTGAAAAGTAACGCCTCCTATTCCTTTTCTCCAAAACAGATAAGTAAATCACAACAGACCATTTTTCCAAGTAAATATCCTTTACCAATTGTCAGCTTTACCTTCACTAGAACCATGTAGATTTTACCAGAATTAGCACGAGTTAAATATTATTCCTACCAATGTCCTACGGCATCCAAATATGAGGTCGTTCACAAATTTTGTTTTTGTTTACAATAGTAAGGCTCTCCCACTTTCCATTGTGGAAGTAGATTGCATATATCTTTACAAGCATCTATCTATAATTCCAGTAATCTCTGTGTGTATGTATGTATGTATGTATGTATGTATGTATGTATGTATGTATGTCTGTGACCGCTGTTTCTCGACAACCACGGGTCTGATATACTTGAAACTTGCCAGGTATATTGCTGGGGACCCGAGGATGTGCCTTTTCAAGGTTTCATATTAATCGGACAAGTAGTTACCGAGCTATGTCCAAAAAACGATTCAACCAATCAGAGAGCAGCGAGTTATCACGTGTGCCGAACGTGGCGAACAGACTCTGCCTCGGACGGCACATTTCAGAGCGTATTCATTTATTTCACGTTGGCAAACTATGTTGCCGCTATGTTGGCGTTAAACTATGTTTTAAAACTAATTAAAACTAATTTGCGATTCTTTCGCTTTCCTGCGCGTTTGTGCACGCGATGGCGATTTCTTTACCAAACTCCGCAAGCCGTTCGCTTTGGACCAAACCATTTCATGTAAATAGAGGGGGGGGGGGATTGTCACCGTACTCGCAAGCCGTTCGCTTTGGACCAAACCATTTCATGTAAATAGAGGGGGGGGATATAATTTTAGATATAGATATAGTACGGGCATGCCCTAGTAATACAAAATTGAATACAAGTGATTTATTCAGATATCAAACAAAGGTGGAAGCTGTCATAGTGGTGGCCCAGATGCCAAAAATCTATATATATAAAACACAGTTTGTGTGTGTGTAATATTACCGATAGACTCCTAAATGGAGAGGCTCACGTGCTTGATATTTGGCATAGACATGGCCATTGAGCCTGGGACGAACATGGCCTACCTCAAAATATTTGACGAGATCCATATTTTTTATTTCTATTTGCCTCAGCGCATTTCAGCGAGGAACATGATACACGGATTCTCAGCCGGTGCCAGAGCAGCTCGCTGATTCGCTCAGAGCGATCACGTGATGTTCCATCCCCACCGCCAGACCACTGAACTGAAAATATATAGAATGACCATTGCCATTCACACCACATAGGAGGAGATGCAGCTACCGGGCGCCATCTTGGTTGGCACTCGATGCTGGGCGATGGTGATTTCCGTCACACGTTTGCACGTAATTCAGAGCGAAAAGCGATTGCGTTTTTTCACCTTTTATGCGATCGTGTTTTGTGTCGATTTTTGTCGATTTTGTGCGATATGAATTAAATGTCATTGAAACAGCTGTGAAACGTCTTTCCACAACCCTTCCGTAACCGATTGGAGCAGTTTATTGCCGCACAAAATGGCATTTTAACAGTTGTCTGGCTTTTAAAATCTGGGACACGTTCAAAACAAACGAGATCCGCGAAGCGAGTTGGTCGAGTCATGCTAACCAAGATAGCGACACGGCGGCTTCACTTTTCACGGAGTATGAGCGTTCTATATCTATCTATATAATTCCAGTAATCTCTGTGTGTTTGTTTGTTTGTACGTTTGTCTGTGACCGCTGTTTCTCGACAACCACGGGTCCGATATACTTTAAACTTGCCAGGTATATTGCTGGGGACCCGAGGATGTGCCTTTTCAAGGTTTCATATTAATCGGACAATTACTTACCGAGCTATGTCCAAAAAACGATTCAACCAATCAGAGAGCAGCGAGCTATCGCGTGTGCCGAACGTGGCGGACACACTCTGCCTCGGATGGCACATTTGAGAGCGTATTCATTTATTTCACGTTTGCAAACTATGTTGGCGCTATGTTGGCGTTAAACGATGTTTTAAAACTAATAAAAACCCCGGGGGGATTGTCACTGTACTCGCAAGCCGTTCGCCGTTCGCTTTGGCGTTGCGAATGGACCAAAACATTTCATGCACCAAACCATTTCATGTAAAGCGTTCGCCGTTCGCTTTGGCGTTGCGAATGAACCAAAACATTTCATGGACCAAACCATTTCATGTAAATAGAGGGGGGGATATAATTTTAGATATAGATATAGTACGGGCATGCCCTAGTATTTTCAATTCAGTGTGCCCGACTCGCTCACGTACTTGATTTGTGGCATAGACATGGCCATTGGGCCTTCACGGTGTAATTTGTGCGAGGCTTTTGTCCGAGTGAGCTTGAGTCGAGAGGGCGAATGTACGGGTTGGGAATGTACGGGTCTCCCTTCCCCCGCCCGGCAACGCCGGTACTGGAGGGCGTCACAGGATCGCTGAGTCTCCAAAATCCGCTTCGTGCTGTTGTTGCGAAGATGCAGGACGATGTCGCGATTGTTGTGATGCTCTCCTACCATGAGAACTGCAACGTCATTGTTGACTGGCCCTCCCTTTCCCTCCCCCTTCCCCCTCTGTCCTCCCCTCCCCCCTCCTTCCTCCCCTTCCCTCCTTCCCCTCCCCCCTACCCCCTCCTCTTCTCCCCTCCCTTTTCCCCCTCCCCCTTCCCCTCCATTTTCCCCCTCCCCCTTCCCCTCCCTTTTCCCCCTCCCCCTTCCCCTCACCTCCCCCCTACCCCTTCCCCTTCTTCCCTCCCCCTCTCCTCCCCCCTCCCCTCCCCCTCCTTTCCCCCTCCTCCTTCCCCTTCCACTTCCCCCTCCCCCTTCCCCTTCCCCCTCCCCCTTCCCCTCCCCCTTCCCCCTCCCCTCCCCTCCCCCTGTTCCCCTCCCCCTCTCGGCAATGCCGGGTACTTCTGCTAGTTATATATATAATCATTCCTTTAATCTTAAAAATACTTGAATTTTACAACAACAACCAAAAAAAAAAAGAATGAGGTCACATCGAACAAGGTTCTTTGTCTTTTCCAACATGATTTATCACTAAGTCAGGTAATCAATTTGTCAATTTTCATGAACACAAGAAAGGTCCCAGTTTTCCAAGTGCAAAGGGGTAAAAACCCAAAAAACATCTTGGTCTTATTTTGACTAATCTTGTTGGACAATACCACTCAAAATACATATTCTTCTCACTTACAGACCACTAGTTGCCACATCTGTAGAGGCAACATCCTTTCATCATTGCCTCAGTCCAAGCATTGTGATCCCATTTACCCATGATCACCAAAACAAAATGCATAAAGCAAACCTGTCAATGGTCAATCATCCCTAATCCCCATCTCACCGATGTCACGTTGCCTCCTTCATCCTGAATCCGAGCCAAAACCAACGTCATGTTAGCATCACTGGCTGAACAGAAATGCTTGTCACCATAAAGGCTGAAGGAGCCACTGTTTGCATTCTTCTTAGCTATGGTCTCTGTAGCACCAGCTGTAGACAAGAAAAAAGATTTATTTAAAAGTCAAATGAAAAAAAATTGATGTTCATGTCCTCTGCCATTATCTTCGGTAATGTCTGCTTTATCCTGATCAGCAACCACGACAACTAACGTATTGGACTATCAGGGACGCCTCGTACCTGGTTATACCCCAAAGCAAGTCAGAGGCAAAATCTTCCCCATTATTCCCTGCTGCCCAGATTTGTCAGGGCAGCACTGTCACGGTCAGAGTGCCAATCGGTCACCATGGACTGGCCCTTTCCCTCTTGTCTGTCTGTCAATATCTCTATATATTGTAACGAATTTGAGAAGTGTAACGGATTTGAGAAGTGTAACGAATTTGAGAAGTGTAACAATTTTGAGAAAGTGTAACGAATGTGAAAAGTATGGTTTTGTTGTGTGTAACTGACCCTCGTAATGTAAAGAATGGTCGCAGCTTGTCCTCTTAGTTAATTCCATAAACCTACACACAGGACACGATATATCCTTTTAAATAGTTAGTCCCTTATTCTCTGTAGGCTAAGGATGTGTTTCCCACTAGTTTGACCCTTCATTGCACCGAATTAAATAAGAGTAGGCCCTCCGACGCCCCATGGCAGCTTCCAAGTGCCAGGTTTGCCACTTTGTTGCAATTGACACTTTAGGCACTTTGCTGCATTTTCATCTGCCGTCCACTTTGCAGCATTTGACTCCATTACGCACGAGGTAACGCCGAAGAAGAAAGGCGGGTCTCCACCTCGTCATAGAGGGGAGGAGTAAGTCGGCCCCGCTCATGCAACCCAGAACAAGGGGTTTGGCCTGAGAGGGCGGAGAGAGACCGCTTGGGGGAGGTTCGCAAAGGGTGAAGGGCGGGGCCTATATAACCCGCCGCGGGACGCTCCCCAAGCAGATGAGCTTTTACAGAGATGAGTCCAGGAGATGAGCTTTGACAGAGATGGGTCCAGGAGATGCGCTGGAGACGAGCAGGTGTGACCGAGCTGCCGTGAGACATGCCGCGCTGCAGGAAAAGCGGACCGGGGCAACGCAAGGAGCGCACGAGGCAGCAGTACGGAGAAAGGAACTTCGCCCGCGCAGTTTGGGACCAAAGCTCGGCTTCTTGACGGTGGTGCCTTCTGGCCCGACCGTGCCCAGTACCCGCTGAACCTTCCTTGCCTCTAAAAGCCACCCATCTCCAAGCCATTCCTTCCGGCCTGCATTTCCCCGTGTAAGTGTGATCGTCCGTCTGTCTTTCACGTTGTCCTGGGGTTTATTAATTAAGCTTGTATAGGTAAGCTAATGATTTCACTGTGTGTCTGCTCCTTCCATTTTCTGTATATAACCAACTGCTCTCTTTGCCTTGGCTTGTGAAAATAATTAATAAAACCTGTTATTCCTCCGTACGTCTTCTTCTTCTTCCTCTTTACATTCGGTCGCTTTAGAGGTTTCCAAATTGAATATCTGTGGCGCGATTTCGGCCAACGTCCAGGAATCGGGTTAGTCGGAGTAACTGTTAGGGCCGCGGGGCCTCCGCTCGGCAAACAACATCTTATCCGCGGTCCCGTAACAATATATATATATATATATATATATATATATATATATATATAGATATTGTTGCGGATATGAGGATTGTATTTTTTTGATTGTGTTGTATTGTATAGTAAATGGTTGTGAAGTATTGTTTTAGTCTGAGCCCTCCTTGCTCCAGTGTGTATAAAGGTCAAAGGGCGTTCCGGTAGTTAATTCCATAAAGCATACATTGAAGGACACTATAATACCCTTGTTCAGTAGTTTATTTCCTTATTCTGTGTATTAGGTTAAGGCTTTGTCTTCCATTAAAATGACACTCCATTGCACCAAGTGAAATCAGATAGATTCCCTTCATTCTTCATTCCCATTCCCAAAACCTCCATTTCCCGTTTCGTCATGGCCAAGCCTCGATTGCCAATATTACATCCCCTCCAAAACCACCATTGAACATGTGCTCGGGTCGGGGAAGAAAGGCGTGCCCGCCCGTCGTCATCAAGGGCGGAGCTAGAGGGTCGCGCGACCAACCAGGGCCGAGGTGAGCACACCGATGGGCGTGTCCTGAAGGCCGGCGGCTTGATCGCCGGAGGCGTTATAAAAGCGCGCGCGCAAGGTACTGCGGAAGAAGATCCAGATGAGCTTTGAAGAGAGAGAAGGTTCAAGGTCAATTACAAGCAGTTGCGCCAGAGACGGCAGACGCGTCCTGAGGTGAGCCAGAGAAGCAGCTTTGGCTCCACAAGCAGCGTTGACTCCATCAGGCAGCTTCAACCCGTTACCCCATGGGAGCCAGATAGCGGTGGCATCGGTGGCCGTCGAGGTCCAGCCGACGTCCCGTGCGGGATCAAGCCCGAACCATCTGCCCCAGCTGAACCTTCCCAATCCTCCTTCCAGCATTCATTCCTGCCATTCCATCCTTCTTGTGTACGTGAGTTTGTTCTGTTTGTTCTGTCCTGGGTATTTAATTAAGTTTGTATAAGCTAGTATTTTCACTGTGTCACCTGCTTTTTCCATGTTCCCTGTATATAACTTTGACTGCTCCTTTTGCTTGTGTGTGTAAATAATAAATCTCGTTACTCTTCTGTACGTCTTCTTCTTCCTCTTTACATTCGGTCACTTTAGAGGTTTCCAAATTGAATATCTGTGGCGCGATCCGGCCAACGTTCGGGAATCGGGTTTAATCGGGGAAAACTGTTCGGCCGCGGTGCCTCCGCTCGGCAAACAACATCCTTATCCGCGGACCGTAACAATTGGTGTCGGGAGCGGGAACGGACCCGGAGCGCGCTTAACGCGCTCAAAATTACGAGATACTGAAATTTGTTTTGTTTTACAAAACCCGAATTTTGAAATCGCACCATGGCTGGTCAAGGCGACGGGATGCCGGTGGGAGAGATAGACGGGGTAGAATCGACCCAGGACCTCGGGGAAATGTATGTGGAGGAAAGGGAGGAGGAGAAAAATGGCAATGTGGTTGAGGAGGTTTCAGGCGCGCAAAATGGCGTCCTCGCGCACGAGGCTTCAGGCGCGCAAAATGGCACCTCGCACATGGCTACGGCGGCCGCACCCGCTGCACAAGTGGAAGGGATGGCCCAAATGCAGGCCCTCATGGAGCAATTTATGGCGCAAATGCAGGCGTCCCTCAACCTGCAGAGGGACGAGACGAGGGTTCAGAGTGAGCAATTGGGGGCAATGAGGGACGAAGCGAGGGGTACCGGTGAACGGATAGACAGCAAATTTGAGGGGTTAGACAATAATTTTAAGGGGTTAGACAAGAAATTTGAGGGGTTAGACAAGAAATTTGAGGGGTTCGACAATGGGATAGAAGGGGTGAAACATGGGTTAAAGGGGGCTAGAAGATAGAATGGAAGGCAAATTGCGGGAAATATGGGAGCAATCCGCCCGAGAAATTAAACAAATGGGAGAGCAGATAGAGGAGGTGAAAATCGGGGTAGAAACCAAACTGGATGCTCAGAGGGATGAATTGGGACAGATGAGGGTGGCATCTACAAAAGAGAGGGAGGAGATGAAAGAGGAGATACGACGAGGTGTAAGCGAGGAGGTCTCGGGGGTACGTGAGGAGGTAAAGCGAGGTGAAAAGCGTATGGAGAAAGAGGTGAGGGATAATACGGCTAGGTTACAAGGGGGCATAGAGGACCTGACGGAGGAGGTGGTACAGCTGACGGTGGGACAGACGGAGTTAGCGGAGCAGGTACAAAAGAACACTGCGGTACTAGGAGGGTTAAAGCCGACACAAAACGACATTAAAAATGACTTAATAGCGACACAGAGGCAATGTCAGATGGTACGAGAGGGACTGACAACGAGGTTGGACGAGGTGACAGAAGTAATGGAGACGAAGGACCGGGAGGTGAGGACGCACATAGAGACGGTCAAGGTAGCCTTAGAGGACGAGATTGAGGAGACGCACCGGGAGATAAAAGAGGTGAAGCAAAAGTTAAAGGAGGTGGAAGAGGGGGTGAGTGAAATTAAGAAGAGACGGACAGAAACTAAGAGAGAAATACAGGAGGAGGTGATGGAATATGTACAAGGTCGGTGCTCAAATCGTGATGATGTGCTCGCTAACCACATAAAGAGTTTGGAGGTGGCGAAGGAGGTGCGGAGACGAGGTGCCAAGGTGAGTGGCGATATACGTGGAAATGTACATCATGTGAGGGGAGCTTCAGTCGGCTTGAGGGTTGATTTGGATCCGGGTGTTCGTGAGAGGCCGTTGGTGAAGTGTGCGACAGGTACGGTGTGCAAAGGAGGAGGTGTGCGATAAAGGTGTGTAACAGACGGGTGCATGACGAAAGAGTGCGCTGTCAAAAGTAAGGGAGAATGCACGCCTGCGGTGAGTGTTACAGAGGATGTAACAGGAGAGTGTGCGCAAGAGGATGCGCGAGAAAGGTGTGTAACGGACGGGTGCATGAGGGAAGAGTGCGCTGTCAAAAGTAAGGGAGAATGCACACCTGTGGTGAGTGTTACGGAGGAAGTAACAGGAGAGTGTGCGCAAAAGTGTGCGCGAGAAAGGTGTGTAACGGACAGGTGCATGAGGAAAGAGTGCGCTGTCGAGAGTAAGGGTGAGTGCGCTGTCAAGAGTGGTGGTGAAAGTAGTGAGAGTGACACGGAGCGTGAGTTGGTTGTGGCAGGTGAGAGAGGATGTACACCTGGAATGGAGGGATGCACACCTGGAATGGTAGAACGCGTATGGGACTGCACGCTGGAGTTGGTCATGAGGCACGTGGTTGGGTGTGCGAGTGAGAGCACACCTGTGATTGTCACAGAGGAGGTGACCGAGGAGGGGGCGCGAAGAGGTGTGTTGGTGAGGTGTGCGAACGACGAGTGTGTGCAGAGGCGTGCAGTGGTCAGGTGTGTGACCAAGGCTGTGAGCAAAAGAACGAGTGCAATAGCGAAGTACGCGGGGTGTACGGGCGGCATTGGAGCACCGAGCTCGGTGAGGGTGAAAGGGGTAGCGTATGCATGTGAGCATGCAGGTGAAGCATCGACGGTAACCGGGTTAGCGTTTAGGGCGACGGATAGCCGATGCGAGCACTCGGGGCGCGGTGTGCTTTGTTGGATGCCAGGCCCGGCGCGGATCGATGCTGCGTCGCTTCTCTTCGAAGCGTCGTTGCCGATTCGGGCTTGGCCCCGCCCTGCACGGTCGAGTCCGGGCTTTGTCGGGCGAGGCGACCGGTCCGGTTCAAGGGCGAGTGGGAGGAAGCGGCATGGTGCCCCCTCGCGGGGATGGGGTTCCGACCGGGCGAGCCTCAGTCATCGGGCCCGGGACCGTAAGGTACCGGGCCGCGATGATGCGTGGAACCTCGACCCGAGCATGCCTCCTCCCCAGAGTCGTGAATGCCGGACGGATCCACCTGCAGGCGACCAAACCACCCGAATTCATTGCTCAGCTTTGCGACGCCGAGTTTAATGATGTCATGATGCACCGAGGCGAGGATATAGCGGACTGTGATGATGATAATACTGATAGTGTTTTTGATCCGAAATTTAGAAAAGTGAATAGCATTGGCAGTAATTGGAAATTTTTAATTGGCTGAAATTTGATGTGCGAAATTGGTAGTGGGAGATACCCGATGTGGTGGGATGGCAACTCTGCCATCTCTCACATGCGGGGGCAAAGGAGCACTAGACTTATGGGGTTTATGGCAGTGAAAACTAGCCTGGGAGGGTTAGGATATATCGTGTGTAGGGATCTAGAAAAGATGACATTAGGTAACGTTAAGGTTAGGTAGTGACTGATACCTGTAGTGGGGACGCAGGTAGGTTAGAGTGGATGATAATGACGTGATATGTGCTTAGTTTAAAGGGAAGACGGGGAGCACTAAGTTAGCAGGGCAACAGGTAGATTAGATGATGCCGTGTGTATGGTTAAAAGGTGTGATTGCACAGGTGTGCAACTGGACAGGTGTATGGAGCAGTGTTTGAGTGAGTGATGGTGATGAGTATTGTGCTGACCAAATGGTCCAGGAAGGAAGGAGGGTGCAGGTGGCACCAGGTAAGATTGCACAGGTGTGCAACAACAGGTGTATGGAGAATGGTCGTGTGAAATACATGGAGTGTGGAATACATGGAGTGTGGAATATATGGAGTATTGGAATGGATGGTCGTGGAGTGAGTATGGTGGAAACTATGGAGTGGAGTGGATGGTGCGAAGGTGTGAATGGGGGAAGGATGGACCCCCATCACGAACACCCGGGGAGGGTAGTGTAAGTGTTAGGTAGAGGGTATAGGTAAATTGTGGTTGGATATTGGCATCTGTGGTGCGGGTGAGAGAATGGTATTTGGATGGGTGCATTAGTGTTGTGGAAATGGCTGGGCGTGTAGCCTGTTAGTGTGTGTAGTTGGTTTGGGCACTCCACCACTGTGAGGATGTCGGCCAGGTGAGGCCGCAGGTGGGCTCTGGGAGCCGGTAGAGTTGTTGTGGATGGGCGCGAGGATCCGGAGGACGGACCCGGGTAGCCCAGTGCCAGAGGGCACCGAGTGGGGTGACAGAGCCAAGAGGGGCCTTCCCCAGTTAGATAGGTTAGGTAAGGAGCAGGTAAGCTCGGGTGGCAACTGCAGTGGTGGAGGTGTGCAGGTGGGTAGACCTGCTGGGAGAGCTACACGCCCCAGTCCTGAAATTGTGCAAGGGCACCGGGAGTTGAATCGGGGGAGTGAGACCCCAAATTGAGAAGCACCACAGTTTGGTCAATGGGAATTGGTTTTTAGAACCCATAGTGTAAGATGGCCAATGGATTGGCAGGGAAAGACCCCGGGTAGTGTAAAGTGTGTTAAAGTCATTTAGAGGATAGTTAGGATTGAAGATCTCCTCGCACCATCTGCATCCACACACCTGAGGTGACGTAACTCCACACCATGCCATGTTTTATTATTTTTATGATGCAAATGTTTGGAATGTGAGACGCATCATGACGTGGGTGTGACATTGTGCTGATGTTCCATCTCTTCCTCCTTATGAGGATTGATGATGAATTGGGTGATGGCAAATTTTGGTTAGAGGGATTGTGGAGACGAATTTGGTATAGGGGAAATATGGGGAAGACGTGACAGTAGTGACGAATTTGTAAATGTGTAGATTTTTGTAAATATGGGGTAAGGGCAAGGGTAGTGTAGGTGACAGGGGGGGGGGGGGTGGGTGACGTACGGTAGGGACGAGCTTTTCTCACTTCGCTCTCCATACGCACTTCGCCTTGCATTGCCTTGATTGATGTGTACCCTTGTGACCTTACCCCTCGCTCATCTGTCTTCCCCCCTTTGTCTCCCACATGAGGACCTGAGCGCCACTGGGCGCCGAGGGGAGCGTGCGTGAGTCCGCCATTGTGCGCCCGGAACTCCCAGAACCAGCTGTCTGCATCGATGCACCACATTATGGACCACATGTCTGTGGCTGAGCACCACTGATGGACCCCATGGGTTGGGGCATGGCCCCTCTGCTGGAACCGGCCATGAAGGCCCGAAATCTTGCTGGCGGACCTTGGCCACAGGGCACCGATGCCCCACAGGTGAACCACACATAGTCGGCCCTGTGGGCCATAAATAAAATAAATACAAATGGACACGTTGGGTGCATTTTGTTTTAATACAAATAGGCCGCCAGCAAAGGAAGATGACAACATCAGGAAGAAATAATAATAGCCAGCAGAGGGAGCCGAAGAGCAAGAGACCACCTGCAGGGTTAGGGGTTGTTGGTTTTATTTTGATGGACAGTGATGACTGTGCACCGATTGGTGCTTGAGGGTGTATTGGTGCGTTTTTGGGTGCTTTCAGGGTGCATTGATGCAGAGCAGACTGTCTCCCCCCCAGAAAGAACAATCACAGGTCCTGGGTTGCGTTTTGTAAATAAAGCAGAGCCATTGTAAATAATGCTCCCCACCGTCAATGTATAGTTTGAAGACCATTCTGCAATTCGGTTAGCTGTGGCGTGAGTCTGTTAGGTAGGGTGCAATGGAGCAGCGGGACATATTTATTTATGTTTTAAAACTGTCGCACTCAGGGTCAGGTTAAAAGTAGAGGGAACTACACCTACGTGTCACACTAAATTAAAGTTATAGGCCCGGGACGTGCCTAAGAGGAAGAGGGTGCAGTGTTGCGGATATGAGGATTGTATTTTTTTGATTGTGTTGTATTGTATAGTAAATGGTTGTGAAGTATTGTTTTAGTCTGAGCCCTCCTTGCTCCAGTGTGTATAAAGGTCAAAGGGCGTTCCGGTAGTTAATTCCATAAAGCATACATTGAAGGACACTATAATACCCTTGTTCAGTAGTTTATTTCCTTATTCTGTGTATTAGGTTAAGGCTTTGTCTTCCATTAAAATGACACTCCATTGCACCAAGTGAAATCAGATAGATTCCCTTCATTCTTCATGCCCATTCCCAAAACCTCCATTTCCCCTTTCGTCATGGCCAAGCCTCGATTGCCAATATTACATCCCCTCCAAAACCACCATTGAACATGTGCTCGGGTCAGGGAAGAAAGGCGTGCCCACCCGTCGTCATCAAGGGCGGAGCCAGAGGGTCGCGCGACCAACCAGGGCCGAGGTGAGCACACCGATGGGCGTGTCCTGAAGGCCGGCGGCTTGATCGCCGGAGGCGTTATAAAAGCGCGCGTGCAAGGTACTGCGGCAGAAGTTCCAGATGAGCTTTGAAGAGAGAGAAGGTTCAAGGTCAATTACAAGCAGTTGCGCCAGAGACGGAAGACGCGTCCTGAGGTGAGCCAGAGAAGCAGCTTTGGCTCCACAAGCAGCGTTGACTCCACCAGGCAGCTTCAACCCGTTACCCCGTGGGAGACAGATAGCGGTGGCATCGGTGGCCGTCGAGGTCCAGCCGACGTCCCGTGTGGGATCAAGCCCGAACCATCTGCCCCAGCTGAACCTTCCCAATCCTCCTTCCAGCATTCATTCCTGCCATTCCATCCTTCTTGTGTACGTGAGTTGGTTCTGTTTGTTCTGTCCTGGGTATTTAATTAAGTTTGTATAAGCTAGTATTTTCACTGTCACCTGCTTTTTCCATGTTCCCTGTATATAACTTTGACTGCTCCTTTTGCTTGTGTGTGTAAATAATAAATCCCGTTACTCTTCTGTACGTCTTCTTCTTCCTCTTTACATTCAGTCGCTTTAGAGGTTTCCAAATTGAATATCTGTGGCGCGATCCGGCCAACGTTCGGGAATCGGGTTTAGTCGGGGAAAACTGTTCGGCCGCGGTGCCTCCGCTCGGCAAACAACATCCTTATCCGCGGACCGTAACAATATATCTATCTATCTATCTATCTATCTATCTATCTCTCTCTCTCTCTCTCTCTCTCTCTCTCTCTCTAACTCTCTCTAACTCTCTCTAACTCTCTAACTCTGCCATGGCCACGACTTCGTGAAGGCGAGGCTACACCATTCTGGATGTGAAAGATGACCGAGTTGCTCCTAGGAGATCAATCGGCTGTCTCCATGCCACGGAGCTTGTTCAAGAGAACTGGCTGGGGCTGTACAACAACAACAACAACAACAACAAGAACAACAACAACAAACTAATTGACCTCCGTCTAATAAAGAAAATGGTGAAATTGCCAAATATTCAATCCAAAACTACACAAGCACATTTTAAAATTACAAATGCTTGTGGTTTGAGAGAATGATATGCATCAATAGATAACTCTGGCAAATATAAAAATACAAATACAGTAGATAGAAAAAAAACAGAGAACAGTGAATAAAAAAGAAGCCAAAATGGTACAAAATAAAATACATACCAAACGGTCCAAAAGCCATCAACAAAAAGGAATTGAGTCATCCAAACATTCAACCAGAGAATGGTCTTACATCACCAAGAAGATCCATAATTTAGGATACATCTAGCAATGTGAATCTTAATGCATTGTCTTATATTGCGGTGAAAACTTTTAGTTTTAGAAACACACCTTATTCATGAAAATATAAATAATTATACCAATGTACAAAATAAATAATATTTACCAACAACAGAGCAGGTGTGCAATGTGAATAAAGGTGTGAAAACATTTTGTTACCTAGGAGACATGCTGAATGGAGAAGGTGGATCAGACTCGGCAACGGTTGCTAGAGTGGGATGTGCATGGAAGAAGTTTCGGGAACTGAGTGACGTGCTGACGAGGATGGGAGTGTCGTTGAAGCTGAAGGGAAAGGTGTATGCTGCATGTGTGAGAAGTGTTATGATTTATGGGAGCGAGACATGGGTAATGAACGTAGAGCAGCAACGAAGGCTGGAAAGGGTGGAAATGCGAATGGTTTGGTGGATGTGCGGAGTATCGTTGAGAGAGAGGAAGACAAATGATGAATTGCGAAAGATGATGGGAATAGAGCCTGTGATTGATGCTGTGAAGAGGAACAGGTTGAGATGGTTTGGTCATGTGTTGAGGAAGGATGCAAGTGACTGGTTGAGAAGAGTGATGGAAATGAATGTAGAAGGAAGTAGTGGACGGGGATGACCGAGAAAGACTTGGCTAAAGATGGTGGAAGAAGAAATGCGGGCAAGGGGGTTAACAAGGGGAGATGCAGAAAATAGGGCAAAATGGAGAAGATCGTCATGGCGATCGCAAGGCTAACCCCCGCTCTAGCAGGGAAAATGGCCTTAAAATGCCTGTTGTTGTTGTTGTTGTACCAATACCAGAGCAATTCCTCATCAAAAGTACGATTCTTCTGCACAAAGGCAATCAAGAAACGCCATTATACTTTGACATCAGTGCAAGGGTTGTTTGTTTGCTTTTTGTATTTTACCCAATTAGTCATCAAAGGTGCCCTTGTGATCGCTGAAGTGATGAAATAGGAAGCTTCATTACCGTGAAATGGGGTGAATAGGGACAGCAAGGTGAATAGGGACACAAACTGAAAAAAAGTTCGGAAACTTTTTTCGCTGAAAATTGATAACCATACTGTTGTTGATATTTGGGTTGAAAGTGTTCTCTTGTTTTTTTTAAAAGCAACTTATAGTCCCTATTAACCCCATATATGGGTTAAATAGGAATAAACAGGATTTTATGGCTGTCCCTATTCACCCCGTTTTACGGGTGAATAGGGACAGTCACTAATACAAAAAAATAATAATCAAGAAATAGGGACAGTTTGGAGAAACTTTTTATCCCATATTTTTTTTTCATTGGCACCGTGGTTTATATTATGGGTGCATATTATGTGCATCCATCTGAGCTATCAATTTAGCAATAAGTTGGAAACTCAGGATTGTTTCTTGATTATTATTTTTTATAAGTGAATAGGGACAGCATAAAAATCCTATTTATTCCTATTTAACCCATATATGGGGTTAATAGGGACTATAAGTTGCTTTTTTTAAAAACAAGAGAACACTTCCAACCCAAATATCAACAAATCAGTATGGTTATCAATTTTCAGCGAAAAAAGTTTCCGAACTTTTTTTCAGTTTGTGTCCCTATTCACCTTGCTGTCCCTATTAACCCCATTTTATGGTACCATCGCAGCAAAGCAAGGAACGAGCGCTTGCCAGATGAATAAAAATGAATGTATATAACAGTATACCGCACCATACCATAACATATACGAAGACAATTTGAACAAATTCCAAATTCCTGTCACGTTCAGTTGGATGTCAGGCCTGGCCAGTAAATTTGTGAAAGAATTGGCCATAAAAACGTTCCCCGGCAGAAACAACAAGAAGATGGGAATAATTGGGGGTTAATTAATAAATAACAAGTACATTACATTCCCAAGTACATTATCAATAAATGTTTACATTTTTTAAAATTCTGACTGAAGTTTTTGTTTAAAAAAGCCAAAATATGCTCTGTTCTTCATGCTGATGATGGAAATGTACAGTCAAGTCACTCAAGCTTTTGGGTCTCACTATCTGCCATGATCTTTCCTGGGAAAACCACATTTCCAAGCTGGCTTCAAGGTTCCAAACCTTGATCTTTTCTACCCCTGTTAATTCACCCCAGATCCACTTTTTTGAAATTCCGACTTCTTTCCTGGAAGTCCTCGCAGTGTCCATGTGTTTTATACCTCTCCCACCCCCCCCCCTCACACCCCCCTTCCCATGTCTCCTCCCCCAAAACCTTTTCCCTCCCACAGATCTTCTGATGTCCCTGCTCTCAAATGTTGTACTTGTGTGCTTCCCTCTCTCTCCCCATCTTGTCTCCCGATCCCTTTATCATATGTTTTATGTGTCAGTTTGTCTTTTTGTGATTAATGTTAGCTCTTACACGAGCCTCGATCTTGCATACAAAAAAAAATTAAAAAAATTGTAAGCCCCCATTATAAAGTATGAAAAATTAATAACTTTGGAATAAAAATTTAGAAATTTTTAAAAGAACATTTTTTAAATGTACGTGACATGTTATACTTTGACTTGATTTACTACACTCATCGAGTTCTGGTGCTGCCGAAGCAGTTTCTTGGAAATGGCTATACTTGGAGGTTTGCCATTGCCTTCCCAGCATCATTTGTCCATACTCTATTAACTTTAGATGCTGAGCATAAAATCAAGGAAGCAGTACGTTCCACTTTTATAGTCTTTGGTTTGACTCGACCAGAGTTTGAACCATTACACCACCGAGTCGTTATACTACTACTAGCAGGCAATAATACCATACATTGTGTCAAACATAGAACATTACATTTATAAGTGAGGTACTCGTGCTATGCACGGGTGAGAGGCCAAATGCAAACAGACAATGCTGAAACGGCGAATACCAAACCATAAATCGATAAATTCCACATTCCTGTGCCACCTTCAGGAACGTCATGCATGGGTGGCCGGGTTAGTTGTTTCAACACGCAGTTAATGGCGAAACTGCAAATGCCAAATGCCAAATCCGCAAATGTCATGTGTGGAAACCCTCACATAATTTCTTCATTCTCCTTTAAACTCAATCTCTCTATATTTTCATTCCAAACGGTATCATTCCAATCACAAATTAATAATATCTGTACCATTAATATAACAAAATACAATGTTAAAAACACTTGTGAGGTAAAAAAGATAAATGCCGCTCTAACATTATAACGAATTGACAAAACTGCCGGCAAATAAGGGCAGACATTTATCACTTCGTACGGTCCGAGAGACAAAATCATAATTGTATTGAGGAATTTATAAAACCTCCCACCCACCTTAGGACACCTGCAAACCTCGCACCCACCAATACATTCGATTCTTATCGACTTCTCATTGATAAATCCATTGTTTATCTTTTCCACCAAGACAATTTGACACACACCTTCACATAAACTATTGTTTCGTTGTGGTGAATGTAGTCCTTGATGAAGGCTACCTTGTGGCCCAAAAGTTATAAAAGCTTCCGTTATGTGAAAATTAATGTTCCACAAATTGGTGGCATCATTGTGTTTTTCGTTTTTGGTGCTTTGCATTTGCCGAAACGGTACGCAAAAACAACTTATCTCTAATCCTCCTCACCCACATCAGAGCCACCACGCCTCTCTGTCATCCATTGGCCAGAAGTCCAAAAGTGGGCGGGGTCTCTGGAAGTCAAGTGTTCAAAGGCTACGGCCAGCTCACCTTTTGCCTTTATGTCCTGCAAGTGAAGATAATTACCATTTGGTGATTAGGAAATCTTTCATTCACATTTCATGTTACTGGTGCACACACTCTGTAAGGGAGCTGCAGGAAGGGTCATGTTATTATCCTCTCTGGATTATATAATGATTACAGTAGATCTAGGTTCGGGCCTCAAGAACATTGGGGGGTGGGGGAGAGAGAGGGAGGGGAATTAGATTGGATAAGTAATGACTGAATGTATCGTGGTCAGATAGACAGACACCTAATTGCGTATTTTAGTATGATGTCCATCACACTATCGCTGATCATTCCCTCAAATTTGATTGGTATTTCATATGAGAGTCAGCTATTACATTTGTAAGGGAGAAAGGAGTGGAGGGAAAATATTTGATTTTTCCAGTATAAACACGTTATATTTTCCTTAACTTCTTTTGTAATATTAAAGTGCTTATTAAAATCGAATGTCGATTCTGGTACAGGAAGTACCCATCCTCGTTATTTTAAATCATACCTGTATTATACCTGTATGAACTTTATACGCTGCATGCAATCTTGTAATGACCATTCAGCTCATAAAGATAATTTTGAGATATGGTCAAGAAGGTTTCTTGCATGTGGACTTTAGGCCATATGGCCCGTCATACCTTATCCACACCCAATTGATGTATTCTATCTGTTCACTAATCCTCCATATACTACTCACAATATTAGCATTAACTTAATCTAACTTAACATATCCCTTCATAAGTGTAACTTACACATTTCACTCATCAGTAATGGTCATACAACTTTCTTGCAAAAAAAAAACAATTAAAAATAATATAAACAAGTCAGGAGACGACGATGGTTCACAAGCGAGCGGTATTCAATGACAAAGGGCGGACTATAACCAAAACAGGCCCGGACCAGCCAGGCCTGGAAATGTCAAAACGAAGGTTATTGACCTTGAAATGAGATAGAAAATAATGTATAATCAGTTATGAGGTTAGTTAGCCACACAATACCGAAAATTCGGTGAAAAATGAAATGAAAAAAAAATAATAATAAATAAATAAATAAAATGAAGGGGGAAAAATGTAAAATCGAGCTCCGTGGGGCTAGACACATGACATCGGCCTAACCAAATATCGAAACCCCTGTCAGATTCCACCAAACCCCTCGGAGAAGATGTAGCTTGAACTCGATTACCCCCTAAAAAGACATCTTTTTCGGGCGTGGCTCCGCCCACAATGGGCACAATATGCCCACTCTAGGCAGGACACAACTAGATCTCCCACCTCCCACCCGTTTCATCAAGACCAGATGATATCATCGGGTAGTTATGCTGCGGACAGACAGACACACAGACACACACACACACACAGACATGACGAATATAGTGGTCACTTGATAACTCATGGACCAATAGTATTACATGTTCCATCTGGCAGAACCATTAATGCACATAAACCATCTCATCTCCCCTGTATTGTTCCTCAAGACTGGCTCTCAGCTCTCCCTTTGTTCAAGGTTGGCTTCTTCCACATCCTCTTCAATCTCATTCTTCCCTCCAAGGCTTCAAGACAACTGTTCACCACCATCGCAGATCATCCCACATCCAAAACAATGATATTTTCTACCCCCATTAACCCCACTCCCCACCCACCCTCCCCCCACCCTCTCCCCTCCCTCCCCCCAAAGCCCACCTCTTTCGAAGTTTCCGGTCTTTCTTTCCTGAAAGTTTGTGGCTGCATCCATCTTGGTCACCCGGTGTCCTCCCCAAGTTCTCATTCTTCCCCCCCATCCCATATTTCTCCAAATCTCCCTCTATTTTGTCCCCCATCCATGCTGTTGGTGTATCCCACACACCTCCCTCTTTCTACTGTTCCTTTTGTTCTGTTACATGCTGATCCATTCTTTGTTCTAGCTCCTCCACAAGCCGGGGCATCAAAACAATACCATTCCGTCATGCCAACAAGTTATCTTAAATAATACCAATATGCTTGAACTTTAATGAACCATGGTGATGAATATACATTCCTGTTCCGTTGTAATCCATGACACCAAAGCTGGAAGAATGGCCTTTATCTATGAACTCAATTACACTCACTTTCAATACAGCAGCTGCTCCATCGCTCATGGCAATAGGACAAGTGAAAAGTTCAGAAGAAGGAGAGAACAGGTAGAGTTTGGCAGCTTGCTGCACCCGGCTGCTCTCGTGCACACATCATACGCAAAAACAACGCAATAGTCACACCGACTGATAGTGGGGCAACTTAGCATAACAATTGTGCATTTTGTGAGGAAAGCACCAAATTTGGCACACTAGTAGCCTATCCTATTATGAACAGATTTGGATATTGGGCTATCTCAAATTCAGCCCCTGATGGCTGTGGCAGCCATTTTCCAAAATGACACCTTCAGCTTTTTCCGACGAATTGCATCAATTGGCTTGGTCCTTTCCACCAGGCATTCTCTGGTGAAAGCCTGGAACTGCTCTTGGCCAATCTTCTTCACATTCCTGACAGTCTCACCTGCAGCAGGACCTGCAATTTCCTTTGTGTCAAGGACAACCAGATCCATGCTCTCTTCCTCAAAGGGGTTGCCAAGCTCTTCTATGACGGTGACAAGGGCGCGGACATCCTTGGCGAAAGAGGTCTGCACACTTGGTATCTGGTCGTGATGACATGTGTCCTCTCGCCTCCCCCAGTGTTGATGGCCATCTTGGAACTCTTCTATGGCCCTGGTAACTTCTGGCCCGGCAATCATCCAACGCCGCAGGGCACTTGGGTTGTCAGTGAGGCCAACTGCTCCACCATCTCCTTTGATGCAGGCGTTATTCTGCTCATGCACCTGGTCGATTGGGATCGAAGAGAATACCTTCTTCGTCTTCTGTACAGTGACGTTGCCAGCCCTGAATTCTCTGGCTACATCTGGGTGCTTCATTGGGAGTGCAACCATGTCCCTCAGGTGAACAGGGACCCACCTGGCATAGTGTGTGTGGTCTAAGGCATGGAACCATGGGACCAGTTCCGTCAGGGCATCAAGGTACATCGTGAATGAAGCCTGCCGCAGAGAACGCACGTGGACCAGTACCAACATCTCTAGTTCCAGCACAGTTGCCCAGTACTGAAAGTTGGGAATGTCTTCTCCTCTCTGGTGACACCAGTCTTCGAACTCAGGCAGGTCTTTGCATCATCAGCATATGTCATACAGTGGCGTTCATACGCACGGTGTTGCAGGATGTGTAGTGCCGCTGCAGTGATTTGATGAGCTCTTCTTGTGCGGGTGACGTGGGCAGCTCGCAGGAAGGAGTCGGCCGTCCCTGGCGTTGCAATCTCAGCTTGCAAATCTGCAAAATCTGCAAATCTTGCAAAAATCTAATCTCTGAATCTAAGATGGCCCAATATCCAGATCTTTTCATAATATGAAAGTCTACTAGTGTGCCAAATTTGGTGCTTTCCTCACAAAATGCACAATTGTTATGCTATATTTAGCTTAGCTGCCGGACTTTGACGGCTGAAGTGTCTGGACACACGATAACCCAAAACAATTCTCACCTCCAATCTCCATGCTTTCTCTCATAAGGGGCAGACACCAGGCCTTCTCTGGCAGACATTTTACGAAGCAAACTCCAACCAGGGGAGATGAGCAAGAAGTCTCGTCCTCCTCCCTCTGCATGATCAGTTCTCCTTCCTTTTGCTCCTCCAAATCCTCCATTTGTCAGCAACACGGGCCCCCAGGTCTCACAGGAACGACCCAGCCCATCAATTTGCTCTTTCACAAGGCGTGAGAAGCGAGATAGGTCAGCCGTGACATCTGTATGGGTCTGAATTAAATAATATTACATGAGTAAATTATTTTTCTTGGCCTCAGATATAATTTTTACCTTGAGCTACTTGAGAGATTTTCCCATAATCCTTTCCCATTTTTCCTTTTACCTTTCCCATAATCAGCTTTCAAAGTAGGAAAATGGGATGAGGAGAAGGATAAGTAAAGTGTGAAAAATAAAAATGGAGAAAAGGAAGAGAAGGGGTAAAACAGGGAGATAGGCAAAGTGTTGACAGAAGGGGCATGGTGGGAACATTTGGAATAACATGAGAGTCGGGAAGTGAAGTCGTAGAGTTAAAAACAAAACACACAAAGCAAGTGTGGGCTCATGGATGAGCAAAGAGACAGGACAAATGGCAACAGTGGTGCCACCGTTGGACAAAAAAGAAAGGCAATTTACAAATAAGTAAGAGGAGAGAGGGGAGGGAAGGAAACAGAAACCATAGTAAGAGGGTTGAAAAGTAAGATGGAGGTAGAAAATATAATGGATAAAGATGTGATGGGAGTGGTAGGGATTGTTGTTGTCGTTGGTGTTGAAGGCAACAACATTATTTCTCCTACTTGTTTTGGTAGATTCCTAATGAGATAGCCTTGAAGCAACGGGTCTGTGCTGTAAGGATCAGGAAGTTCAGGTTCATCTTGGTAGAATGATGAAGTGAAAGTAGAGGAATATGAAGTACAAGCATTTGGAATCCCCGCAACCCTTCTTAGGAGAAGGGGATGTAAATGAGAAATAGCTTTCAACATTGGAGAAGCTGTGAGAGAAATGGAAACTGGAATTAGGGATATGATGGTGAATACAATGTTATATCTATATGACTAGAGAGGTTCCAGGGAACCTGAACTCAACTGGTCTATATCAATATGGTTAGAATATGCATAATAGAACCACAAACTATATAATTTATATGCGCTAAAAATATGACAAAAATTGATTTTTCAATATGGCCGCCCTGCCGCGCCGCCCATTTTTGGGCGTTCGACGCCCAAATGCAATCCCAAACTAGTTTATGTCTTAAAGATGCTGCATAACAAGTTTCATCAAATTTAATCAATATTTGTGACTTTTAGAGCGTAGACATCCAATTGTTTACAGACAACAGACAGACAGACAGACAGACAGACGACGGACACTGGCTGCGACAAAAACTCAGCTGGACATAGTCCAGTTGAGTTAAAAACATAGACCGAGCAACACCAAGCACCCCTGCTAGTAGTGTATATAACATTATAGTCTCATTATTATGACCAAATACATTTTGTTGACAAACATTATACCTTCTCCCCCATCATTTCACTCCCTACTGCAAAATAGATGCACTCCATCCCCCCCCCCCAACTCCCTCGATGATAAGAATTGCTTGTACCTGAATATAAGGCCACTTGCAGGTCCTATGAACACTTAAAAGAGCAGGGCCGCCAGGAAAATCGGACCTTACCAAGTAGCATGACAGGCATGAGGTTACTGTGGTCCATAAATAGTAATATGATCAACAATACGGCCCTGAGTTTATGTATGAGAGAAACGCACAATAGTTTTGGTTTTAGCACTCATCTTGGAGCAATTGTATTTAACAAGTTTACGCCAGATTAAACCTGCACAAAGTTTACTCATGGGTTATAATTTAGTGCCAGCATTCAGATACAATAATTCCACTTGGTAAAACTGACTGCCTATATGGTTCGACACACACAGGGAACGTATGGACTTCCTGAGTAAGTCAGCTAGAACCTCATGGGTCTATATTTAGAGTACCCTGACACCGATATCCTAACACTGGTAGCAAGAGTGTAATTTCCAGCTTAGTCCAAGGGAGAGAACAACTTCTGGTCGTTTTAGGTTTAATGGATCAGATACAGCAATTGGATTCCAGCATAAATGAGGAGGAGTGAGAGGAACTAATCTGAATGGTCAATATAGAGGAGATTGGAAAACTATGTCAAGGAGGAAGGAAAAAGAGAGGGGGAGGTAGCAGCCAGTGCGGTCAAAACGGGATAACAACTACTGCTGGACGACATATGTCTGCAAGTGCTGCTGTAGCTTCACATGGTGGAGATGCAGAAATGGATGAAGAAGAAAGAACAGATGTTCAATGCACTGAAATGAATGAAACTAGAATGGCACTCTGCGACATCGCGACGTCAACCGATATGTCTCCACCAACATTATTGGATCATTATACATAGGTGTACCAAGATTGATTTAAATCCCTTCAGTTGTTCTCACGTATCATGGTTTCACCTGACATGGACCTCTGACCTTTGACCTTTGATGCTGAAATCTAATCAGTTCATCTTTTCATCATCATATGTACTTGTACCAAGTTTGGTCAAACCCCATCACTGGTTCACAAGTTAGACCGGTAACAGAATCTTTACCTAATGTGACCTCTGACCTTTGACCTCATCACCCCATAATATAATCCGTTTATCTCCACATCATTATACATAATTGTACGAAGTTTGACTGAGTTCCCTTCAGCAGTTAAGTTATCATGGTAACAAAAACCTATTGCAAACTCTGACCTTTAACCTTTGACCTTTGACCTCTTCACCCCGAAATCTAATCAGTTCATCTTTGCATCATAATACATACTTGTACCAAACTTTGGTTAAAATACCATTACTGGTTCACAAGTTATCATGGTAACATGATGTTTACCTAACAAGACATTTGACCTTTGACCTCATAGTCCCAAATTCAAATCCGTTCATCTTTACTCTATTATATATTCTTGCATCATGTTTGACTTGGATCCCTTCAGCTGTTCTCAAGTTATCACTGCAACACAAACCTATCATGGACGAACGAATGGACAGATGGACAGCCAGACGGATAAACTGAAAACATAATGCCTCGGGTGACTTCGTCGGCAGAGGCATGAAAAGGGATGCTCAGTGTCAAAATAGAATAATATATAAGAAGTAATAAAGAAATGGATAATAAATAAAGAAATTGATGTCTGGGGCTGAAAGGAATCAAAATAGATGATACACAGTGCCATCAAAAAGTATTCACCCCCCTTGACTTTTTCGCATTTTGTTGTGTAACAGCCTGAATTAAAAAATTTAGATTTTTTGTTTGTCACTGATCTATACATATTAGGCCATAATGTCAAATTGGATTTTTTTTTCGAAATTTCGACAAAACAATTAAAAATGAAGAGCTAAGATGTCTAGAGTAAATAAGTATTCAACCAATTTGCTATGACACTCCAAACTGAACTCAGGTGCATCCAATTCCCTTTGGTCATCATCGAGATGTCCCTGCAACCTGCTTGGAATCCACCTGTGAGCAATTTAATTGATTGGACATGATTTAGAAAGAAACACACCTTTCTACATGAGGTCCCACAGTTGACAGTGCTTATCAGAGCAGAAACTCCACCGAGAAGTCCAAGGAACTGTCCGTAGAACTCCAAAATTGAATTGCGAGGAGGCCTAGATCGGGGGAAGGGTATAAAACAATGTCTAAACTCTAGAGTGTCGAAAGTTCCCAATAGCACTGTGGGCTACATCTTACTATAATTCACCAAATGTCCGTCCATCTGTCTGTCCGTCCGTTCGAAGGTACCGCAAAAACTGCTGAACCGATCGCAACGATATTTTGGGTGGGTAATCCTGGGATCTCCAGGAGTAAAATAGGATATTTAGTTTTTCCAATTTCAGCTTTGGTCTCCAGCATTCTCAGGTTTGGACTCCCGCATAACATTCGCGTTTGCATAACGTTCATTGTGACGATGTTTTCATTGTAACGATGTTGTTTTGCCGGGTGCCGCACAAACGGCTGCACCGATCGGACTCGGTGACCTCGGACAAAGACCTTTTATAAGGACACGGGTTGAATCCCTGCTTGAGAGAATTCCAACCCCCTCCCCGCCATAACGGCCGTCTCTCCAACTCACATTCCCAAGAGATATGCGGAAAGGACGACCCAAAACCAATATAAACATCATTAAACATCATTCGTATATAAACATCATTAAAAGTAAATAATGACCTCGGCCAAAGTTCAAACGACGTTTAATCGCTACATGAGAGAATTCCACATAGCTATTTGGGCGGTGAATACGCTAACAGATCGCTGTCTCCATCGATCTTGCCAAGGCCGTAACACCTATCGGCTCAAAATCCTTTTAACTGGTGATTTGGTAGTTTTTACAATGAAGGAAACACGTATCAGGAGTACATACGACATAGCGATTGTGAATGTGACAGCTCTGAGGCACCTTTCGCTTCGCATTGCAGTGACGGTGAGCACCAATATGGCGGCTGTAAGATTAAAATCTGGCTTCAAGCCCCCTCACCACCCAAAGCCTTCAACCAGACATATTAACACGCTCCTCCCCCTTCATTCCCGTTCTTCAAAGCAAAGTGGTAAAAATTGTTGTATCACCATTATATTTGACGAGCAACGGTAGCCGCCCTAATGGCGGGGCTTCAATTTGGATGCGCGATGTATATAAACATCCATTAAATATCACCTGGTGATAATAACCTGGTGTTGGCTTAGCGGTTACGGTGTCGGCTTGGGATCCTAGGATCCTGGGTTCGAATCCCGGTCGATCACTGAATTAACGCCAGGGGGGTTGACTCAGCCTGTCATCCTTCCGAGGTCGGCAACTTGAGTACCAGCTTGCTGGGATGAATGATCACGGTGTGTACCCCGATTTAGAATAGGTACACCATATCCCTGCGCATCATAAGAGCGTGACCAAGGGTTGGCGCCAGGAAGGGCATCCGGCCATAAAAACATTGCCTCAAACAGGGAACCATGATTGTCATGGGGCCCGCAAGGCTAACCCCCGCTCTAGCGGGGAAAATGGCCTTAAAACGATAATTCATTCATATTTCATTCATTAAATATCACACGCAAATCATCAAAATCTAAACAGTATTTTTAGAATTTCAATAAAAAAACACATCACTGTTCATATCGGTAAATATTATTCCATCGTGTTTCAAATCGTGATATCAACTGTACGCGTTTCTTTAGGAAAAAAAAATGGAATGATTTTGTACCTCTTCTTCAGCTTAGAACTTCAGGACAGACAACATTGCTGATAAAAGTTCCTTTTGATGAACAAGGACGTGACACAGGACGTCTGGTAAACAAGGACGTGACACAGCTGCACACCAGTCTCGGAGGCAGTCCGAAGAATACAGATCTGGTGAACAAGGACATGACACAGCTGCACACCAGTCTCGGAGGCAGTCCGAAGAATACAGATCTGGTGAACAAGGACGTGACACAGCTGCACACCAGTCTCGGAGGCAGTCCGGGGAATACAGATCTGGTGAACAAGGACGTGACACAGCTGCACACCAGTCTCGGTGTGTCTTGGAGGCACACCAACAACTTCACCAAAATCTTCTGTTTTACCTTTTCATTTGGGCCTCCCAATTGAAGCCCCGCCCATAGGGCGGGTACCGTTGCTAGTCATTAGGAAACGTAAAGAATATGGAACTACCCAGACTTTTTCTAGAGCTGGCCGTCCGACAAAACTGAGTAAGTGGGCAAGAAGGACCATGGTCAGGGAAGTGCACAATAACCCAATGACCACTCTGACAGAACTACAGGGTTCATTGGCTGAGATGGGAAAACCTGCCGGAAGGACAACAGTCTCTGCAGCACTTCACATGTCTAGGCTTTACGGAAGAATGGCCAGACAGAAACCATTCCTTCGAAAAAAAGCCCGGAGCTTGCAAAAAGGCACGTGAAAGATTCAGAGCATGGAGGAAAATATTCTGTGGACTGCTAAAGACAAGAAATGATCTCTTTGGCCTAAATGCAAAGAGCTATGTCTGATGGAAACCAAACATAGCTCATCCCCATCTGACACCATCCCTACTGTGAAGTATGGGAGTGGCAGCATCATGCTATAGGGATGCTTTTCAGCGGCAGTGATGAGGAAACTTAAAAGGATAGAGGGAACAATGAATGGAGCAGGCAAATCCTTGAGGATAACCTGCTCTAGAGTGAAAAAGACCTTAGACTGCAGTGAAGATTTACGTTCCAACATGACAATGACCCCAAGCATACAGCCAGAGCCCAGACTTTAATCCCATTGAGAATCTGTGGAAAGACTTGAGGATTGCTGTTCACCGATGCTCCCCATCCAACTTGACAGAGCCTGAGCAAATCTGCAAGGAAGAATGGGAGAAAATCCCCAAATCCAGATGTGCAAAGCTGATACAGACATACTCAAGAAGACTCAAAGCTGTAATCCCTGACAAAGGTGCTTATACGAAGTATTGATTCAGGGGGCTGAATACTTACGTAAATTAGATATTTCTGTATTTCATTTTCAATATCCGCTATGGTGAACGACACTCTAAAAACATGTGTTCACTTTGTCATTATGGAGTATTTTGTGTAGATTGGTAACAAAAAAAATCTCAATTTAATCCATTTTAAATTCAGGCTGAAACAACAAAATGTGAAAGTCAAGGCCAATGGTGGGTAGTGCCAGCTTTGCATTAGCTGCAAGTGCCATGCAGAGTTGTGGTGTTAAATGTTGCAAGAACAACTCAAGAAGGAGCGACTGGTCAAAGGTGGTGGGACGGTCACCGAGAATCTGCTGCATATGATGCAATAGTTGTGCGAGTCTTCAATCTCCTAAATCCCCGGCTGCAAGAAGTCGTTGAAAGTGGCGGAGCTCATATGGAATTGTACGCTTTATGAGCCTGATCTTCAAACTCCGTGTATGGGCCGTTTGTTGGAGGTTGTTGTAAAATATCTCTCACCTCCATCACATACTCTGGTGACAAGGAACCAACAAAGTTCTTGAACCACTTCAATTCAGTAATGTTCCGGGTGTCGAGTTTGGCCTCCACTTGTGTAAATCACAGCTGCGGACGTAACGAAACTACTGTCATTGATGAGGCTGGTTGAGCGTTCCGAAAGGGCACAGCAGGCTATTCATTTCTTGCAACTCCTTGTCCGTCCATTTGGATCACGTCAGTCACCAATTTAGCATTACATGGAAAAGACGTCCGAGACGAAGTGAAGACTTCATTTGACCGCAATGGTAAAAACTTACAAAACACCTTGCTGGGAAACCCCATACCAGAAAATCCTAAGCTAAATAGTATTGACATATTACAAAACCAAAGGCAAAATGATGCCGCTACAGATCTCATTTAATCATAAAAAGCATTTTGGCTTTTGTTTGTAAATGAAGGCTTGATGCATTAATAACTAGAATGGCACTCAGTAGAGAGCATACCTCCGCCTTGTTGGTCATATCACTCAATGGTGAAGAATCACTTAAAAGATTCTACTGGCTGGTTCCGGATCCAGATCTTCACCAAAATCTAATCATTTCGTCCTTGTCGCATACCCAACTTCTCAGCCAAATTTCGTCCGAATCCGTCCACAACTTTCGAGATATTTTGTTCACAAACAGACAGACAGGGGTGAGAACATAACCTCCATCCACCTTTGGTGACAGAGGTAACGAGAAGGGCACTCGGTAGAGCGCATACCCCCGCCAGGCTGAACAGTTTATGTTTTGTATCCTACCGATAGGCCGGATCTGGATTCAGACCTGAAACAAAATATAATCGGCTTGTTCTTGTCACCTCCCCAACTCATCCACCAAGTCTTGTCCAAATCAGTCAATAACTTTTGAAATACCATACCATATATCATTTTTGGCTCGATCTCTCAATGGTGAAGAATCACTTTAAAAATAAAAAACCATAGTATGCAGACCTGGATCCGGATCTTCACCAAAATCTAATCATTTCGTCCCTTGTCACATATTGTTCCCAACCTGTTCAACAAGTTTTTTCCGAATCCATCCACAACATATTGTGATATCATGCACATAAACAAACAACCAGAGACAGACAAACAGACAGACAGGGGTGAAAACCCTGCGAATGCACCGATTTGAACCACACCATACAGCCCATCTGCGCATGCACGGCTTTGATACACATGCAGAGTGCCATCCCGTACACGAAGATTGGTCCAGGGGTGTAGTCATTTGCGCATGCGCGGTTTTTTCAGCATTCAAATGCTTCGGCAATCGCCTGTTAGACCACTTGCGCATGCGCAGTGTTGACACCATCGACGCATTGGAATGTTTGACGGAACGGCGAGGCGATCTCGAGAACGAAATGGCAGTCTATAATATTCTTGAAGAACTTAATGATTTTCAGAATAAATACATTATAAAATAACTTATTACACTTGTGTTCATTATTTACAAAAAGGCCGACCTGTCCCATTGGCTGTCTTTAATTTTTCTCTGGACGGCGCCATGGCAGATGAGGAGGACCGCAAGGCATGAGGACACAAAAAACAACACCTTTATATGTGCAATCCATGCTTTAAAAAAAAACAAAAAAAAAACACATCACCGCATCAATTCTGGAACTTTGGTCTGACCAGAGACCAGCAATATATTTTTTTCGGCCTAAAAAAACAACAACAACAAAAAAAAAAAAACAACAACAACAAAAAACGCTCAATAGTGCCCAAGCCTTTTTTAATTAATGACAGTTATATACAAGTACACATTCACATAAATAAATACAAAACAATCACCAGACATTTGAACACAAATAAATCAAACTATTCCGGAAGTGTACAAAATTGGTAGTAAGGCTTCTTTTTCTTCCTGCTAGGCATCACACTTAACTCAGAAACGTCATGAACCAGCATAGATTCAACGAAAAGGTGATGAACCTCCTTACACTCACCCCACTCCCTTCCTCACTCCTTCCTCTCCTGCCTCCTCCCTCCTCGCCTCCTCCCCCTCACCCAGGTACTCCTGCTAGTAATTCATATATTTTTGTTACTTTATGGATTTATAGATATTAGTTGATCCTATAATGACTTCTTTTTTTCTTTTCTTTTTACACTATTACTGTGAGCTAAACACGGTTGCCGTCATTTTGATTTATGCGGTTGTTGCTGTTCTAATTTGGGATGTTATATTTAGACAGGGCGGTGTGTGTGTGTGTGTGTGTGTGTGTGTGTGTGTGTGTGTGTGTGTGTGTGTGTGTGTGTGTTCCATCCACAATGAGCTTATTCAAACTCATTGTTGAAGATAGCTGCTGGGTTATTAGTCTAGTGGGTAGAAGGGGGGTCTGTGCACCCCCCTGAAATCAACTTCTAATCAATGTCTCTATATCAGAAAAAATGCGTAAAAAACGATTAGCTATGTTAAAAAAATTCAAAAAGTGTCCCACGTATCATTTTTATGCAAGTTTATGCAAATTAGTCACCATTACAGAAAAATACAATTTTCACTATATCTCAACCAATACTGCAGATAACTGCACAAATAAGATATCTAGACCCATTTTGAGTGTCGAAGATCATGATTAAACAATTCTTGAAGTGACCAGATGTTTCCATGACATCATAATATGCAAATTAGGGCCGCAATTAGTGAAAAATTAATTTTTTGGCATATCTTGGCCAATATTCCAAATAGTGCACAAATAAATTCCATAAACCAATGTTTTGAGGGTCACAGAACTTGAAAAAAGAACAAAACAGATCAAAACAAACAAACAAGCAAAAAATACTGTTAGGTATTTCATAAAATTTTGATAGGATTAGGTTGCATAAGTTGCATCAGATGACTTAGGCTGAGCTTAGGGTCCTATTTAATAGGTAGGTCAGCGATTCACGATTTGGGGGTGATTTTTAGAAACTTATTTGGCCGAGTAAATTTAGGCCTATACATCTGTACTTGATACTTATAAGTACCTTTTCTTTTAAATTCCAGGTAAGCAATGATGAAAGACATGCACACTGTATTGTCACCATGCCCAAAAGAAAACGTGAGCAAAAAGATTCTGCAGTCTCCGAGCACTCTCTGCCTACATGCATCCTTCATGTGCCATCCATATCTGATCATGGTAGTTTTATACCCCTCAGTAAAGTTAAAGGAACTGCAACTGAAAAATTACAGCAGCTTCATAAGATCTGGGACCGACGTCTCCGCCAATCACATGAGTCTCCATATCGCATGCAATCAGTGTGCGATCAGATACCTGCAACCTTTCCTGATCATCTGGAAAGTGTTGGGTCTCACCGTCGGTGTTATCAGCGCTTTACTGCTAACATCAATCTGCTGGGAGATGATACACAACCAGAAGCATCAACTTCGCAGGGGAATCACTCCCCTCGTAGATTGTCTTCCGGTGGACCCATCTTCCCACCAGAGTGCATTTTCTGTAACAAAGTAGAGATTAAAGGTGGAAACCGCAAAACTGAGCGACCTGAAGTCTTCTCATCTTGGAGAACAAATAAAATGCATGGGAGCAAATTGAATCACGGGCCGAGAAAATGGGTCTGGTTCAACCTCATGGACGAGTGAAAGGCAAAGATCTCTTTGCTGTTGAGGCCAAACATCATCCATCATGCTTAAGATCTTTCCGCACAGGATTTGCTAACTACGAGCGCAGGGTTCATAAAGCCGAAGAAGCAAATAGTACCGAGCATGCTCGCATGTCAGCCGCCTACCAGAAGGCATTCGTCGCAGTACTGGAGCACATTCGAACTCATGTCGTCCAAAACAATGAGATCTTACAGTTATCTTCGTTGCGCTTGCTCTTTGTCGAAGAATTGAAAAGGAATAATAATAATAATAATTCATTTATTTTGTATAGCGCTTTTCATGAAGCCCAAAGGCGCTTTGACAGAGTGCAAAACACAATGCATAACAAAACATGAAAACAACAATTGCAAAAAGACAAGAATCAATAGGGAAATATTTAAAGCAAAAGGAGGGAGAAGGAGAAGTGATAGTCAGGGGTTAAATGCTGTGGGTTGAATGTTGAATGCAGTGCTGAACAGGTGGGTCTTGAGTGATGTTTTGAATGTGGTGAGTGAGGAGGAGTCTCTGATGGTGTGAGCTAGTGAGTTCCAGAGGGTGGGAGCAGCGATGGAGAAGGCCCTGTCCCCCCAGGATCTGAATTTGGTCCGAATGGGGGGGGTCAGGAGGTTGGTACCAGCAGAGCGGAGGTTGCGGGTGGGAGTGTGTCTGGAGAGGAGGTCAGCCAGGTAGGATGGGGCCAGGTTATGGAGGGCTTTGTAGGTCAAGAGGAGGATTTTGTACTGGATTCTCTGGGAGATGGGGAGCCAGTGAAGCTTGTAAAGGACGGGGGTGATGTGGTCACGGGTCCGGGAATGGGTGAGTAGACGGGCAGCGGAGTTCTGAATATATTGGAGTTTATTGGTGATTGTTGAGGGTGAACCATAGAGGAGGCTATTGCAGTAGTCCAGACGGGAGGTGATGAAGGCGTGGATGAGGGTTTCTGCAGCCGTGGAGGAGAGGGATGAGCGGAGACGGGCGATGTTTTTCAGGTGAAAGAAGGCTGTCTTTGTGATCTGTTTAGTGTATTTGTCGAAGGAGAGGGTTTGGTCAAAGATGACGCCAAAATTCCGGATGAGAGGGGAGGTGGATACTGGGATACCGTCGATGTTGAGGGAAAAATTATGGGTGGATTTTGTGAGCGTTTTTGGGCCAATGATGATTATTTCAGATTTATCACAGTTAAGTTTGAGGAAGTTGATTTGAAGCCAGGATTTTATTTCAGAGATGCAGTTTGTCAGGATAGAGTGGGTGTCGGTGGAGACGGACTTGGTGGAGATGAAAAGCTGGATGTCATCGGCGAAGCAGTGGAATTGGAGACCATGACGGCGGATTAAGTGACCGAGGGGGGACAGGTAAAGGATGAAGAGGAGGGGGGGGGCAAGAACTGAACCTTGGGTGACACCTTGGGGGAGGGGAGCAGTGGGGGATTTGCAGTTATTGATGGAGATGGCCTGGCGTCTGTCAGAGAGGTATGATTTAATCCAAGAGAGGGCAGTGCCGGTAACGTTAAAGGTGGATTCAAGTCGGGTGAGGAGGATGGTGTGATCGATGGTGTCAAAGGCAGCGCTGAGGTCGAGGAGGACGAGAATGTTGAGGTTGCCAGCGTCAGAGGAGAGGAGAAGGTCGTTGGTGATTTTGAGGAGAGCAGTTTCAGTACTGTGGTTGGAACGGAATCCGGATTGGAATGTTTCATACAGGTTATTGGCAGAGAGGTGATGTTTGAGTTGAGTGGCTACAGCGCGTTCCAAAACTTTCGACAGAAAGGGTAGGTTGGAGATGGGTCTGAAGTTGTTTAGGGTGTCAGGGTTTAGACCAGGTTTTTTTAGAATGGGGGTAACAGCAGCAATTTTGAGGGATGGTGGGATGATGCCTGTAGACAGGGAGGAGTTTATTGTTGCAATGATAAGTGGAGAGAGAGCAGGGAGGGAGGCCTTGACAAAGCTGGAGGGGATGGGGTCAAGAGTGCAGGTGGCAGTTTTCATTCCTATGAGGAGTTCAGAGAGGTCAGTAGGGGAGACCGGGGAGAATTGAGACAGGGGAAGGCAGGATAAGGGGGGGCAGGTGGTTGGAGGGGGAGCGGGTGCGGCAGTGGTCAAGCTGTTGTAGATGTTGTCAATTTTGCGTTGGAAGAAAGAAAGGAAGGAGATGCAGTTGTCTACTGTGAATGACTGGGTGGTGGTGTCCAGGGGGCGGAGGAGTTTGTTTATTGTCGAGAAGAGTGCTTTTGGGTTTCCGGAGCCAGAGTGGATAATTTGAGAGTAGTAGGCGGAGCGGGCGTGGGAGAGGGCATCTTTGTAGTGTTGTAGGTGGTCCTTGTAGGCTTGGGAGTGAACTGTGAGACCTGTTTTATTGCGGAGTCTTTCAAGTTGGCGAGCACGAGTTTTCATCAGGCGGAGTTCAGGGGTAAACCAGGGAGCAGAATGGGTGAAAGAAACTGTTTTGGTTTTTACAGGCGCAAGCTGGTCAAGGCAGGAGGAGAGAGTGTGGTTGTAGTAGTCAGTGAGGTCGGAAGGGGTGTGGAGGTCAATGAAGGGAGAAGTGGACATTTTTTCAGAGAGGGTGGATGAGAATGAGGTAGGTGAAAGAGCGTTTAGCTTACGGAAGTTGATAGTGCGATAATGTCTTGGTGTTGGGGTGGGGATGTTGATGGTCATAGTGATGGCTAAGTGGTCAGAGAGGGTGAGGTCGGAGCCAGAGAGATGGTGCAAAATTAATCCAGTGGAGCAGACAAGGTCCAAAATGTGACCACGGATATGCGTAGGAAAGTTGACATGTTGAGTGAGGTTAAAGCAGGTGAGTAAATCAGTGAGGTCAGTGGTTATTGTGGAGTCAGTGGAGTCCATGTGGATATTGAAATCACCAAGGAGGAGGATTGAGGGGGAGAGGGAACATAGCTGGGTCAGAAAGTAGGAGAAGTCAGACAGGAATAATGGGTGTGGTTTGGGAGGGCGGTAGACGACAGCCATGACTGACTGCGTGCGACCAGAGAGTTTAAAAGCCAGGTGTTCAAAGGATGAGGATGAGGCGATGGGGATGAGGCTGGTCCTGATGTCTTGACGGTGGATAACGGCAATTCCACCACCTCGGCCCTCCGAGCGTGGTTTATTGACGTAGGAATATCCATTGGGTGTGGTGAGGTTGAGCGTGTAGTAGTCCAGTGGTTGTTGCCAGGTTTCGGTGAGACAGAGAAAGTCCAGTTTGTTATCCAGGATGTAGTCGTTGAGGATGAGGCATTTGTTGTTGAGGGACCGGGTGTTGAACAGGGTGAGCTTGATGTTGTTTTGAACAGCGGTGATGAATTCAGGTGATTTAGCCAGGGTTCGCAGGCAGGAGATGCGATTTTGTGCGTTGCCGCGACTAGGTGCGCTGGGACGATGAGTGGGAGTGCGCTGAGCCGACCAGAGGATGGGGATGGAGTGACCTGATTGTACATATACAAACTTACGACCGGAGCCACGGTGAATGTACCTGGGTCGTCGGAGGAGTCCATTTGATTTGATGGCAGAGATGCATGATGGGGTGGAGCGGGTATTGAGCAGAAGGAGCCTTGCGGCGGAGTACCGCAGAGCCATGCCAGGCAGGAGCGGAGAGGCGAGCACGAGGCCAAGGTTGAGGAGGTGAAACAATGGTCCCAACGCACGGGAGCAGGCCCAAGGAAACGAAGGAGCCAGGTAGGTGAAGCCAGGAGCAGAGTCGGGACCAAGCAGAGGGCAGACAGGAGCAAAGAGACGATCACGAGGCCAAGGTTGATCATGGCAAAGCGGGAAATGCAGCGGCAATCAACCGCCGCCGCTACAAATCAAGATCACGGCGGGAAAACCGCCGCCACACCGCTGCGAAGGACACAACCCACGAGAGCGTGCCCGAGGAAACAGCGAGCAGGCGAAGGAGCCGGGTAGGCGAAGCAGGGAGCAGAGCCGGGACTATGCGGAGGGCAGACTCAATGGCCAGAAAATCCGCACGACCACCAAAAAAGCAAGCCACAGACAGTGGCCCAGTCGAAGAAGCGGCGAGCATGTGACGCCTGCGTCCTCTTCAGACCGGACCGGAAGCCAATTTTCAATATGACCGGATATGAACCGGAATGGACTTCCGCTTCATTTTATTATTTAATTTTTTTTTTAATTATTTAATTATTTTAATCAAAAAATAACAAATAAAATTAATGAACTATTTAATCGGGCTAAAATGGCTTAATCGGGCTAAAATGGCTTAATCGGGCTAAAATGGCTTAATCGGGCTAAAATGGCTTAATCGGGCTAAAATGGCTTAATCGGGCTAAAATGGCTTAATCGGGCTAAAATGGCTTAATCGGGCTAAAATGGCTTAATCGGGCTAAAATGGCTTAATCAGGCTAAAATGGCTTAATCAGGCTAAAATGGCTTAATCGCGCTAAAATGGCTTAATCAGGCTAAAATGGCTTAATCAGGCTATAATGGCTTAATCAGGCTATAATGGCTTAATCAGGCTAAAATGGCTTAATCGGGCTAAAATGGCTTAATCAGGCTAAAATGGCTTAATCAGGCTAAAATGGCTTAATCAGGCTATAATGGCTTAATCAGGCTATAATGGCTTAATCAGGCTAAAATGGCTTAATCGGGCTAAAATGGCTTAATCGGGCTAAAATGGCTTAATCGGGCTAAAATGGCTTAATCAGGCTATAATGGCTTAATCGGGCTATAATGGCTTAATCGGGCTAAAATGGCTTAATCGGGCTAAAATGGCTTAATCGGGCTAAAATGGCTTAATCGGGCTAAAATGGCTTAATCGGGCTAAAATGGCTTAATCGGGCTAAAATGGCTTAATCGGGCTAAAATGGCTTAATCGGGCTAAAATGGCTTAATCGGGCTAAAATGGCTTAATCGGGCTAAAATGGCTTAATCGGGCTAAAATGGCTTAATCGGGCTAAAATGGCTTAATCGGGCTAAAATGGCTTAATCGGGCTAAAATGGCTTAATCGGGCTAAAATGGCTTAATCGGGCTAAAATGGCTTAATCGGGCTAAAATGGCTTAATCAGGCTATAATGGCTTAATCGGGCTATAATGGCTTAATCGGGCTAAAATGGCTTAATCGGGCTAAAAATGGCTTAATCGGGCTATAATGGCTTAATCGGGCTATAATGGCTTAATCGGGCTAAAATGGCTTAATCGGGCTAAAATGGCTTAATCGGGCTAAAATGGCTTAATCGGGCTAAAATGGCTTAATCGGGCTAAAATGGCTTAATCGGGCTAAAATGGCTTAATCGGGCTAAAATGGCTTAATCGGGCTAAAATGGCTTAATCGGGCTAAAATGGCTTAATCGGGCTAAAATGGCTTAATCGGGCTAAAATGGCTTAATCGGGCTAAAATGGCTTAATCGGGCTAAAATGGCTTAATCGGGCTAAAATGGCTTAATCGGGCTAAAATGGCTTAATCGGGCTATAATGGCTTAATCGGGCTATAATGGCTTAATCGGGCTAAAATGGCTTAATCGGGCTAAAATGGCTTAATCGGGCTAAAATGGCTTAATCGGGCTAAAATGGCTTAATCGGGCTAAAATGGCTTCATCGGGCTATAATGGCTTAATCGGGCTAAAATGGCTTAATCGGGCTATAATGGCTTAATCGGGCTATAATGGCTTAATCGGGCTAAAATGGCTTAATCGGGCTAAAATGGCTTAATCGGGCTAAAATGGCTTAATCGGGCTAAAATGGCTTAATCGGGCTAAAATTGCTTAATCGGGCTAAAATGGCTTAATCGGGCTAAAATGGCTTAATCGGGCTATAATGGCTTAATCGGGCTATAATGGCTTAATCGGGCTAAAATGGCTTAATCGGGCTAAAATGGCTTAATCGGGCTAAAATGGCTTAATCGGGCTAAAATGGCTTAATCGGGCTAAAATGGCTTAATCGGGCTAAAATGGTTAATCGGGCTAAAATGGCTTAATCGGGCTAAAATGGCTTAATCGGGCTAAAATGGCTTAATCAGGCTAAAATAATAATAATAATAATTCATTTATTTTGTATAGCACTTTTCATGAAGCCCAAAGGCGCTTTGACAGAGGACGCAGGCGACCGGAATGGATATGAGAACTCAAACTATCGCTCTGTGAAACTGCTGAAACGCCCACACAAGGACCCAACCAAAGACCATGTCTCCTTCACAAAGATCATGACAAAATTGATGCAATGGCAAGGTCAGTTAAAAGCTTATACTATTTCAAGAAACCTAAAAATAAAAGCATGAACCTATGTATGTACCTCATTCATTAGCTTAGCTAAAACAATCGAGTTAACCCATCTCTTTATTGATATAATTGTCTGTAATCTCACATCCTTATGTGTGAGGTATCCTGCTTTCTTTCATATCAAACTGATTTTCACAAAATTAAATGCCTTTTTATGTTTCAGGTTGAGGTGCGTGAGCTCCCCACTATCTACAGCAATCAGGAAGAGACAGATACAAGGGTGGTACTGTGCCTTCATCACGCCGCCGCCCTCGGCTACAAGAATGCTGTGGTCGGAACCCCTGACACAGATATCTTTGTAATTCTACTCTACCACGCCCACACCATCAAGCTCACTATATACCTGGTTACAGGATCAGGAAAGCATCGACAGCTACTCAACCTCTCTGAGCTTGCAGAATCCTACGGAGAAGATTACTGTGCCACTGTTCTTCGGTTTTACGTGTTCACTGGAGAGGACTGCACCAGTTCCTTCAAAGGCAAGGGGAAGGTGGGTCCCTTGGAAAAGCTGGAGAAGAACCCCAGGTTTCAGAAGACCTTCAGACAACTCGGTGATGACTGGAACATCAAGCCTCAGATGCTGCAGCAGTTGGAGCAGTTCAGTTGCCTGATGCATGGACAGAGTCGCGAGTCTTCTGTGGACGTCATACGTACGAAGCTGCTGCGGAAGATGGTGGGGGAGGACAAGAAACTTACATCAAAATCTAAGGTGGACCTGGCTCGCCTTCCTCCCTGCCATTCTGCACTGAAGCCACACGTCCAACGTGTAAACCACCATGTTGCACTGTTCAAGCGAGCTCATGAACCCTTCATAGAAAAGCCAAAACCCTACAGTGAAGGACAGGGATGGACGCTGACTGATGAAGGACCGTTGGATCCGGTGTGGTCCTGTGGGCCTGTCCTACCAGCTTCTCTGGTTGATCTACTGGACTGTGGAGATCATGAAGAGGTGGACAGCGAAGATGAGGAAGAAGAAGAGGACTAGTTTGACTTTGATGATTTCATTGAAAGCGAGGATGATGAATGATGGATGTGGTAAAAGTCATTTGGTCACAAATATAGCACCAGTATGGTAAAATTGCCATCAAAAGTCCCGCTTAATGTGTAACGTTGACCTAGATACAGTGACAAATCAAATTCTTGGTATTACAGGCACTTAAGAATTTGCAGGTTAACATGTTACTTTAGGAGTCGCGGAAGGCGAGAGAACGAAACCATCTTCGAACCCTACGAATGGCCTCATTCTCTCGCCTTCCGCGACTCCTAAACTGGTGACCTCCGACTGCCCCCGAACGGATTCGGGGGCTGCGAACGAACACGGCAAGCGCGCCCTAGCCAGGGAAGCCACCTAAGCTGGTGACGCCGGCTTCTCCCGCACGGCTTCGGGCGCAGTTTCGAACGCGGTTTCGAAATGCCGGAGTTTCGGTAACGACGACGGCCATGACTATGAGGTTCGTGCACCGCGCTCGGCTCCTCCTCTACGACCGGAGGGGCGAACCTATTCCAAAACCCTCCGAAGGCACGGCTGCTTCGTCACCTTCGCGTGCACTGACGTTGGCGGAACGGCTGTTTCGTCACCGCGCGCGCTGACGTTAGCGGCACGGCCGCTTCGTCACCCTCGCGCAACTACAACTACAACTGCAACTACTTCTCCGACCCTGCATCCTCGGGAGGCCCGCGAGGAACCTCGGCAGCCTCCCCCGAGGCCTTGACCAGCCCCTCGGTTGGCTCACCCGCTATTCGCGGGCACCGCTCGAGCCTTCTCCCCACTGCACCCGCGACCTGCAACCTCAGGAGGCCCGCGAGGAACCTCGGCAGCCTCCCCCGAGGACTTGCCCAGCCCCTCGGTCGCCTCGGCCTACGCATAGGCCCGTGGAGTGCATTCTGGGGGGATGTATGTGGCGGTTACCTCATGTGCAGGTAACCGCATGTTGCGGTTACCTTATGTGATTACCTTATTTGGGCATAATACACGTGCACGGGCCTGTTGGACTTGTGGTTGTGCGGCCGTGACGCACGCGCGGTTGCCCGAGCCACGCCCTCCGAAGAGGGCTTTTGGCTTTATATAAGCATGCTGACTTCCGTTCGAGTTTAGTGTGCTGGATCTTGCTGTTACAATAAACCATCTTCGAACCCTACGAATGGCCTCGTTCTCTCGCCTTCCGCGACTCCGCCACATTACCATGTATACATTTACTTTATCTTTGAGTGCTTTTTGTAATTACCCTTGACCCTCAAAATGGGTCTAGATATCTTATTTGTGCCGTCATCTGCAGTATTGGTTGAGATATCGTGAAAATTGTATTTTTCTGTAATGGTGACACTAATTTGCACAAATTTGCATTAAAATGATACGTGGGACACTTTTTGAATTTTTTAACATAGCTAATCGTTTTCTACGCATTTTTTCTGATATAGAGACATTGATTAGAAGTTGATTTCAGGAGGGTGCACAGATCCCCCTTCTACCCACTAGACTATATGGAACACAGCGATAGCTGCTGGGTAATGGAACACACTCCCATACCTGCCAACCTTTTTTGAAAGAAAAGCGGTAGGCTGGCGTGCGACGCAGTCCCCCCGGCATGCCCCCCCGGAAAATTTGCCCCACCGGATCGTTGTATCCCCCATGACTGATGGAGAAGTCAGATCGACACATATCACAGAAGGCATGTCCGTCTCCCTTACGCGAAGCCTTGATACACTTGAACTCTGTTGTCCAACTTGGCTTAAACTTGTTGACCCAGCGTGGGGGTGGTTTTCTCTTTTCTGGTGTTTGCATTGTTGTCGTGCACTGAAGCCATGAATACTCTCTATTCACTGCAGTCTTTGATCATGAATGGAAAATGGCGCGTTGTCTTGAAATGAATGCCCGCTCTTTCCTGTCGTCCCATTGGTCATGCTTAGTTTGGAAGCAATAACCAATCGCTGACGAGATAAGAAATCAAGGTCAGGCACGAGTTTTGTGCAATGTAGAAGCAGCCGCGTGTAATACGATCTTGGCAGTGAGAAACGAACGCAAAACTGAAAAAACACAACTATTTATTTTTTTCCAATAACAATTTCCAAATGCGGCATGTGTGACTATTAAAATCGGTATGCGTTGGGAGCTATAGAAAATCGGTAGGGTTGGTAGGTGCGCAGTCCATGGCATTAAAAAGTAAATCAAAAACTCGACGGCGTCTCTCGTTGTGACGAGAAAAAAAACCGAACAAACTGTTTTAATCGATTCTCTGTCAACATTATCATCAAACAGCATGAATATTGAAAGTGATCTGAAAACTTACCAACGACTCGCGAATAAACTCGTCTGCTCGGTCTCATCCTCACACCTTCCGCAGAAGATTGAGAATCGCGTTGTTTGTTATTGGTGTTGTTTTTTGCTTCTTTTGTTTTACGCCTCCCATAAAACCTCTCATAAAGCGAAAGGAAAGAAATACAATACCAAAAGTCTTCCGAAGGCGTTTAAAGACAAAAAATAAACAAGAATTGTAAAAATAAAATAAAAACAAGAATGAAAATCCTCAAAGAGAAAATTCCCTTTCTGTGTGTGTGAGCGGCTGCAGGTTTGAGTTACTTCCGGTAGCGACGGCTGCCGCATTTTCGCGCCGTGAAAACAACTCCCCAGCAACGACCTGAACGCCATTCCTGATTTGATACCCTTGGTAATTTGTGAGGTGTAACGTTTACAAAACCACGTGCCCGCACTTCTGTTCGAATGAGCACAAAGAAAAAACAGCAAATTTTACAAAAAAAAAACATACTAGTTTACAAACGAGTGTTATAACATTGCTAATGGGGTATGCTTACACATTGTGCAAGCAATAACAATCCGGCTTCGTACGTAGGTACATAATAAATAGAAGCTTTATGATTATAGGCAAACATCACCGACCTTCACCGACGATATCAATTTAGGTTTATCTATTCATTTTATGGACGCATTTACAGTTTTTACGTACATTTTCATTGAGATTTTTATTCCACAGTTTACAGTTGTAGAATTTACAATTTTCAAATGTTAGATATTGATTGAGGCCTTTCCCCCCTCATCCAAATTGGGCTAAGGGGTATTGTCGTCACGGGCTTCGTCCGGGCGTCCGTCAACTTTTGGTTTCCGTCAATTTCAAGGAGAACGGCTTGTCCGAATAAATCCATTTTTGCAGCGTGTGTTGGGGTTGAGTAGAGGAAGGTTCCTTTCGAAAATGGGCGCCTGCGATTTTCAATATGGCCGCCACGGTAGCCATCTTGAAATTGGTTTCCGTCAATTTCGAGCAGAACGGCTTGTCCGATTAAATCCATGTTTGCAGTGTCTGTTGGGGTTGAGTAGAGGAAGACGCCTTTCGAAAATGGGCATGCTGCGATTTTCAATATGGCTGCCACGGCGGCCATCTTGAAATTGGTTTCCATCTATTTTGAGCAGAACGGCTTGTCTGATTAAATCCATTTTTGCAGTGTGTGTTGGGGTTGGGTAGAGGAAGGTTCATGGGTCGCGCTGCGATTTTCAATATGGCCGTCACTGCAGCCATCTTGAAATTGGTTTCCACCATGCATGGGCTGAGGGGTTACGTCTGCTTTGCGGTGCTATTTATTATGTATGCGTTTATGGTTTTCTACGTAAATTTTCATTTGCAGATGTTTTCCGACTGTTTTGTGATTTTTCTCGGTGTACCAGCTTCAATGTCCATCGGCACGCCAAATTTCAGGATTTCTATGTTTATCCACCTTGCTTGGCCCTTGGTTCTGACTTGGTCATAACCCACCTGGAAGGTCCACCAAACATGTTTTAGTACCTGACAGTTTATTTTAGGATATATGTAGTTAAGCATTCAAAACCCCTCATGAATAATTGCGAACAAGAACAAGTTCGCAACGAGTTGGTCCATCGGTTCTTCTGAGAAGTAGTGGAAAGTCCTCGAGCTTGTAACATTATTGTACGGTATTCATTCACCTCTATTGTTCGGATTGCAGTATTCTCAATACAATAAACTTCTACTTTTGTTTGTTGACTCACTTACCAAGTTTGTTTCATAAGGAAGTTAAAGCTCATTTCTCAATCGAAAATCAGAAACAGAGAGAACAAGCAGACAGCACCTGTCACCACGGCAACAAGGTGGTAGTTTAATGGGTTGCCAAGTCAAAAATCTTATATCAAATGTGTCAATACTGAAATATCATGACCTCATGGTGTGAATCTTGATGTAATTTCACTTATCATCATGATGATGCAAGATTTCTTACAGCTACACCAGCACACCCTCGTAACAACATGAGAATGTTCTCATTGTTGCCATGATGATGCATTGCTGCTGCTTTCTCTGAGTCACGTGACCATGATGTCATCTTGCAAGTACTCCTTCACAGTGCCATTTTGTCATGATGACGTAATGAGAATATTGAACAGTGTTAATAAGACATATTCACATCATACAATATAAACAACATCAGGATTTATTTTTTTTAATCGACATTTGCCTAAAAGCCAATGTTAAATTCGTTTTGGCTTAGATCCAATATTACATTGTTTACATTTCCTGCTGTGCATGGGTATTTATGAGTGAAAATAATACTAGGATCATGATATCACAACACTCATGATGATGGCACAATATCCTTATGGTAAGTAGCATGGCATCTGAATGACAACTGAAGTGTTTATACCTGAAAATATGTGAGGTGGCATTTTGATGTAATTATGTCATCATTGAGACTTTCACAAGTTGTAAGGTCCAAAAGTTGTCATAAAGCTCATCAACAGCGTGACATCAACACCCCTCTGCCAGGCCCCCTCCACCCCCAACCCTTCAAGTCTCTTGGCTCAACCTTCCTTGTCATCTCCATGTGTGATGACATAAACAAGGTTCTTGTAGTCAAGGTTTCCAGCCACATCTGGTGGAAACGCCTTGAATAGTGAATCAATCTGGAAAAAAGATCGAGGTTAAGTAAACCAGTCAACGATTCTCAAGTAAAAGAAAAATTTCATCAAGCAAGTTTTTTTTTTTTTTGAGGGCCATTCAAAAATTTCTGTGACATACTGTATTTGCAATAGTCTAAGTCTCTAAGGCATGTTATTTTCATATGTCCCGTTCTGTGAAAATATCCGCGAATAAAAAATCAGCCTGTGCAGACTTGCTTTGCTCACGGAAGTTCAGGTGACCCAAGACAATGGAGCTTACACCCACAATTGTTGCTAAGCAATGCTAACATGCATCTTTTCCGTCTCTTATTTTATAACCTTTTCCGCATTTACATTAAAAATAAAAACATATTGTTATATGTATGTATTTAAAAAATGAAAGTAATTGTTGAGGAGCAATGACAAAATGTTGAAAGGAAAAAAGGTTATCATCACCTCCTCCTTGGTAAACCGATCTGCTTGCGTCGTCAGCATCTCAGTGAGGCTGAATGGACAAAAAACATTGCAGCAATGATTAATATTCAATCCATGAACCCTATACTGATACAATGGCACTCGCCTGCATTGATTGTGTAAATATATGTTTTAATACCGTGACTGCTTTGTCACCGTTTGGCCTGAATGGGATTAATGGTGCTTTGGAGGGGAGGAGGTGTAACAGAAGACATATAGCTTACAAATCTTTCTTGACGAATCCTACTGCATTTGGATCAAAAACCTTGAATGCACTTAGGATGGTTTCCTCGGGATCAGCACCTGCAGGTAGAGAGGTATTTAGAAACACAACGAAGAGAAATTATATTATAAAAAGAGATGGAGAATGGATGAACTGTTGGTGTACCAAATAATGTTGTACAGTATAAAGCAATGCGATTGTGTGCATACCAAATAATTGAAAGCAAACAATTACATGGGGAAACTTGCAACTTTACTGAAGTTCAGACACTCGTATATCATTAATAAACTGCCATGTGCTCAAGCTTTTCCATTGCAGCGACCAATATTGGTTTTCCTTTCAATCCCAATAATCCTTCCAAAGTTTTACAAACCTGGACATAAGTTTGTGTTTATGGCAACACCTGTTTAAGCAACTTAGCCCATTGTTCTCTTCTGGATACAAGATAAATAAAGGAAAAAATGTGTTTCGGAGCATGATCAGCTTTTCCCCATAAATTGAGAGATCACCTTTCAGTTTTTCCCCAAACATAGTGAGGAAGACAGTGAAATTGATGGTTCCAGGAGCCTCCTTGATCATCTCCTCCAGCTCTTCATTCTTCACATTCACACGCCCTGTCAGGAAAAGTACCACAGGAAGTGAAATGGATAAAGGAAAGTTAAGAAAAATAAAGTATCAGAAAGAAAAAAGGCCCAAAGACCAATGATGCAATATATTTAAGGGAGATAATTTTTTGTTGGGTGGGATGAATGTCTATATGTAAAAAAAAAGAATATTATATTACAACTGTAAAAGAAGAATAAGTAAAAACAATGGCAAAGGAAGTTGAATAATTTACCCATGGCACCGAAAGTATCCCTGAGATCATCTTTCGTGATGATTCCATCCCGGTTTTGGTCAATCACGGTGAATGCCTAACACAGTCAACAGGAGGAAGATCAGGAACACTTAAATGGCTAGATACATTCCTTCAGATAAAATCACATTTCTTTGAGCTACTTGTTTTGGATCTCCGCATGCCATTTGGTTCCAAGTTTCCTGAATCAGTGTTTTCTCGGTTTCTGGCTTGAATTTATAGCGACCAACTATGTGGACGAGGAGAGAGGAGGATGCTAAGTTGAAAAAAGGATGACAAAGGGAGAAATTAGCGTATGGGAAGGAGAGGGAGAGAAAGTAAAGTAGAAGTTGTCAAGAAGTTTGATAGGAGTAAGAAAAGGAATGAGGTAGAGGGAGGGGTTCACAATTATGCCATTTTGCATCAGGAATAAATAGATGGAACCATGTGCTTTTAGGGGGCATCTATTTTTATCTATGCTCAATATCAGGAATCTAGCACTCTTCCTCCTCCCTCGCCCTCTCCCCCAACACCTGTAGTCACCACCTTATAATTCAAAGCTCTCTGCACCTACCTACAAAATAGGGATTGAAAGTTTGCCTCTACAATTTAATCCCATACTACCAGCGCATTCTCTACCATTTTTAAAGCTCAGGCCAAACAGCAATGTTTCCAATAACAGAACAGAACATAAAATAAGTTAGGAATAGTCTATGTAAAAAAAAAACTTAATGTGAAAAAATAGAAGTATTAATTGGAATGTTCCATGTACACAAATCATTTCACCTGTCCCCCTTCCCATAATATCAGAAAGGTCTTGATCAATATATAATTTATCAACCCTCATATGCATTGTATTCCATAAACAATGGAACCGTACTTACTACGTAAGATAGGCATATTTAACACAAGGCGTATGCACATAAACCCAGCAATAGTTAACGTAGACCCGAAATCCCATAAGGATGATGAGCGAATTAACCGCTCATAGGGAAGGATTAATTTAGACAAGAAAAAAAACCTTAACATTCAATAACTAACTTGTGATATAAAGCACAAAAATCCAACAAACCTTTTGACCATGTGTCATTTGTTAAATAAACTTTTTGAAATCGCCAGATTATTCTGTATTGAACGCTTTAAGGTTACACACTATTAAATTGATAGAGTTATTCCATTTCATAGTCCAGTCCTGTTCCTTTTCATTCAAATAAATTAATAAATAAAGATTCATTCAAGGATAATAATAAATATTTCTTGTCCCATATTCAGGGAAAATATTCTTTGGTGACACCGTAAGTTAACCATCATAAAAACATAAAACACAAATGGAATAAGAAAACAAAATAAAAAGATATAAAATATAAAATAAATATAAAATATGGAAGATGGACTAAACAGCAAAATGGGTAGGAATTTGAATTTGAATTTAGCATTTGAATTGCATATGGTACAAATGACTTTTTGAAAATGTTCTTCTTCATCCTCGTTACACAAAAGCGTCTCATTGATGGCAGTTTTTCAAAAAGTCCGCTTTATCCAGAATGATCCTTGATATTTTCACAAAACACGAAGAAAAATCCTTAAACATTGAGTGATAAAACAAAGAATGAGTGATAAATTCTTCTCTCATAATCCCGCCCTCCAAAGGGATATATTAAGGCTTGGTAAATAGAGCCATTCTTTACTTCTTGGCTATTTGAAGTCCCAATTGAAGACCACTGTGGTCAAATTTATTTTAAAAATGTCTTCTCAGATAAAATCTGGAGTTGGTTATTTCTCCTGTAGTTCTTTCTATTTTGTGATCCTTCATTATCACAATTACAAAAAAGTATATATACACATCAGCGATCATGATCGCAAACACCCCCCACCCATCTCGTATGAGCATAATGTACCACCCAAAACCCTACCCTCTCTTCCCTATGCGTTTGTGTATGTAATAAATAGACAGATCTTTGTAGAATATTTGTCTCCCTCAACCATATGAAGATCTGTGCAATGTTGGTACATACAGTTTATGCCTTTGTTTTCTTACCTCTTTAAACTCCTGTATCTGTGTTTGATCAAACTGAGAGAACACATTTGAGCTGTCCATCTTCTTCTTCTTCCTGGCGACCGGCTGTGGATGAAAGTACCAAAGATAATGACATAATGAAAGCAGTTGTTTCCTTTTGGAGTGTTTCTGACTGTCAATGCTCCTTCTGTCCTTGTAGTTTAATTTGAAAGCAATGATATCTATCAGTTATCATTCTCTGATCTTGTCTTGTCTATCCTTCTGATTTCCTCCTTTTTTCTATGATGTCATGGAAATGTAATTAGAACATATTGCAATCCCAGCCCTATTTGCAAAACATAAAGTTCTAAATTCTTTGCAGACTATAATTTCGTCAACATTATCCATGAACTAGTGTGTAACGATACACTACTTTGTTAACCATAGTCCGTAAGTTATACGGATTGTTATAAATAGACCTAGTTCGACATGACATTGTCCAGATATCCATGCACAAATTTTGATAAAAATCACTTACCATGTTTGCAGTTTCTCAAAAACAGACACAAAAAAGAAAAAGAAAAAGGATGCTCTCCTAGAGACCAGGAGCTGAAGTTTTGGGGGTCCCGTGAAGCTGGAGAGTCGAGGGATTTATAGGATCCCTTGGGCTCTTCCTTTCCATAGGAGGTCTGGCCCACCGGGTTAATTTTAGAAAAAGACTCGAGTCAGAAGGACTTTATATGGACAAGTCAAGGAGAAAGGGGATACGGAAGGAAATTTTAAGCTTCTCTTGCACGCTTTCATTCCACCCCTATTGCACACTCCGTCACACTCAAAACTCGGGTAGGCCATCTCCGCAATTCCCAATGGAGCTTCAATTGTGCAAGATTTAACTTTTGTTTCTTTCCTTTTGTTTCTTATTTTTTCTTTATTCGTAGTTAATCAAGAGGCAGCTCTTCTAATAAATCCCCATGCTCCTTTTGCTTTACTTCAAAAGTTCTTCCAACTCATGAAGCTTTTAAAGTTTTTTTTCAAATGAACAATCAAGACAACAGGATATAAGAAGCAAGTCTGCGAATCAAAAGTGCTCACTAATCATACATGTGTTCATCTACTTGATAGAATATCACTGCTCACTGGCATTTTGCTTTCTGGAAGGTTGCTATTATTGATTAAAGAAACAACTTTGTTCTCCCAGTTTGGCCACTTTCCCAAGGAGGTTGGTTAAATAAGGAATACAATGTTTGCAAGATGGAGTATGCTGCTGAGACAGCACAAGGAAGAAGGAATGGAGAGAAATGAAAATGCAAGTCTCAGTTCGAAGGAGTCTGGAAGGGAGGGGAGATGTTGAAGGATATTGGGTATGTGGGGGTGGGCCATGGAATGGCTTCCGCAGCTGTTTCTGTCAATGTATTCATCCTTCCCTCCTTTGACGTCTTGCATTTGCACTACTATATCATTGCATATTAGCACATACATTTTACTTCTTTTTTTTGTGTTTGTTTTATTTTTACACCCACATTTTGGAATTACTGTGTCTATAAATTCCTGAAAAAGGAATGAATGCAATTTTTCAGTGATTTGTAACCATCTCTTTTGTAATCCCTTGGCATTATCAGGCCGATAGCCAAATATTTTGGGGTCTACATCTATACCTATAAAAGGCAAAAATCTCTCTTTTTGTATGTGTTCTATGCACGGCCACATCATTTAAGTTACAAACTCCAAACTTGGGGTACAAATACAACTTTGTGTGTGTGTGTGGGGGGGGGGGGGGGGGGTAACATAGGCTATGTGTTCGTGGCCTCATGAGGGGATATGGGGGGCTGGGGGATGTAAATTTTCTATGTAAATGTGTACCGTGTAGCGCCACCTGGTGCTGGTGGCAGTGGGTAATACAATCCCCTCTTTTACCTCGGCAACGCAAAGGTTAAAGCACTCTTTACACAGGTAAATTTGTCCTGTTTCTCTCCCCCTCTTCCCCCCCCCCCCCCCTGACCTGTCCTCCTCTCCCCTATCCCCCCATTCTCACCTCCTCCTCCTCCTCTCCCCTCCCCTTTCGTCCTCCTCCCACCTCTTCTCCCCCACCCCCAGGCAATACTAGCTACTACTTCAGCTAGTTGTACATAAACGGATCAATGGTCTCATTTACTCTTTTGCAATGTTTACTTTTTAAAGAAAAAAAGTTATATGGTACATGCAGCAGATGACAACAGATGCTACATAAGGTATGGCAAAATAAGTCCAAATGGCAAAATAACTTTATTTTCGGAAGAACATCACATTTATATGAACCAAAATTAGTTGATGCACATCCAAGGGCACAGAGCCAAGGCAAACTTGTATTGTCTGTCGAAGCTTTGATCCAGTTCACTGTTTATTTATTTATTTATTTATTTGAATGACTTTAAAGTGAAATACAGGGCAAAGTTCAAAAAGGAAGAGTTGCTCATTATATTGTACAAGCAAAAATATCACTCCACAGCGACTGGAAAAAGTTTAGGTTAATCTATCAATTTAAATTATTTAATGGACTTTTAAACGGTTAATTGTGTTGCACTCTTGGTTTCACCCACAGCTAAACCACTGAGCTATCTATACCGCCCATCGCAAAATGGTACAGCTGCTAGCAGGCTGTGTGCTCTCTGCATAAACCTGTGGGGAAGACAGATAAAGGAAAGGGCAGAGTGCAGGTCAGAAAAGAGGCAGCAGAAGACAAAGAGGTCAGCACCTATCCGACTGCAATGCTAGAATAACATGCCCAGTGATACAGCTTCATCGTGGGTGATTCAGATTTGCCAAGGAAAGAAATGTCATGACAAACGATGCCCGGTCGGAGGCAGGCTTTCGAGGCCAATCTATATATGTGGTTTGCCCAAGAAAGATGGCTGATGGTGGGCCCAGTACTTTTAGCCAATTAACCTTTTCAAAACGGTTGTGAAGGAAGTGGATGGGAGGGTTCACTCGACAGTTTGACCCTGAGATCTTAAGCCAACCACCTTTTTTTGTTTTGTATACAGTACATAGTCGAGGCTCGTGGAAGAGCTAATACACTGAACGAACGGATCAGGATGCAACAGCCAAAAATAGGACACAAAACACGCATGCATGGGTAAGGAAACTCCAAGGAGGAAATCTGGAAAATGATGAGGAGGGATTGTGGTGGGGTTAACGCAGGCAGAAAAGGTCATGGTTTTGGATTGGGGATGATCCGAGATGGTGGAAAAACAGCTATTTGGAAGACCTGGAGGGAAGAATGAGATTGAAGAGGATGTGGAAGTCGGTTCCACAAGCAGGAAAAAATTCTCAGATCCAGATCCGGATCTTCACCAAAATCTAATCCCATACCCAACCTGTCCATCAAACTTCGGCCGAATCTGTCCGCAACTTTTTGAGATATCTTGTTCACAAACAGACACACAGTGGTGAAAACATGACCTTCCTCCACCTTCAGTGGTGGAGGTAATAAAATTTAAAAATCTCAATTACAGCTCCAAAATATCAATTCAAAATAATTACAAACCAAATAATTAATATCCAAAATATCAATTCAAAATAATTACAACCCAAATCATTAATATCCAAAATATCTATTCAAATTAATTACAATCCAAATAATTAATATCCAAAATATCAATTCAAAATAATTAGATCCCAAATCATTAATATCCAAAATATCAATTCAAAATAATTACATCCCAAATCATTAATATCCAAAATATCGATTCAAAATAATTACAATCCAAATAATTAATATCCAAAATATCAATTCAAAATAATTACATCCCAAATCATTAATATCCAAAATATCGATTCAAAATAATTACAATCCAAATAATTAATATCCAAAATATCAATTCAAAATAATTACAATCCAAATAATTAATATCCAAAATATCAATTCAAAATAATTACAATCCAAATAATTAATATCCAAAATATCAATTCAAAATAATTACAATCCAAATAATTAATATCCAAAATATCAATTCAAAATAATTACAATCCAAATAATTAATATCCAAAATATCAATTCAAAATAATTACAATCCAAATAATTAATATCCAAAATATCAATTCAAAATATTTACAATCCAAATAATTAATATCCAAAATATCAATTCAAAATAATTACAATCCAAATAATTAATATCCAAAATATTAATTCAAAATAATTACAACTCAAATAATTAATATCCAAAATATTGATTCAAATTAATTACAATCCAAATAATTAATATCCAAAATATTGTCGCGCGACTCCCCCTCGGTTAAGACCGGGGAAATCGTGGATGGAAACGAGCTTACTTGAGGCGCCCGGGTCAATGGCGGATTTGCTATACACGCGCGGGATGGAGAAGGAAAGAGGAAGAAGAAGCGGCGAGATTTACCTGATGGTCCGCGCGCGCCAGCGTCTTCACCTGAAAAGTGATTAAACTCACACGAACACAGAATTATGTACAAAAAGAAACGATTTATTTTATGGAACCCGAGAACAATGAATGCGACGATAAATAAATAATGCTCCTAAATCAGGATCCCGCACACCTCACTTCGAATACAAGCACAGGGAAGAATAAGAAAATAAACGTTTCGTTGTGTTTGTGAATGCAAGCTTATCTCAGTCTGGCATTGTCAGGGATTGTCTGGTTCAAGCACGTCATCCGACGCAACTCCGGTCGGCGGGAAGAAAGGCCTCGATGTGCCCCCATTGCGCTCCGTCAGGCTTCACCGAGTGCCTCGCTCGTGCCTGGCTCGTCACACTTCAGCGGCGAGCCTCACTCGTCGTTTGTACACAAATGCAGGGAAGGAGAATTGTCAGTGCACCGTCTCTCCACCGTCTTTTGAACTCCTCGTTCCTTCACCAAAGTCCGAAGGCAAGAGAAGGGACAGTCCAGTGCAAGACAGGAAAGGGAAGAGAGGCAGAGGTGAAGAGAGAAAATGTCGGTCTCTGCTCTCTTTTATCAGATTCCCTCTGACGTCACTGGCGCTTCCTCCTCCAACCAGCGTGTCGCTTCTAGCCTTTCCGAATCTTCCAATCTCATCCATCCCCTCCCATTGGCTGAGCACTTGGCGCCCTACTGCCATGCCATTGGTGGGTGGCCAATCACAAGTCCTTCTTTACTCTCCAATCGGTGCTCTTGGTGTTGCTCGATCCCCCCCCCCCCCCCCTCCTGCCAATCACGAGTTCTCCTGGGTGTGGCTCTCGGCCCGCCTATGCGTTGTCTGGTCGCCATGGCGTACCACTGCGCGGCCGCTTCCTGCTTGTCTTTTCGGTCAGTCATTGTGGCGGCAGGGGGATTAATTAATGTGGTGCACTAATGGATCTATCTAATGTATAAGAGTGCATTGCCATACGGGACACCGGGATAATTACAGGTGTCACACACGCGGGAATTAGCCTAATCCCTACAACGATTTAACACACGATCATCCTTGTATGATCACAGATATACACTTAATCCGACACACCGCCTAAACAAAACGTATTACAGGTGAGGTTTCCCTAGCGTGAAAGACAAAGCACCGACCTATGCAGACCTACCTAAATCTATATATCCTCCTACCCCACCGACATAACAATCTCAATTCAAAATAATTACAATCCAAATAATTAATGTCCAAAATATAAATTCAAAATAATTACAATCCAAATAATTAATATCCAAAATATCAAAAATAAAATCTCAATTACAGCTCCAAACAAGAAAGAGCAATCGAAGATTGCAAACCCTCGCCAGGATGTATTTTCATTGGTTTTTAAGGCTTTTGTGTTAAAACAAATATGGCGGTCGAACCACGTGACCGATGACGTCATCATTATTATTTTTTCCCACTAATTGATTCCTAGATTATGCTCAAGAAATTTCATCTTGATCTGATGAGGTTTTGTACTTGTCAAATTATGACGTCATAATAGAGGCACCTCTGACATCATCATTAACAGATGTTATTTCACAGGGAGAGTTCTTTACAATGAGCCATGTCTAAATTTTTTCTATGCAGTGCTTTCAGAGATATAGAGGTGCAAATGTTTTTGGTTTTTCCAAGATGGCGGCCGAACCACGTGACCTATGACATCATAATTATAATTTTAAAATTCTACAGGTGGAGTTGCACCTATGTTGAAAATTTGCTGTCAATCGGACCAACGGTTGCAGAGAAAATCATATTTATTCTGTGCAAACAGACAAACAAACAGATGAAAAATCACTCACAGAGCGACACTTGACAAAAGAGAACAAAGTAGAATGGCACTCAGTAGAGCATCCTTTTGACTTCACAAATAGTTGGTGGTTGAATTCACTTAGCTGATATGTAAATCCTGTTCAAATTTCAAGTCAATCGGATGAAAATTGAGGATTTTAGAAATTCGAAAAAGTGGTTGATCCTTGGCCTATGTTGACCTTTTGGCCGACGCTGATCTCAAAAATAGTTGGTGGTTGAATTCAGTTCACCGATATATAAATACTATTCACATTTCAAGTCAATCAGATTAAAATTGAGGATTTTAGGAATTTCAAAAACGTGGTTGACTTTTGGCCTATGTTGACATTATGACCTATGTTGATCTCAAAAGTAGTTGGTGGTTGAATTCAGTTAGCTGATATGAAAATCCTATTCAAATTTCAAATCAATCGGATGAAAATTGAGGATTTTAGAAATCTGAAATTGTTGTTGACCTTTGGCCTATGTTGCTCTTTTGGCCTATGGTGATCTCAACAATAGTTGGTGGTTGAATTCAGTTTGCTGATATGTAAATTCCATTCAAATTTCAAGTGAATCGGATGAAAAATTAAGGATTTTTGAAATTTGAAAAAAAGTGGTTGACCTTTAGCCTATGTTGATCTTTTGGCTTCTGTTGATCTCAAAAATAGTTGGTGGTTGAATTAAGTAAACTGATATGTAAATCTTATTCAAATTTCAAGTCAATTGTATGAAAATTGAGGATATAAAAATTTGAAAAAAGTGGTTGACCTTTGCCCTATGTTGACCTTTTGGACTAAGCTGATCTCAAAAATAGTTAGTGGTTGAATTCAGTTAGCTGATGTGTAAATCCTATTCAAATTTTAAGTCAATCGGATTAAAATTGAGGATTTTAGAAATTTGACCAAAAAGTGGTTGACCTTTGGCCTATGTTGATCTTTTGACTTCAAAAACATTTAGGATTTTGTCAGAGCACAAACTCTACCATTTGGTGAAGTTTCATGAAGATCGGTTTAAAATTGTGACCTGTAGGCAAGTATAAGTGAGCGGACAGACAAACACACAAACACACACACACACACACACACACACACACACACACACACACACACACACACACACACACACACACACACACACACACACACACACACACACACCGGAGTGATCAACATACAAAAAAATGTTTTTCTTTTGCCAAGTAACAAACGGACTCAAATGCAATACCCTCTCCTCTGGCTGGGATAACAAGACCGATATTGTCTAACAACGGAGTATCAGGGCTTGGATCTGCTGTCCCCATGTCATGTGACCAGATCCTCAGCTCTGATTGGTGGGCGGTTGTGAGGGATTATACATACACCGGACGGACAGACAAACGCTGTTCCACACGACATTGCCCTATGCTTACGGGCTACGCCATAAAAACGTGAAAAAGCACATGTTTTAGTGAAACTTTCTTACTTTCGAGCCCCTTTTGCGTGAAAAAGCACATGTTTTAGTGAAACTTTCTTACTTTCGAGCCCCTTTTGCGTGAAAAAGCACATGTTTTAGTGAAACTTTCTTACTTTCGAGCCCCTTTTGCGTGAAAAAGCACATGTTTTAGTGAAACTTTCTTACTTTCGAGCCCCTTTTGCGTGAAAAAGCAAATGTTTTAGTGAAACTTTCTTACTTTCGAGCCCCTTTTGAGTGAAAAAGCACATGTTTTAGTGAAACTTTCTTACTTTCGAGCCCCTTTTGCGTGAAAAAGCAAATGTTTTAGTGAAACTTTCTTACTTTCCAGCCCCTTTTGCGTGAAAAAGCACATGTTTTAGTGAAACTTTCTTACTTTCGAGCCCCTTTTGCGTGAAAAAGCACATGTTTTAGTGAAACTTTCTTACTTTCGAGCCCCTTTTGCGTGAAAAAGCACATGTTTTAGTGAAACTTTCTTACTTTCGAGCCCCTTTTGCGTGAAAAAGCAAATGTTTTAGTGAAACTTTCTTACTTTCGAGCCCCTTTTGCATGAAAAAGCATATGTTTTAGTGAAACTTTCTTACTTTCGAGCCCCTTTTGCGTGAAAAAACACATGTTTTAGTGAAACTTTCTTACTTTCGAGCCCCTTTGGTGTGAAAAAGCACATGTTTTAGTGAAACTTTCTTACTTTCGAGCCCCTTTTGCGTGAAAAAGCACATGTTTTAGTGAAACTTTCTTACTTTCGAGCCCTTTTTGCGTGAAAAAGCAAATGTTTTAGTGAAACTTTCTTACTTTCGAGCCCCTTTTGCGTGAAAAAGCACATGTTTTAGTGAAACTTTCTTACTTTCGAGCCCCTTTTGCGTGAAAAAGCACATGTTTTAGTGAAACTTTCTTACTTTCGAGCCCCTTTTGCGTGAAAAAGCACATGTTTTAGTGAAACTTTCTTACTTTCGATCCCCTTTTGCGTGAAAAAGCACATGTTTTAGTGAAACTTTCTTACTTTCGAGCCCCTTTTGCGTGAAAAGGAAATGTTTTAGTGAAACTTTCTTACTTTCGAGCCCCTTTTGCGTGAAAAAGCACATGTTTTAGTGAAACTTTCTTACTTTCGATCCCCTTTTGCATGAAAAAGCACATGTTTTAGTGAAACTTTCTTACTTTTGAGCCCCTTTTGCATGAAAAAGCACATGTTTTAGTGAAACTTTCTTACTTTCGAGCCCCTTTTGCATGAAAAAGCACATGTTTTAGTGAAACTTTCTTACTTTCGAGCCCCTTTTGCATGAAAAAGCAAATGTTTTAGTGAAACTTTCTTACTTTCGAGCCCCTTTTGCGTGAAAAAGCACATGTTTTAGTGAAACTTTCTTACTTTCGAGCCCCTTTTGCATGAAAAAGCACATGTTTTAGTGAAACTTTCTTACTTTCGAGCCCCTTTTGCGTGAAAAAGCACATGTTTTAGTGAAACTTTCTTACTTTCGAGCCCCTTTTGCGTGAAAAAGCACATGTTTTAGTGAAACTTTCTTACTTTTGAGCCCCTTTTGCGTGAAAAAGCACATGTTTTAGTGAAACTTTCTTACTTTCAAGCCCCTTTTGCGTGAAAAAGCACATGTTTTAGTGAAACTTTCTTACTTTCGAGCCCCTTTCGCGTGAAAAAGCACATGTTTTAGTGAAACTTTCTTACTTTCGAGCCCCTTTTGCATGAAAAAGCACATGTTTTAGTGAAACTTTCTTACTTTTGAGCCCCTTTTGCGTGAAAAGGAAATGTTTTAGTGAAACTTTCTTACTTTCGAGCCCCTTTTGCGTGAAAAAGCACATGTTTTAGTGAAACTTTCTTACTTTCGAGCCCCTTTTGCATGAAAAAGCACATGTTTTAGTGAAACTTTCTTACTTTCGAGCCCCTTTTGTGTGAAAAAGCACATGTTTTAGTGAAACTTTCTTACTTTCGAACCCCTTTTGCATGAAAAAGCACGTTTTAGTGAAACTTTCTTACTTTCGAGCACCTTTTGCGTGAAAAAGCAAATGTTTTAGTGAAACTTTTTTACTTTCGAGCCCCTTTTGCGTGAAAAAGCACATGTTTTAGTGAAACTTTCTTACTTTCGAGCCCCTTTTGCGTGAAAAAGCACATGTTTTAGTGAAACTTTCTTACTTTCAAGCCCCTTTTGCGTGAAAAAGCACATGTTTTAGTGAAACTTTCTTACTTTCGAGCCCCTTTTGCGTGAAAAAGCACATGTTTTAGTGAAACTTTCTTACTTTCGAGCCCCTTTTGCGTGAAAAAGCACATGTTTTAGTGAAACTTTCTTACTTTCGAGCCCCTTTTGCATGAAAAAGCACATGTTTTAGTGAAACTTTCTTACTTTTGAGCCCCTTTTGCGTGAAAAAGCACATGTTTTAGTGAAACTTTCTTACTTTCGAGCCCCTTTTGCATGAAAAAGCACATGTTTTAGTGAAACTTTCTTACTTTCGAGCCCCTTTTGCATGAAAAAGCACATGTTTTAGTGAAACTTTCTTACTTTCGAGCCCCTTTTGCGTGAAAAAGCACATGTTTTAGTGAAACTTTCTTACTTTCGAGCCCCTTTTGCGTGAAAAAGCACATGTTTTAGTGAAACTTTCTTACTTTCGAGCCCCTTTTGCGTGAAAAAGCACATGTTTTAGTGAAACTTTCTTACTTTCGAGCCCCTTTTGCGTGAAAAAGCACATGTTTTAGTGAAACTTTCTTACTTTCGAGCCCCTTTTGCGTGAAAAAGCACATGTTTTAGTGAAACTTTCTTACTTTCGAGCCCCTTTTGCGTGAAAAAGCACATGTTTTAGTGAAACTTTCTTACTTTCGAGCCCCTTTTGCCAGAATGATATAATATAACACAAAGATTTACTGACTTCAAGAAAGTTTAGAGAGTGCAGACAAATATTATAGCAATTTAGTTTCCAAGCAACAGGGATGTCTCAACGCAGCGCCCTCTGCTGGTTATGGCGGGAATTTTTAATTTGGCCGTGGTGCCGGCGATAGCTCGCCTACTCTTCACAAAGGTTACCGTGGGATCTTTGGTGTTCACAAACTAATGCTGGCAGATAGAACACTCGTATAACGTCCAACCGAGGGACCGAACACACATTTATGAATCACTCTACCTGTGAAGCACCAGGATGACCCGTTTATAGCTGGGTTGGGATTCGAACCCAGGCTACACAGCTTGGAGACGAGTGTTCATGGCTATAGGCCATGCCACCATCAAGTAAATAAACAGTTTAAACAGCAAATGCAAATAGGGGTGTATAAATTATAATTTTCAGCTCAATTACCTTCTGTAAATCATTTGAACATTTTTTTTCTATCTTCGCATATGTAACCCATATAAGTGAAAGTAAAAAATAAAACATTTAATTTCATTATATATTATTTATTTCGTCTGTATCTCACAAAACTAGCAAACAGGAAGAGACGAGATCGTAAACAATAAACATTGTTCGTGGCGGCGGCGCTGCCCAAGACGTCACTTCCGTACACAATGGAACATCCTGCTGTCGCGAGCAGTTCGGCGCGCTCTCCTCGCTCGGACTCACCGGGTGTCTCTACTCAAGGCTGTCCATCTCCTTCCTCGACGTCCATCGCGTCTCTCACGCAGCCCTTCACATCCACCGTGTCCGCGGCCGCTGTTTCCTGGTTCCGGTTCGACCTTCCCCGTGTGCAGGTGCATTGTAGTGGAGTTGGGTTCGGTTAGTTAGAGTCTTTGTCACCATTATTATAACGACGCGTTTACACGTCATGAGGTTTGTGGTTACTGCTCGAACTCCTCTGGCGACCTTCTTGTTCATCCTCATCATCACCAACGATCTTGCACTAAACGCCAGAGTTCCCTTTGTAACACTTTTGACCATTTGTTTATAGTCCAAATCAAATGCCGGTTGTTTATTGGATTTTAATCGGGTGGAAGAAGAGAGAACACAAGAGTGGGGGGCAGAAGAGGGAGCGGGAATGGGGGCAGAAGAGGGAGCGGGAATGGGGGGCGGAAGAGGGAGCGGGAATGGGGAGGGGGCAGAAGAGGGAGCGGGAATGGGGGGCAGGAGAGGGAGCGGGAATGGGGGGCAGAAGAGGGAGCGGGAATGGGGGGCAGAAGAGGGAGCGGGAATGGGGGGCAGAAGAGGGAGCGGGAATGGGGAGGGGGCAGGAGATGGAGCGGGAATGGGGGGCAGAAGAGGGAGCGGGAATGGGGGGCAGAAGAGGGAGCGGGAATGGGGGGCAGAAGAGGGAGCGGGAATGGGGGGCAGAAGAGGGAGCGGGAATGGGGGGCAGAAAAGGGAGCGGGAATGGGGAGGGGCAGCAGTGGGGTGGGGGAGGGGCAGCAGTGGGGGTGGGGGGGGGAGAGAAGGGGTGGGGGGAGAGAGAGAGAGAGAAAGTGGGGGTGGGGGGGGGAGAGAAAGCAGGGTGAGGGGGAAGAGAGGAGTGGGGTGAAGAGAGTGGGGGTGGGGAGGGGGGGGCAAAGAGGTGTGAAAGAAAGTGTGTGTGTGTGTGTGTGTGTGTGTGTGTGTGTGTGTGTGTGTGTGTGTGTGTGTGTGTGTGTGTGTGTGTGTGTGTGTGTGTGTGTGTGTGTGTGTGTGTGTGTGTGTGTGTGTGTGTGTGTGTGTGTGTGTGTGTGCGCGCAGGAAATACAGTAACTAAGTATGTAAGAGGGTTTTAGTGAGGAAATAAGGCTGGTGTTGGCTTTTAACGGTTGAGGTGGGTGGCTTAAGATCTCAAGATGTCGGGGGTCTTGAGTTAGAGCCCCAGTCGTGCCGTTAATAACACCAGATGGGTTGTCTCAGCCTGTCATCCTTCCGAGGTCGGCAAAATGCATCGCAGCAGTCTGGTAACAGGGGCACTGCACTGCATCGACTGCACAGCTGCGCTTCCAGAAATGATGCAACAAAGCAGCTACAGGTTGCATATGAAACAACAAATGAGGAAGTATTTGATGAAGGGAGAACGTTATAAAAACGAGTTTGATGGGAGGAAGCAAACGAGAGAAGGAAGGATGGAAAGTGGAAGGAGTGAAACTCACAAACATGAGGCTTTGACAAATTATATGAATTCAAAATTGATACAACTTGCCAAGTGGGAAGGGACAAAGAGAAAACTCATGAGGACAGATTCATGATTTGATTAACAGCACGGTGAACATACAACACTTGGACGAGACATCCAGTGTGGGAAACGTGGCTTTTGAAAAGGATCGCAGAGCTGAGAAATTGTGTGGATTCGCAAAGAAACCAGAAGTCAGTTCCTCTGGTTTTATGTTATTAATCTTGCCTGGTATTTTACCTTGGGGGAGTATTATATAATTAATTATAATGTGTGACGCACAAAGAGAAGAGAAGAGAAGAGAAGAGGGAAAGTGTAACTTATTTTGCCCTGGAGTGCTTTTGTGTGGGTGTGCACACCACACCATTTCCAAATGCATCCCTGGTTTGAGCATCTGCTGATTGATGAGCATGGAGTGCTTGGTTTTGAGCAATTTAAAAACGTAAGCAGATTTTGGCAACAAGGTCTATTTTATGAAGCCAGTACATATATGAAGATAAGGAAAAGATCTTTTAACATTTTTTTGTCATACCAATTTTACCATACATTAAAAACAAGACCGTGGTCTAACAGCAGCATAGCCGGGCTTATTTGATACTTTATGTGAAGAGCAGAGTATGACCTGGGTGGAGATACCAGTTAGCAAATAATGCAAGTATTAAATTATTTTGAAGTACTCAAAGTCCCGAAGCTGCTGTCACCATGGAAGTGAAGAGATTGCATCGATACACTGGTTTATTCTATATGTTGGTCAGTTAGTCAACACCATCAAAGTGACCTCGGCACCATCCCGACACACACCACTGTGTGTGTTACGTAATGAGGTGTTTTACAGCGGCCAGAGTGCAAATCCTGCCACCAACCTCCTTGAGCGAGGACCCAGTGAGTTGGTACTCATCTTGGCGACCTCGGAAGGATGACAGGCTGAGTCAACCCCACCTGGTGTTAATTCAACAGCTGACCGGGATTCAAACTCAGGACCCGAGAACCCCCCCCCCCCCCCCCCCGTCATATATCGTCACCCTGTCATAATTTCAGTTCCCCCCAATCATCATTTGCCCAAACCAGGTATATGACGTAATATATGATCGTTCCCTAAAGGCGGTTCAAAGAAACAACTGGCAAAGCAAAATGGCATATACATTATACTGAGGGAACTGCGCTCCAACGCGAGTCGAAAGAAGTGACGCGACCAAAGACGGAATTCGTCCGAGTTGCTTTATTAAAACAAAACAGCTCAGGTATTCTGACAAAAGCCCGTTTATCGGGCAGCAATATATATACACATTTATGTCGGGAAGTTTGCCCGGCAAAAGCTATACCGGGCATGCCCGGGTGTCAAGGGCGAGCCTTGGAAAGGTGAGTCTGGACCTGCCCGGGCGTGTTTGGCTGCGGCCTGGCAAGTCGAGGCTGTGCGTGCCCGGGCGCTCTGGACGAGCACTGGAAAGGCGATAGCGGGCATGCCCGGACGCTCTGGGCGAGCCCTGGAAAGGCGATAGCGGGCATGCCCGGACGCTCTGGGCGTGCCCTGGAAAGGCGATAGCGGGCATGCCCGGACGCTCTGGGCGAGCCCTGGAAAGGCGAGAGCGGGCATGCCCGGGAGGTTCGGGCGTGCCCGGGAACAGTGAGTCCGGGCATGCCCGGGAGAGGCGCGTCTGGCCGTGTTCTGGCCGGTGCAAGGCGATTGTGTGCATCCAGCGGTAACCGCTACAATACCTTTCAGAAGCATAATTGTCGGATATAAATCTCACCCAATATGTAGAATAAACATGTGAGGGACATACATACATGCGGAGAGACAAACGCTGTAAAAACAGGAACCAAACATCTACGCCGTAAAAAATAGTTTGTTTAATCACGAATTTGCCAGTTCTAAAAGCCTTTGCAAGTTTGAAGAAGAGGAAGAAGCACTAATATATGGTTTATTCACACAGCAGTTTGAATGGAAGCATTTATTATTCTACGACAGTAGAAACCCTTTAGAAGGACCGGAACGAGCATTCAAAATTATATATACAGTCGTGATATTTTGCGAAGCAACAGAAAAATATATAAAACTACACAGAAAGAGCCCACAAACAACACCAACCACGGCCATGGCAATCAGTGTAATAAAAGATCCTTATTTTCATGTGTTTTACTTCATGTGTTTCACGTGTTTGTTTGTGTTTCACACTGAATGAAAAACGTAAAGGTACAACATGCAGATTGTGATACATGACAGATTCAACGATATGAACGGCATAGGATTCAAAATGGTGGTGTGTGGTCACCGTTGTACTGCCGTAATGACCTCACATCACCCTTGTCATGTGACCAGATCCTCAGCTCTGATTGGTGTACATTTGAGGGGACATACTTGCATACATACATACATACAGACAGACAAATACTGTTCTAGATGGCTGTGCCCTGTGGGCTACACCGTAAAAACCACAAAACACCTGAACATGCAGGAATAACTTTCCAGAAATTCCCTGTGGTGTCCATCCTGTTTATCACGTGTACCCCACCCTAGCCCTCTCCCTTCACAGATCTCCTGATGTCCCTGTTCCCTACTGTTGTTGTGCTTCCCTCTCTCCCCCTCTTTTCTCTCGCTTCATTTATTGCATGTTCTATGTGTTAGCTCTTGAGCCTGGTGTTGGCTTAGTGGTTAGGGTGCCTGCTTGGGATCCTAGGATCCTGGGTTCGAATTCTGGTCGATCACTGAATTAACACCAGGGAGGTTGACTCAGCCTGTCATCCTTCCAAGGTCGGCAAATTGAGTACCAGGTCACTGGTAATTCCCTGTGTGTCGCAAGAGGCGACTAACAGGGTTGGCAGCAGGAAGGGCATCCGGCCATAAAACATTGCCTCAAAAAGGGGACCAGGGTGCCCGACAAAGGCCAACCCCTGCTCTGCGGGGAAAAATGGCCTCTAAAGGTGGGTTTTTTTCTATGTGCTAGCTCTTATACGAGCCTCGACTAAGTATACAAAAAGAAAACTGTACAAATCAGTATGGAATAGCTTGTCGCTTAGCATTCTTTAAATTATCCAGTCTTTTGGTCAAACACAAAGCTTCTTGCACCAACAAATGCCAATATTATCCCATTCATATTTAACAGCTTCCCAAAGTTGTTCTGAATTTGCTAATTTCCTTCCTTGAGGTGTCGACCTATTCTCTTTATGGTAGGCAGAGAAATACGGATGTTCTCCTTCTTCAGGAGCCTGTGGATTTCAGAATGTCTTGTCTGCTTGACGAAGACAAGATATTTAGTTTTTAATAACTAATCAGCATGGGTTATCATTTTTCTGCCTCGCAGTGTATATATATCTCTTCTGAGATAAAAAAAAAAGAAGAAAAAAAGTGATGAATGTTGTTAATACTGTACTTCATACAATGTGATTATATAAATCGGAACAGCATCACAAATACCTAAATGATATTAAATCAGAGAATAACCCATCCTTAAGGATAGGTTAATTACCCCAGAATTATGAACACGTTGACTTCTAATATGGTGGAACGGCGCTATACAATACACATTTACTTAGAGAGAATTGGGGTTCTCCCCCCACCATGCACCCCAGAGACTACGAAAAAAAAAAATTATTACCTAAAACCAAGCTGTGCACGGCCTGAGTACAACCACTAGTTTTCAACTCGGTCCTACCAGCAGTTCTGCAGTTCTTGAGTGCATAGAAGTCAAACAAACAAACACTTAAACAAACAAAAGCACACACAGACACGTGTTTGTCGTACTCAGTCAGTTCATGGGCACTAACCCTCTCCCACACTCCTTTTAGACTCCTTTAGATCCCTTTGACCCTTTATTTTATTGTCTTTTTATTTTATTTTAGAGCCTTTGCCAAAGTGGCTCATCATGTTGATAAATTGGTATTGTGCCATAACCTTTGTTAATTTATTTTCCATTTGCAGCAACTTCAAGCTGGCACAGAAAAGCTTTAACATTCGGACACCGGCGATCCACACTTTTTGGCACAGCACAACTTGGTTAATGTTTACTTCTATTTATATTTTGCTTATAATCTGGTCAAATGACATTTATTTTGAGCGATGTGGATACAAAATTAGCTCAGTGGATCGTTCAGTTCATATTTTTACCACATTCTGGAGTCCGACTCATGCAGCCGAATAAACGATTTTTGTTTTCTGATGTTACAAACGACTGTATTGTACTTTGTTTACTTTTAAGTTGGTTGTGGGGTATTGGTGAGTAAAAAGAAATATGGGGTTTGCAGCTTATTCATTCTTTACCAACTTGAGATCTTTGGCAAGCAGTTTCCTCTTGAGATTTGAGATTTCCGTATGCTGTACAGTCCAATAGATTTTGTGGAAAGTCAGTGTGATTTTGATGGAGTTGTGGTTCTTTTAGAGATTAAAAGAAAAATTTGCTTGGTGAGTAAAATATTTTTTGTTTCAGGGAGATTTAGATAGAGTGACAGATGGAGTGTTGAGGAGGCAAGATGAAAGTGACGTGGCAAGGAAGAGACTTGTTGAGCTCAGCAAGGATTTCAGGAAGACAACCGAAGAGGTGAGGAACAGATTGCGTTGTTAAAACTTCTTATCACACACCACACATGATTCGGCAAGTCACACGAAAAAAGGCATCATGGTGTCTACTGTCTACATTATGTCAAGAGCATTAGTAATGACTGCATGGTTTTCTTTGGGAGGTCACCATCCAACCAGATGACAAATGGTGATGGGAAGTGAGCTGCTTCTACTCAAGTAAAACAGCGTTGCTTTGCCTGATCTTTCCCGAGCCTACCCACCACAGCAACATATCAAAGAATCTCCGCGGTCCAAATATCAGATTCCTCATTTATTTCATTTATTTCATTTAGAACCAGAATTGTGATTTCTAAAGATTTGCTCTGCAGTCTTTTCCATAACAATTTGACAGACAAATATTCATTTGGAGTAACGCGAAGTAACCTGTTTTGCCAAATAGTATTTTGATGAAGATCCTGGACTTGTATGACATCATCTATCAATATAAATGTCAATGTGTGTCTGTGTTACCTATGCACTCCTGCACCTCTGAATTGATTTGGACCAAATTTGTCACAAAGCTAAGGTTTCAAAAGGTTGTACCAGGAAGGTTTCAGCAGGATTAGCGGCTCCTTCAGCCGCCGGAAAACTCCCGGGAAAAATGATGAGCTATACTTCCTCGGTGTTTCAGTTGGTTTGAATAGCGCCACCTTTGGTGAAGTTGAACACTACAGGATGAATTTCTCTGGATAGCTGCCTGACTATCATCTTCTGTGGTTACTCTCTCCACCAACATGACTAGCTTTTCCCGTCAATGGGGACGGGTACTTTTGCTAGTTACCAATAAAATTCCATTCCAAGAAAAAACTACTGAAATAGTTTTGGTGGATTTCATCAGGTTCTTTGCAAAGAAAAGTTTGCTTCTTACACTGCGGCTTATCGTAGCCACGCAAATGCATCTCTGTATTGCATGGAGTTAAAGTTTTGTACAATTATGATGATCATGAGTTGGTTTGTCTGACTATGCTCATCAGCATTCATATGCATTTTCTTTCAAGGCTTTGGGATTCTGTCAAACATGCCTATGTTACTTTTATGTCGTGTTTAGCTGACCTGGAACGAATTTCAGGGGAGCTTATGTGATGGCTCATCGTCAGTCCATCCGCAAACACTTTAAACTTCTTCTCCGAAACCGCTGATGGGATTACGACCAAATTTGGCACAAATGATATTTGTTGTGTTGTGAAGACTAACATTTGTTCATGGAAGACTAAAGTTTGTTCACGGCATTTAAAAAATGGGGGCCTAAGGGGCCCCCCAGGGTCAAAGTGGACCCAGGTTTGACCCCCACAAAATAGGAATTTGCTTTTTCTTCTGAAACAACATACACGATTTCGATTAAACTTGACCACAACCTTCACCACCAGTGATGTACCGAAGTTTGTTCATGGCACTAAGAAAATATAAGTCTAAGGGGATATAGAGGGTCAAAGTGGGTCCAGGTTTGATCTCCCAAAATAGTTATTTGCTTTCTTCTCTGAAACGACACACAATTTCGATGAAACTTGACCTCAACCTTCACCACCCGTGTTGTACCAAAGTTTGTTCATGGCATTAAACAAAAAATCGGACCGTGAGGGGTCTACTGGGGGGATGCCCCCCAAAATAGGTATTTTTTTGTTTGTTTGTTTAAAGTCTTATGATTACGTTAGTACGATTCGACATACTGCCCTGTCTTCTAGAAACCATTGAAATTGGTTTAAAATACCTTTAAGTAGTGTAGTATACTGTTTATTCCACCAGGTGAGTGCCAGGAGTATTGCCCCTATGTTTTTTTGCTTCTAATGCTGTTTCTCCAACAACCTGCATTTTTCACCTTCTAAAAATGCTTCCAAGTGTGAATTGCACAAGTTTGGTTGATAATTGTTTTTTGATTAGAATCTTCTTTTTTTTAAATGCTGCTGCGGGTGCTAAATTGTGATGGACACGTGTGACAGATTGTGCTATGACATTTTGCTAACCTAATAGAGAAGAGATGAGTTCATAAAGGATGGCTTATATTGGTGCTCTTTTATTCCTCTGGAGGCATTATGTTTTTGGGTTGTCCGTCCGGCTGTGCATCCGTCCTTGCGTGCGGAGCTAGCAGATTTTCATTACCGCGATAACTTGCAAACCACTGAAGGGCTTTCACCAAACTTGGTGCAAGTGTGTACTTTTATGCAAAGATGAAATGATTCGATTTTGGGTTCAAAAGGTCAAAGGTCTGGTCATGTGACCTTTAGTTGAAGATCCTTGTTCCCACATTAAATTGTGAACCCCCAGAAGGGATTTCACCCAAACTTGGAACAAGTTTTTCACTGCAAGGCAAAGATGAGCTGATTTATAAAGTTATCTATGTAAACAAATTGTAGATTGTACTTGTGTTGTTGTCGAGGCAATACATTTTGAAGGGAACTAAGCTCATGATTCCATTGACCTTTAGCATATGAAACTGCCATTTTACAAGCCTGTGCGCTTAATTGTGGGTGGATGAACACGGCACATGGGGAACATGGCATGGTGGTGATCCACTAACCTGCTGTCTTTCTCTTTAGGTGTTACAAGTTGCAGAAACCACCAATTGTTTTTGTCTCACCTCTGTGTGCCTGTCGGCCTATTTTAGTGGAAAAGATGATTTGTCGTTAGTTCATTGACCTAACTGGTCTGCAGTGGATGTATCCAATGTTACTCATTAATGATGGGCATATACACAGGTAACTTAATTGTGATAACCCAGAGTGTACCTTTAATTGTGAATCCATTTTATTTGTTGAAGAACTGCCTTTCAACATCGAAAAGTTATTCCCTTATTTAATTAGACAAATGTAGGTGATAGTCATGGTGCATTGTGATTATTTAAAGCTGTGTCGGAGGGGGCATGTGAGTTGTATCGAGCCAAGAGAGAGGGAGAAGAGCTGAGTGCAGGCTTTAGTTCAGATGCGTCTGGATGGCATAAATCTAAAATGCTTCCTGCTTTAACATCGGTAATCATGGTGAATATTATTCGATGCTTCACTTCTAAAACAAAGGGATAGCGGGAGCAACAATTTAGCTCAGAGTGCTAATTATGAGTGTATAGTGGTAAATAAGAGTTTGGACGTCAACTTTATAAGGCTGGGAATTGAACCCTGTTATTCTGTTGTGGTGAAAATGCTGAAAATGAAAATTTACGTGAACAAGCACTTGGCATATTAGTTCTGATCCTATAGATGTTAAAGATGCTATTGAATGCAGTTTACATCGGGATTCCCTTGGACTTGAATGCACTTTAGGTTTAAGTCACATTCATAAAAACTATTTGGGATGCTTGTTGAAATCCGTGGGAAAAGTTTTAGTTGAGTTGGTTAAACATCTGTTATTTTATAATTTACTCATTATATTTGTTGTTGCCATTTCTTTGTATGTCATGTAATTCTTTATTTTTATTCACCGCCTCTCGTCCTTCCATTCCTCTTCTTTCTCAGGATGTAAGGCGAGCAGTGGCTCCTCTACTCAAGATCTTCCAAGCAGAGGTGAGTACTGAGTACTCTTGAAACCCCCCTTCCACTTCATTCACCTTCCTATTTCCACCGTCTGTCCCAACCTGTCCTCTTTATGCCTCTGCCGATGGAGTCGCTGAAGGCATTATGTTTTCGGGTTGTCTGTCCGGCTGTCCGTCCGATTGTGATGGGTTTTCGTTACTGCAATAACTTAAGAATGGCTAAAGCTATCTAAGTCAAACTTGGTACAGCTATGTAGAATGATGTAAAGATGAACTGATTCGATTTTGGGGGCAAGAGGTCAAAGGTCAGAGGTCCCATTAAGTAAAAAATTATGTTACTGAGCTAACTTGTGAACCAATGACACGTATATACTATGATGCAAAGATGAACTGATTAGATTTCAGCATCAAGAGGTCATGGGTCAGATTCTAATAGGTCTTTGACACTGCAATAACTTAAGAACGGCTGAAGGGATCCAAGTCAATCTTGGTACAAGTACGTATAATAAATAGCCCCGTGTGGGACTGAATGCTATTTCCCCACAGTTTTTGAGAATATTTTAAAATAAATTACCTGAATTTGAGGTGAAACCTCCATTTTCAGCCTCTTATAGGGGACGGTTCTGGATGGGAAGCACAACCCCATGAGACCTTACTTGTTTGGTCCATATCGGTCACTCTGAGGTTATTTCGGAAAAATAACCTAATGATGTAAATATAAATAGATTCAATTATGGGGTCAAGAGGTTAAAGGTCAGAGTTCCCGTTGCATAAAAATTATGTTACTTCGGTTTTATTTTATTTCCTCAACTCGGTCTTAAACAGCATTCCTCATCTTCCTGTACGCAAACTGTTCAGTGTCTGGACAGAGTGCTTGCCATGACATAAGCATGCACAAGGGAATTGCAAGGCAGCACGGACAGCATACTTAGAGTTCACACTGAGACTAATCTTGAGCTCTGGAGAAGTGTTCCAGATGAATTGCATATCCAAAACCTGTTCATATTCCCATCTGAACTCCTGGCTCATGATACAGGAAACCCAAGTTCCAGTCACATACACCACGTGTGTTTGGTTCTAGTAATGTGCAAGCTCCTCCATGAGCTTTCGATCACTAGTTTAAAGCACAAATGTTGTTTTCAGTGAAACAGCAACTTGAGTGGTGAAGAAGAAAAAAAACATGATGTCTGTTCTTCTTTCTCTCAGGTTGATGCTCTCTCTCATCGTAGTAAAGAGGCAGAGACTGCGTTTTTGGATGTTTATAAACAACTCATGGTTTTACCAGGTAATCGGCATTGTTCGCTCATGTTCTCTTTTCACATCCTCAAATTCCCACCAATAGCTTCCATCTTTACAAAACTTTAACTCGTCTTTTAGATCCTGCACCTCTCCTGGAGAATGCGAGCTCTCGGCTGATCAAGCTGCAAAATGTGGAGCTTGAGAGAGAGAAGCTGAGGGAGACATTGTCTGATTATCACACCGAGTTTGCTCAAATTCGAAACCAAGGTAACTTTAACTTCTTTGTTCCAATTATTGTGATATCTATCTATAACTAGCCGAAAGCACCCGGCATTGCCCGGGTTCTTTTTGAATGAATTTACTACTATAATTCAGCTTTTACTCACGGCCGTAGAAGATTGACTACTATAATTCAGCTTAGCTTTTAATTGTGAAATGGGCCGAGCCCGGCCGAAGCGGCCTCGACCAGCCTCGCTACGTCGCCTATAACCTTCCCGGGGCCCGTCCTGACATTTTTAGTTCTTTTTGAATGAATTTACTACTATAATTCAGCTTTTACTCGCAGCCGTAGAAGATTGACTCCCATAATTCAACTCGGCTTTTAATTGCAAAATCGGCCCAGCCTAGCCTAGGCGGCCTCAACCGGCCTCACCACCGAGCCTATAACCTTCCCGGGGCCCGTCCCGACATTTTTTGTTTCAGAGGTTTCCTCCTATCTTTCACCGTTCAGGAGATTAGCGCGTGCAGACAAACAAACAAACAAACGAACAAACAAAAACTTTCTTTTATATATAATATAGATGAACATCAAAAGAAACGTATCACTCATTTTTTGAAATGTGCAGCTTTACAAACACGTTTCTTCAATTGTAATGGCTGATTATGTAACGGGAACCTCACTTCAATCACCTGGTTGATCAACAATGGCATGCTTGAGTGGTTCTGTATAGGGATCTTTCCCTTTAAATAATGACCCTCATAATGAAACCCTTCAGTTCTCGTGGTTAGACATTCATTTACTGCTGTCTATAGTGACTCGAGAGGCTTCTGACAGGGAAAACAACAAGAAAATTCAGATGCCACGCCTGACATCTGAACAACATTTAAGGGCAATTGGGATGCTTGAGGCTGGTGGTGTAAGCCAGCGAGCAATTGCCCAATGTCTTGGTTGCTCACAGCCTGCAATTTCCAACCTGGCCAGGCGTTACGGTGAAACTGGAACTGTGAATGATGGTCCACAAAGAGGAAGACCACGGGTAACCACCCCAAACCAAGACCGCTGGATTGTGCTGCAGCATCTTCGTGATCGTTTCCGCCCTGCGATGCAAACAGCTGCAGTGACAAAAGGTCGCCACAACAATCGCATCAATGTCTCCAATGTGCGGAGGCACTTGAGAAGTCGGGGTTTGGTGGCAAGACGTCCTTGCAGAGGTCCAGTGTTGAAAGCAGTGCATCGGCAGAACAGACTAAGATGGTGTCTGCAGCTTCGCTGATGGACACAGCAACAGTGGAGTGCAGTCTTGTTCAGCGATGAGTCCAGATTTTGCCTCCATGCTGCTGATGGGCGTCAACGGGTATGGCGCAGAGGTGGGGAAAGGTATGCATCATGCTGTATTCGCCAGATCAATCGTTGGGGAGGACCCAGTATGATGGTATGGGCCGGCATTTCCACCCATTTCAGGACACCTCTGGTCGTCATCGAAGGCAATCTCACTAGTCAGCGTTATGTCAATGAAGTTTTGAGACCTCATCTGCTGCCATTTCTCCAGGCTCATCCTGACATCGTTTCCAGCAGGACAATGCTCGACCCCATGCTGCTAACCTGACCACAAATTTCCTCCAGGAACAGGGTGTTGAAGTGATGCCTTGGATGCCTTATTCACCTGACCTGGGTACAGAGCATCGCATGAGGTACAGAGCATGCGTCGGAGGTGTACAGCCTGCATCACAGATCAGGGAGGGCACACACTATATTGAGGACTGCTGTCATTCTGTCCTTGACTGTTGGGGGTGTTGTGTTCATTCCTGTGTCATTTTGTTTTGACTGTATTCAGGTGTTTGCCTTTGTGTTGCAGTGCTGTGACTTTTGTGGCACCGCCCCTTGTGACGTTCATGCTTTTTGCTTTTTTGTGATTGAGGCAACCTCTTGTTTATTGACATGTGTTTCGTAAAGATAGCTGAACTTTACCTCTGCGTTCAAATATTTTTCATTTTTGCGTGGAGGATTTCAATGAGTGTCCTTCTAAAGATTTGATAAGTTTCTTTTGATGTTGAGTTTACTTTCACCTGCACGTGCCTTACCATGCATTCATGCTACACTCTCCCTTGTACTATCGCTGCAGATGTGACAGTTAAGAGTTTGAGGGAGAAGCTCCGGGAGCTGGAACTGGAGTTGGAGAGCCGAGCACAGCAGCTGGCTCAGGAGAGAATTGAGAAAGAGCGAGCTGAGGCAGCACAGAGGGAGAGGTAAGCTGAATTGAATTGCTTGCAGAGCTCCAACTGATTTAGTGGTAATTGTAGTAGTAGGATCATAGTAATAGTAGTTTTGTCCTCTGCTTTATATTCTGCTATCCCCACCTCCCCCCCTTCCATAGTTATTTGAGAGAGGAGAAGGAACGTGCACTTTCCCAACTTCAGCTCGGAGAAAGGAGAGCACGAGAGTTGCACTTGGGTTAGCGTGACGTCTGTTCATGATCTTGGCGGTTTGGGGGGAGGGGGATAAGTGGGATTGTCGGCAAAGGCCTTTTGTATATCTTACCTGTATCACACCTCAGTTCTCGTGCTACTGTGCATTGCAGATCATTATTTTTGAACACAAACTATCATCCAGAATACCACAGTAAATGCGTGGACATGATCATATTTGAGACTAAAGTACGAGGATCAAAACAAATTACAGGGAAGACAATGTTTCCCATCTCTCTCTCTCTCTCTCTCTCTCTCTCTCTCTCTCTCTCTCTCTCTCTCTCTCTCTCTCTCTCTGTCTCTGTCTCTGTCTCTGTGTCTCTGTCTCTCTCTCCCCAAAGACAGGTTTGGTGCTGCCAAAGCAGCCCATGGGCAAGGATTACAATAGGTGGTTTGCTTTTTCTTTCCCAGCAAGGGCAGTGGCAGGAATTTGGAATTTGGCCATTTGTAATGACTTTAGCACAAGTTGAAAACATGACTGATTCGTGAAACAAAGTGAATTATTTTGGGCAAATGGGGTGAACAAAAAGAACACAGTTGCGGTCTATTTGGCATAGAATTAAGATAGGAACTGACCTGGCAAGTGGGAACATGTTCTTTCTTCATTCTCCCTTTCCATGTCTTCTTTCTGTCCCCCTTATGACCTTCCTCTACCTTTCCCTGCATTTGCTCCCCTCTGCCATTGTCTTGACATAGCCCTGGCTGCTTGTCAAAGTGAGGTCCTTGAAGTCAGAAATAAGTATGAAGAAGAGGCATCGGCAAGGTGAGAGAATGGAAATTTCCTGCGAATAACTTTTCCATAGTTTGTAAAAATATACGACTTTAAAAAAGTAACAAAATAAATTAACGCATTGATGTTTATTGTCATTTCTTACCAGGTCGGCAGAGTTGGAGCTGCTCTTAAGTGACATGGAGAGAGTTACTCAGGTAACCAGCTAATGATATGGTGGAGTTAACGATGCTGCTGAGCTTTGCTTTTTGGTTGTGGAGATTATCATGTAAATTTCATCCACAGCGGGCAGAAGGTGCAGAGCGAGAAGTGGAGAATCTGAGAGAGCAAACAACGTCTGCCATGGCCACCACTGATGATGCAAGGCATGCAAATGAGAGGGAGGTACGTTCACCAGGCAACCACACAAGTTACTTGAAGAAAGCTCTATGACATCATGTAACAAGTGTTTTAATAATTAGAAGTCCTATCCAAAGCACAACATGCATACTAATCTCAGTATTTATTTTTTTATTTTTGGTTTTGCTGGCTTGTTCTCTAAATATATATTTAATAATATCAAGTACATTGAAGTTGGTTGCATTCCGTATAGTCTACAATATGTCTGTACCTAAATTCTTCATCCGTGCTACAGAGCTGGGGATGACCTCGTTTTTTTTTTTTACAGTAACTAGTCGAAAAGGCCGTCAAAAATGACGGGTTGGAACAGTTTATTCGACGGTACAGCCACGTGAGAGTGCCAAAGTCTGAACCCTGAGTCTTACGAATTTTTGTGTCCTCTGGGTCATGTGGGTCAACAATACCCATGACCGCCCCACACCTCTCACCTCACCACCATCCCCTCAAAATCCCCCATCAACCGTCACCCTAGTGAACAATACCCATGATCACCTCACCCCCTCCTCCACCATCCCCGCACAATCAATCATCACCCTCACTAACAATACTCACAACCCACTCCTCCCCCCCCCCCCCCCCCCATTCCCATTCCCAATCACTATCGGAATCCGAGGTCACAATGCACTGTTTCCCTGCAGGCAGAATCACGGTGAGTTCACAATGTGACGTCACTGGCAAACAGGAAAATCGACACTCTAGGGCTTTTTTCGGCGCTTTTGATTGGCAAATAAAAAAAATTCCCTTCAAATTAGACCGTGATTAATGATTGTCAATGGTTTTCAGGAAAAAAAAGTATTTGGGTTGCCCTTTAGTAGTCTTTTGGGTCTTCAGGGTCTTTTCAGTCTTTTGTGTCTTCAGGGTCTTCCGGGTGTTTTCAGTCTTTGGGTTTTTTTTTCGGTCTCCAGGGTGTTTTTGGTCTTTAAGGATCTTTGGGGTCTTTTCATTATTTGGGTGTTTTGGGGTCTTTAAGGATCTTTGGGGTCTTTAAGGATCTTTGGGGTCTTTTGTGTCTTTGGGGTCTTTTGTGTCTTTGGGGTCTTTTGTGTCTTTGGGGTCTTTGGGGTCTTTTCTTTTTAAAGGGTCTATTTGGTCTTTTGGTCTTTGGGGTATTTAAGGGTCTTTGAGGTATTTTGGGTCTTCAAGGCATTTTGGGTATTTGAGGTCCATTGGGTCTTCAGGTCTTTTCAGCCGTTTGGGTCTTTAAGGGTCTTCGGGGTCTTTTTGGTCTTTTTGTGTTTTCAAGGATGTTTGGGGTATTTTGGGTCTTTGGGGTCTTTGGGGTCTTTAAAGGTCTTTGGAGTATTTTGGGTCTTCAGGGCCTTTTGGGTCCTCTGGGTATTTTGGTTCTCTTGGGTCTTCGGGGTATTTTGTGTCTTTGGGGTCCATTTGGTCTTTTCAGTCTTTTAGATCTTCGGGGTCTTTTAGGTCTTTGGGGTCTTCTTGGCGCTTCTGGGTCTTTGGGGCCTTCAGGCTCTTTTTTGTATTTTGGGTCCTTGGGGTCTTTTGAGTCCTCGGGGTCTTCTCGGTCTTTTGGGTCCTTGGAGGGTAAGGGTGGGTCTTTTGGGTCCTCTGGATACTTTAGGTGAAGTATTTCAGGTTGCAATGTGGGTGGAGTCAGGTCAGCTGTCCAACCAATGGGTGAAGAGTGGACATACATACATACATACATACATACATACATACATACATACATACATACATACATACATACATACATACATAATCACAAACACTTGCTCCATTATATATAGATTATAAAATGTTACACTTCGTCGCTGGAGGCATTATGTTTTCAGGTTGTCCGTCCGTGCATCCATCCGTCCATCAGTGATAGGTTTTCGTTAGCAGGATAAATTGATGGCTGAAATGATCCATGTCAAACTTAGTGCAGGTATGTATAATGAGGTAAAGATGAACTGATTCGATTTTGGGGTCGCAATGTCAAAGGTCGTAAGTAAAAATCCTGTCACCGTGATAACTTGTGAACCAGTGATGGGATTTTGACCAAAGTGTGTACAAGCATTATTGTATGTTACTGGCAAACTGGAAAATCACAAGTAACAATGCAGAGATGAACTGATTTGATTTTGGGGTCAAGAGGTCAAAGGTCAGAGTCTGTAATAGGTTTTTGTTATGGCAATAACTTAAGAATGGCTGAAGGGAAACGAGTCAAACCTGGTACAAGTATGTATAACGATGTAAAGATAAATGGATTACATTATTGGGTCAAGAGGTCAAAAGTCAGAGATCCTTTCAGGTAAAAATTCTGTTACTTTGCTAACTTGTGAACCAGTGATGGGATTTGACCAAACTAGGTACAAGTACACAACAACAACATGCATTTTCAGGCCATTTTCCCTGCTAGAGCGGGGGTTAGCCTTGCGGTCCCCATGACGATCTTCTCCATCTTGCCCTATTTTCTGCATCTCTCCTTGTTAACCCCCTTGCCCGCATTTCTTCTTCCACCATCTTTAGCCAAGTCTTTCTCGGTCTTCCCCGTCCTCTACTTCCTTCTACATTCATTTCCATCACTCTTCTCAACCAGTCACTTTCATCCTTCCTCAACACATGACCAAACCATCTCAACCTGTTCCTCTTCACAGCATCCATCACAGGCTCTATTCCCATCATTTTTCGCAATTCATCATTTGTCTTCCTCTCTCTCAACGATACTCCGCACATCCATCGAACCATTCGCATTTCCACCCTTTCCAACCTTCATTGCTGCTCTACATTCATTACCCATGTCTCGCTCCCATAAATCATAACACTTCTCACACATGCAGCATACACCTTTCCCTTCAGCTTCAACGACACTCCCCTCCTTATCAGCATGCCACTCAGTTCCCGAAACTTCTTCTATGCACATCTCACTCGAGCAACCGTTGCCGACTCTGATCCACCTCCTCCATTCAGCATGTCTCCGAGGTAGCAAAATGTTTTCACACCTTCCAGCTTCACGCCGTCTCCAAGATCCAACTCAACATTTCCTCCATCTGCAGCTCCCTCTGTGCACACCTTACATTTGAATGTAGCTGCCACACTGGTTAATGACCCTCTCAGACCACTACATTTTTGATGAACCCACTCAGCGCACATTGTACATTGAATGGAGTTCACTCCGACACCCTTCTTGCACACAGCACAGGGCCACTTCCCAGTTCTTTCCACCTCACCACATGCTTTACCGCTTACCATCACCTTCGTCTTTCCGATATTCACCTTCAGACCTTTTGTCTCCATACATTCCTTCCACTTGTTCATCTTTTCCTTCAGTCCATCCATACTTTCCGCAATCAACACCAGATCATCTGCATACAACAACTCCCAGGGTAAACCCTCCTTTACATTCTGAGCCAGCACCTCCATCACAGCTACAAATAGTAGTGGACTTAGTACCGACCCCTGATGCACTCCCACCTTCACCTCAAACTCAACACTGTTCCCGTCCTTCGTCCTTACAGCTGTGCGCGCTCTTTTGTATATTGCCATCACTACTCTGATCAACCATTCCTCCACTCCTAACTTCCTCATTGCCCATGTCAATACTTTGCGTGGAACCCTATCGAATGCTTTCTCCAGATCAACAAACCCAAGAAAAAACTTCTTCCTCTTCTCCATGTACTTCTCCTGCAACTGCCTCACAATAAAAAGCGCGTCTGTCGTTCCTCCTCCTGGCATAAATCCAAACTGCATTTCGTCGATCTTCACTTTCTTCCTTATCCTCTCCAACACCCTTTCCAATACCTTCATTCCATGCTCCAATAACTTTATCGCTCGGTACGAGCCACACTCTAGAGGGTCACCTTTCCCCTTGTATAGAGGGACGAGGGTACTCAGTTCCCAATTCACTGGAATGCGGCCTTCCTTCAGTGCCAGATTACAGATCTCTGTCATTCTCGTCACACCCCAACTTCCTGCTGCTTTCAACATATCTCCTACAACTCCCGTCGGCCCTCCCGCTTTTCTACTCTTCATTGCTTTTATCGCTTCCTCAACTTCCTTCTCAGTTATCTTCTCTGCCGGTCCTAAAACTGGGGTACTCTCTATGTTGCCATCCCATTCATTCTCTGTATTCAACAGCATTTCCATATATCTTTTCCATCTTCCTTTAATTCCATCTGGGTCCACAACGATTTGTCCCACTTCATCCTTCAAGCAACTCACCCCCATGACATCACACCTCTCTTTCGCTATCTGCTTTGCAATCCTGAATGCTGCTCTCTGACCCTCTTCCGAATCCAAGCGTTCTCCGAACATTTTCCTACATGCCTCCTGCGCCTTTGCTACCTCTTTCTTTGCAGCCTTCTTGGCTGCCTTATAACTTTCATGCTCTGCTGTTTCTGCTCCCGTACCCTTCGCCTTCTGCCACTCCTTGAACTTCTTCCTCTTCTCGTCAATCCTCTTTCCAACTTCATCATCCCACCACCATGTTTCCGAGTGCCTCGGTGGTCCTTTTGTCCATCCACATACCTCACCAACGGCTCCCAACAGACTAGCTTTCATTGACATCCAACCACTTTCAAGCTCAACCACATCATCCTCTACCCTACTCAGCCTCTCTTTTAATGCCTCCCTTACTGTCACCTCTTTCAACGTCCACACCTTCATTCTCGGTTGGTACTTCACCCGCCGAGCTCTCCTCGCACCTTTCACCCTTATGTCGCAAACAACCAAGTGGTGCTGCCCCTGGGATCACCTTTGTGTCCCGGAGGTGCCCCCTATCTCGCCTACGCACCATCAGGTAGTCAACGGTTGTCGTCGACCCACCTGACGTGTATGTAACAAGCTTATTATCCTCTTTCTAGAACTGAGTATTACAAATCAACAAATCAGCTCCATCAGAAAACTCCAAAATCCTTTCACCTTCTCCATTTCTTACACCATATCCATAACCCCCATGAACTCCCTCAAAACCATCCATACTCCTTCCCACATGTCCATTTAGGTCTCCTCCTACCACAACAACTTCCTCATCTTTCACGTTTTCCATCAGCTTCTCTATCGCACACCAGAACTTGTCCTTCTCTTCATCGCTCCGACCAACCTGCGGAGCATATCCCGAGATGACGTTCACCAAGAGCTTTCCAATCATCATTTTCACCATCATCAACCGATCACTCACTCTCGTCACACTCACCACACTGTCTACAAACTCCTCAGAAAACAGGACACCAACACCATTCACGCCCTCCAGGCACCCTTGCCACACAAAATTGTATTTCTGTCCCTGCCTACCCTTCACCATTCTCACACCACTTCCCTTCCATCTCATCTCTTGCACACAACATATGTCCACTCTTGTTCTGACCAATACTTCCACCACTTCTTCTGATCTCCCTGCCATTGTCCCTACATTCCATGTCCCAAACCTCAGAAACCGATCTCCACTTCGGGCTGTACCCTGCCCATATGTAGTTAAGTGAAGTCACGAAAAATGGAACACTTTCATTTTTCTCAATACAGGGCTTGATATTTTCTTATTACAAATAAAATATCCACTATTTTACACTTGTATGATGTGTAATGGGGTCTCCTCTACCTGCAGAGACAACTTCAGTGCAATATAACAATTTTTGGTTCTTGCGTGACAGGTTAAAGGCCAAAAAAGGGGGTATTTTTGGCATTAAAATATAAAGTAGTTAGACTATGACATTTATTTGATCAACTATTATTAGCAGGAAGGTTTTGAGGTGTCCTTATTTTTTAATGTAAAATTTAAATGCTACGGTTTATTTCAGTGAAAAAATTATCGTTCTACCCCCTCTTCATTGCGGAGTAATTGAGATGGGAAGATGGCGCTATTTTCAAAGTGAGCTCAATTTGAGTGGTACTAATTATCACTCTACTCCTTTACAAATGGTAACAGAATAACTATATCTTTTGCATTTTTCTGTTGTAGATACCATTCTCTGTTGAAGTCTATAAGTAAAATTCAATAAACATATCACATCATAAAAAATTTTGTATGAGAAAATCATCCAAAAATGTCCGTCCCCTTATGTCACGTCCGTCACACCCTAATTTATTCAAAAAGTAAGAGTTACAAAAATATGAAAAAATATGCCTGAGACAGCTTCAACCATTAGCTATTCTCAAACATCAAATGATTATTTTGTGCCTTTATGTTAATTTGTAGAAGGGGAAAATAATGATTCCGTCCCCTGAAGTGTCACATCCGTCACATAAGTACCAGAAATGACAAACGGTACGACTTGCATTTAAATACATGTACTTAAAGTTATAATGAAACAAGATGTTATCTAGGTCAGCACCACATCACGTCGGCCGAGTCAGCACCACACCACGTCGGCCCGGTCAGCACCACACCACGTCGGCCCAGTCAGCACCACACCACGTCGGCCCGGTCAGCACCACACCACATCGGCCCGGTCAGCACCACACCACGTCGGCCCGGTTAGCACCACACCATGTCGGCCTGATCAGCACCACACCACGTCGGCACGGTCAGCACCACACAACGGCGGCCCGGTCAGCACCACACCACGGCGGCCCGGTCAGCACCACACCACGTCGGCCCGGTCAGCACCACACCACGTCGGCCCGGTCAGCACCACACCACGTCGGCCCGGTCAGCACCACACCACGTCGGCCCGGTCAGCACCACACCACGTCGGCCCGGTCAGCACCACACCACGTCGGCCCGGTCAGCACCACACCACGTCGGCCCGGTCAGCACCACACCACGTCGGCCCGGTCAGCACCACACCACGTCGGCCCGGTCAGCACCACACCACGTCGGCCCGGTCAGCACCACACCACGTCGGCCCGGTCAGCACCACACCACGTCGGCCCGGTCAGCACCACACCACGTCGGCCCGGTCAGCACCACACCACGTCGGCCCGGTCAGCACCACACCACGTCGGCCCGGTCAGCACCACACCACGTCGGCCCGGTCAGCACCACACCACATCGGCCCGGTCGGCCCGGAGCCTGGCGCGAAGTCCAAGGACATCAGCACGTCATCCGAAAACAGCTCAAGTTGGTGTGAACCATTCGGTCAATGGCGCGTTATGAGATGGCGCATTGCCATGTCATTGGCTTGTCATTGGCTTGACATGGTGGTGCATAATGCAAGTAATGTGGAAAATAGCCATTTATTGTTGATACACTATCCTTGTTGAGTGTCAAAATTAGATTTTCACTTACCTTGATGTAATTTCATGTTGTCAGGTTGTCACAGTTTACAACTGACATGTTTGATGTGTTTCTGTTATTTGTTCTCAGCTTTCATAGATTTTAGAAAGACTGGTATCATGTAAATAATTTCTGTCATGCAAACTATCATTTATTATGGAAAAGTACCAAGTATCTTATGATTTCCATACATTGTCGCTTATGTCACGTCCGTCACACTGAGGTGATATTGCCTTTAATGTTAAAATACACTGTACTTGGTGAACTAAGAGGGGTATATCGTATAAAGACATGAGGCATACAATAGATTTTGAGAGTATTTTGTACTCATGAGTCATGACCCATAAAATTTGCCAGAGGAAAACTTTTCATGGTAGATTGTGGTAGAGGGACACAATATGGCAACACCAGCAAACCAATGTTACATTTTTCCATCACAGACTTACACTTAGTATTTTTTTCTGATAGTTTTCACCCCTCTGCATCTTCAAATGCCAAGAAAATAATATTAATTAGAGGTAAACATTGATCGGCACATGATCTTATCAGTGTGACGGACGTGACATAAGATATTGAATTGTCTAATTCACAAGCCTCCATTTTAAAAGCAAGGCAAGCCGTTATCTTCTAATCATTATTTTTGTACACGTGGACCCTCATACTCTAAAATAAAGCAACAGACAAACTGTTTAAAGGTAGAAAATGTTCCACAGCTGATTTTTACATAAGTGTTCCATTTTTCGTGACTTCACTGAGTTGTAATTGTCATGGTTCTCTTTTTGAGGCAATGTTTTTATGGCCGGATGCCCTTCCTGACGCCAACCCTCTTGGTCGTCTCTTATGAAACGCAGGGATACGGTGTACCTATTCTAATCCAGGGTAAACACTGGGAAACGTTTAAAACATGGAAATTCTGGGGGGGGGGGGCATCACGGCTGCGGGGGCCCCGTCAGCACCACGGTGGCCCGGTTAGCACCACACCCTTGGAAAGGACTTCGATGCACGTCGGTCCAGAGCCTGGCGCGAAGTCCAAGGACATCAGCACGTCATCCGAAAACAGCTCCGGTTGGTGCGAACCACTCGGTCAATGGCGCGAACCAAGTCCCGACACGCCCTTGCTCGCTTGGCCCCGATGAAGGCCTCGCTGGGTGTTCTCCAACAGGGCAGAATTGCCCACGCTGCACTGGATTTCGGCGGCGGAAAGCAGCCACGAAGCGACGATATTCGGTCGGGCTGTATAGTCAGGTTCACTATGTTTTTTCGTTCAAAATTTTGGTAGATTAGCAAAACTATACATTTTTGGAATATTCAGAGCATGAGGAATCCAAAAATTAATGTTTACATTTGCGTAGACACCTTTGCGAAAATGACACAGGACAGTGATGAAGATCTGTAAAAGCATATTCCTGAACAGTATAGACCTCGTAGATCCTGTGTATAGGACTTATAGTTCAATCTGATACTACCTATAACTTCCTATAACAACCTATAACTTCAAAGGACTTGCAATATCATGTATTATGTAATACAGTTATATCACAAATATAAAGACAATGGTTTTCAATTACCTTTGTTTGTTGCTTTTCTATAATCCTGAGCACTATTTTGAGGCCTTTATTGGATTCCTTGACCCAGAAAACATAGGATTAGCATATTTAATTAAGTCTCTAGGTTGACTAGAAGCCGAGATCGCGCAAAATATGTATTTTATGGCGGCCATTTTCAAAATCAAAAATGGCGGCCATGCAGGTGTCTGTGCAAATGCCAACATTGATTTTCAGATTCTCCATGCTCTGAAGATTCCAAAAATGTACAGGTTTGCTAATCCCACAATTTTGAAAGAAATTATATTTGTTAACATGGTGAACCTGACTATCTTCATCACTGTCCTGAGTGTCATTTTCGCAAAGGTGTCTACACAAATGTAAACATTAATTTTTGGATTCCTCATGCTCTGAATATTCCAAAAATGTATAGTTTTGCTAATCTACCAAAATTTTGAACGAAATTATATTTGTTAACATAGTGAACCTGACTCGTAATGCGAACACCACGGCGGCCCGGTCAGCACCACACACTTGGAAAGGACTTCGATGCTGTGGAGAAATCGAAGCAAGCCTCCTTGCTCGAGCGGACCGGAAGCGGAAGTTGTATATATTATTGTTGTATTAGCCTAGGTACAAGTATATATTATGATAAAGAGATTAATTGATTCGATTTCGGCATTAAAGATCAAAGGTCAGAGGTCATGTCAGGTAAAATGTGATACTTGAGAACAGCTGAAGGGATTTAAATCAATCTTGGTACAAGTGTGTATAATGATGTAATAATGTGGGTGGAGGCATATCGGTCGAGGTCTTGTCGTCAGAGTGTCGTTCTAGTTTTCAAATATCTTTATCCCCATGGTGAATTATTGCACATAAATCTAAAAAGTGGATATAATCACGGCCAAGAATATTCAAATGTTCATGAACTCGCATGACAAATTTGGTGAATAAGAAAAAGCATTAGAGAATATCGAGGGAGGTACGATTGACCAATCACAAGTAACGTTCTAGCCGACATGACCTACGATGAAGGCAATATGGCGGTGCCCACGTCTATTTGACTCGGATAAGAAAACTGCCGGGTTTTCATCAAAATTTTCCATTATGCACGTTGTTTCTTCAACAAATAGTAATTTCATTCCGTTTACCAACTGTGATGACTCGGAGGCAGATTCTCAGGAGACAAATAGTTTATTACACCATCATTCAGTTGGCCTTGAATAGCTGTGCCGCCATTATGCACGTCGACATACTCATCTCATGTAGTTCCAACAACGGATTACATCATAGTACAAATCCCAACGTGACAAAACGGAGTCACGACACCAACCAATCCTGGCTTAGATTTAGCAGTTTTGTGACTGATTGGAGGCAAATATATAATAACATTTCATGCAAAGAAAGTGAAGTTGTTGCGGACACCAGAGCCGATGTTGGTTTAGATTTTGAAGATGTACAATAGTACATCGGTGTTCAACTGAGAAATGGCAACATTTATTTGGGGTTGGGAGGTAGAGATTGAGGACTTGGAGTTTGTGTGGGTGGAGGAGTGGGGGGAAGGGGTAGGGAAAGAGTTGGGGACTTGAAGTCACATTTTACATCCTCTGATCCCTAATAGTTATGTATAAATACTTAAATGTGGGTTGGTAGGTCTATCATTGAGAGATGTGCAGGGTTCGGGGATACTTGACTGGAGACCAAAACTGACTTTTTTGAATTTCAGGATGAATTGGTGCAGAGAGAATGGGACATTGATCAGAGAGAGCAAGAAATCGAGAAGACGATGTGGGACCTACAGAGAAGAGAACAGGATCTTGAGAGAAGAGAACGAGGGCTCGAGAAGAGAGAGCAGGAGGTGGAGATTTTGCAAACTGAGCAAGCCAAAAGGTTACAGGTATGAAGAGTTTTCGCGAAGTGCAATGCGAAAGTTGGGAGCTGATGTTGTGCTATCCCCAAATGATGTATTGTAATGAAATGATGCATTAGACAGGTGTGCATGTGTGACACCTTTGCTGGAGTTCTAGCACACACACTCTTTTTCCTGTTTTCCTTCTTTCATTTGCTTCTTGTGTTCAACTGTGGCTCCACTGCTGTCACTGCATTGTCACCTCTGTCACCTCGCTTTTGCATGAGCCTAGATTTTGTTCTGAAAAAACCTGCAATTTACTCTTTAAGAGGGAATTGCATTGAAACTCCTTTGCAACTGGAACGGCACTCAGTAGAGCACTTACCTCCACCAGGCTGAACCGTTTACATTTTGTCGCCCAACAAAATCGAATCGGCTTGTTCTTGTCCATCTGTTTGTATCTCATACAACTCGTTCACTGAATTTCGTCTGAATCCGTCCATACCTGTTTGAAATGTCATGCTACATATCATTTTGGCCGTATCTCTCAATGGTGATGAATCGCTTTAAGGATTAAAAAATTGTCACCTGCATCCAGATCCAGGTCGTCACCAAAATCAAATCAATTGGTTCTTGTCACTCACCCAACCTGTCCACCAAGTTTTGGCCGAATCTGTCCATTGATTTTTGAGATATCGTGCTAGGTATCGGTTTTTGCCCTATCTCTCAATGGTGAAGAATCACTTTAACAAATTTCAGATCCAGATCTTCACCAAAATCGAATCATGTCGTCCGTGTCACATTCCCAACCTCTACACCAAATTTCGGCCGAATCCATCCACAACTTTTGGAGATATCTTGTTCACAAACAGACGAACAAGCAGACAGGGGTGAAAACATAACCTCCATCCACCTTCAGTGGCGGAGGTAATAAACTGTCATCCGAGTGGTTCACAGGAAGGGTGATTCATCAATGTGTGTGCCGTCCCTCGGATGGACATTAAACTAGGCATCCTGTCTGCCGGAATTAGTTGGTGTACGTTAAAGATCCCACGGTGTCCTTTGCAAGGAGTAGGTGTGCTATCGCCGGCACCCTGAACAGATTCCAAATTCCTGCACACTCAGTTGAGTATCCTGTGTTGGAGTGGCAACACGTCCAGTATTGTTACCCTAGCCAGCAAACTGCTTCCACGGAACCAACACTCCAGTACATGATTATCGTTAATGAGTATGATGGGGAGTCAAAGTTTCTCACTTTCTTGAACTGAGCCCAAAACGTGCCATTCCATTTTAATAGTATGGTATTGTATAAGAGCTAGCACAAAGAACATGTAATAAAGGGAGCGGGAGATAAGAGGAGGGTGGGGGAGAGAGAAGCACAACAGTAGAGAACAGGGACATCAGGAGATCTGTGGAAAAGAGAGGGCAGGGGCAGGGTACATGGGATAAACAAGATGGACAAAGGGGATTTCAGGAAAGAAAACGGAATTTGAAGGAGGTGGATTTAGGGTGGAATAGACCATTTAGTTAGTATCAGATCAAATTCCCTAGCTGCTAATCTTCAAAGAAGTGATTGGTATAACCCGGATTTTAATTCCCATTTTGATATGCATGTTAAAAGGTATCTCAATATGAAGTTCGCTCCAACATCTCTGAATCACCAGGAAACCTTATCTTCCTTTTTTGCAGACGAATCCACATTGTGATGTACAGTACCCTATCCCTCTGCTTGGCAGACAGCAGCTGCATGTCTCTACTTACACCGATTATAATACCGGCAATTTGAATAGGCCCGGGTGTTTTATTTTAAATTTTTGAGAGTGGAAGCTGTTGCTTCCACTGCATGACATACTTTGGATATCTGTTTGATGGTGTTAGTCAGGCATTGTTTTTCTCGAAAATGTATGTGTTGGAGGAAGTTCACATAATTTAAGTACATTGACTGAGTGAAGGATATCTTGATATTGTTGACCTGTCAATCAGTGGTTTTCCAGACTTCTTCCCCTTACCTTTAACATATTGAACAGAAACTTGTTACTTGGCTTTATTGTGATAACTTACAGAACCTGCAACTTATTATGTAGCTTTGCATACCTAAAACAATTTTCCAACTGTACATGGCTCAAAATTGCTGAGTGCTTGGACCAAAAACATTCATTGGGACTAGTATGGGACATGTATTGCAAAGCAATTCTCCCTCTCGTTTATTAGTCCCTACCCAAAGGGGACTATAGGTTTGCTCTCCGTCTGTCCGTCCATCCTACCTGTGGTTTTCTGCACTGCTTTTCCATACCCTTCAGCATATTCAACTGATACTTCGTACATGGCTTTATTATAAGTTGCAGAACAAGTTTGAGTTTTGGGGCATTTTCTCAATTTTTCATGGAGTTATGGCCTTTTTCGACTTGGTAAATATCACATTATACATGGGTCAGTTTTCCAGACTTTTCCCCCTTATCCTTTAACATATCGAACTGAAACTTGGTAGGTGACAACTATTGCAAAGCAATTCTCCCTTTTGTTTTATTCCCTTTTTAATTGAATCAATTTATCCCTCCTGACTGAGTGACTCCCACAAAACTTTCCTAATATATCAGGATTTTTTAAATCTCCTAATCTGTTTGCTCCACATCTACTAGCTGTCAAGGACACTTGTTTTGGCAGGAAAGAGAATGACCTTGTTAATTTGAGAATTTTCACACCAATTCACTATACATAATGGAAGTGAGGTTTATGTATCATTTAATCATTGTTAAGTGGAGATTAAGCTTTTGTGCTTGCCTTTGCTTTAGGAGTTGGAAAAGCATTTGAGAATGCAGTCAGATTATGAAGAAATCAAGGCAGAATTGAGGTGAGAGAGAGAGAGAAGTGGGGAAAGAATCCCAAACCAAGTGTATGTTTGCAATTCCAATATTGTTTACTGGTGTTCAACAATTTTGCTTCATCTTAAGGCTTAAGCTCACAGCAATGCCATCATATGATAAGCAACAGTTTATTATTGGGCTGCCATGCTTTAGTAAGCGTCTCAGTTTGAGTGTACTGACAATCGATTTACAGAACATGCACATTGCTACGCTGGCATTTACCTTCACTCTTCCATGCTCCACCATCATTTCTTTTCTACATGCATAGATTTTTTTTGGGGGGGGGGGGGGGAGAGGGAGCACATATGCCTGCAAGGGTTCAAACCTTTGTTGTAGATGTTTTCATCAAATTTTATACCTTAAACCACAACTTTCGTACTTGTTTATCTTGTTCAGGCAATAAAACCACCAACTTCAACAAATGCTTGGTGTCCCCAAACTTGATCCAAAGAATTGGGAACAGATGTTTATAAAAGTGAATTACTTAACCTTGAAGAATAGATGTTTATAATGAGGATGCCCAGAATGAGCCTGGTAGTGCGCTTGAATCATTGCTTGAAACAAGAGTATTTGCAATCGGTAACACGTATGCCTGCATGGAATGATGAAAATGATTAGGCTGATGTCAACTTTCATGTTAAAATTCAGAAAAGTGTCTTTATATGGAGATATACTCCAAAAATAAATCATTTCTTTGAAACAAGGGTTTAAATTTTTTAAAGAAGTCTTACACATCCTATAAGTGTACTGAATGTAATTATGAGTTCAAACAATGACGGTAGCTGAATGATCTGATCTATTCCTCATAATCCAATCAATCCCAAGAGTAATCCTTCAAATCAAGAAACTTGGATTTTCTTTTAACATATTTAAATCGAAAATTATGTGCATTGCATTTCTTCTTTTTGTAGATAATTTCACTGAAGCTTTCATTTATTTCTTTTTTTACGTATCGACGTGATTTTAGCGACAACTATCACAAGGGATGAAATTGATATAATGATGCTTTTCACATATTTGAGAGGCACATATTGGATTTTAAAAATATGATCATGTCGTTATTTTTGGCCAAGCATTGGAATGCATTAATGTTGTCGTAAACATGCAATTTTCATTGTACTTTTTCCAATATTTAGAGTTTTATATCCCAGTCAAAAAATAAACCTGAATGAAGAAAGGAGTCTGTTGGAGAGTTAATAAACACAGTATAAAAAAGTAAGTTGGTTACCTCTCCTTGTAGGCTGCTTCGCTCTGTGGAACTTGCTCATAAATCGGAAGAAGAAGGAGAGGGGGAGGTGAATCTTTCCTCTTTGGTTTTTGACTTTCTTTCATAAAGAACATAGTTTATACCATGTCTATATTTTCCAACACATTTCCTCATACGCAGCCATTAGAAGTATTATTGTTGGAAAGAAGCAGGCGATTACAAGATGAGCTGGCAGCCCTGCGAGCTTCTGCTGGAGAAAGTGCGGGTAAGTTGCAATAGCGTATGACAGAAAATGAGAGTGCGGTACATTGAGTAAAGTAAATATGTGAAACGGGAAAGGGAGCAGACACAAAAGGGGATTGATTTTTTTTTTTTTCCTTTCCAGCTCAGTTTATTGATCTCGAAACTCGATATAAAGAAGTTGAAAAGGTTGCTTCAGACCAAAAGGAGTTAATTGGTCGGCTGGAGCATGACCTCCAGATGACACTACCACTAATTGGCAAAAGAACAGAAGCAGAGGTAAGAAAGTAATAGTTGCTTTTATTTTCTCATTTTCTTTTCTTTTTCTATTCGCCACCACTGCCAAATTTGTCCTGTTTCTCTCTCCCCCGCCCCCACCAACCCCCCTCGTCTTATAGACAGGTAGGTCCCTGTGTGAGAATGTTAACAGCTTATACCCAACAACCAGATTATCAGTCAAAGTACCTCCACCAGGTCGATTTTGCCCTTTTATCCTCGACATGATCTGCATAGTTGAGGGTGAGCACACAGTCACCACCTCTTCTTGCTGAGGTGACTCTTCGCTCTACTGTATGATTACTACTACAGATGTATAATTTTGTCAAATCCCCATTGTCGCCCCCACTGCTCTCTTCTTTGACCTCCTGTTCATTGATCATCTACTAAAGAAATTGCCAAACCTCTACCGTCAAATTCCACAGAGAAGCAATGTTTCCTCCACTTTCTTCATTCACATTCATTTGTGATTTCTGTATACTTCTTCATCATGTAGCCTGGTGTTGGCTTAGCGGTTAGGGTGCCGGCTTGGGATCCTAGGATCCTGGGTTCGAATCCCGGTCGATCGCTGAATTAACACCAGGGGGGTTGACTCAGCCTGTCATCCAAACGAGGTCGGCAAATTGAGTACCCGTTCACTGGTAATTCCCTGTGTGTCGCAAGGGGTGACTAACAGGGTTGGCGGCAGGAAGGGGATCCGGCCATAAAACAATGCTTCAAAAAGGGGACCACGGTTCCCAAAAAAGGCCAACCCCTGCTCTGCGGGGGAAAATGGCCTCTAAAGGTGGTTCCTTCTTCATCATGTGCTTATGTTCCCCATCAACACCCCGCCCCGCCCCCCCCCCTCCCCAAGCCTCCAAAGATAGTTGACACTCCTAGCATCACTATATTTGCTTTATCTGACCATAACATCACATCAAGTGTGATCAGTTGGCACAGTCTGGGCAACGTCCATCGGCCTCCTGGGATTCACTGGCCAGGTTGGATTCATTAGTTGCATACAGGATCTCTTGAGGATTTGCTCTTTATTTGGCCTGTGAAGGGCCTCTCTTTCTTATCTTTGAGAGGTCCTGGGTTATATTTCTTCATTAAGAGTGCTGAACTGTTCTTTGGATGCCTTCATTTGAGTTAACACCTTATTATTAGTCCCCTACCGGTGTACATCGGAGGGGACTATAGGTTTGCACTCCGTCCCTCAGTCTGTCAGTCTGTCAGTCCGTCACGCAAAGAACAGTTTTCCGGACTTTTTTTCTAAACTCTTAATGCTAATGATTTCAAACTTGGTACATGGTTTCCTCATGATAAGACTTTACAGATCAAGTTCGAACTTCACGACGTTTCGATCATTTTTGACAAAGTTATGGCACTTTGAACTTTGGTAATTTCCCCAACAGTTTTCCGGACGACAGACTGCCGGTAGGGGACATGTATTGCAGCGCAATACTCAGAATGCTTGTTTTGCTACGTTCTCTCAATGACTTCACAAACACCTTATATATGTTTCAACTAGAATGGCACTCGTTGACGTCGCGATATTGACCAATATGCCTTCGCCCACTATATTACATCATTATACATTCTTGTACCAAGTTTGACTTGGATCCCTTCAGCAGTTCTTAAGTTATCACAGTAACGAAATAATTTTTACTTAACATGACCTCTGACTTTTGACCTCTTGAACACAAAATATCAGATTATGTGTACATCATGATACATACATGTACCAAGTTTGATTTAAATCCCTTCAGTCGTTCTTAAGTTATTGCGGTGACAAAGACCTATTAGAATCTGACCCTTGACCTCTTGATGCCATAATTCAATCAGTTCATCTTTGCATAATATATATTTGTGCTAAGCTTGTTAAAATTCCCATGACTGGTTCAAAAGTTCCCTCGGTAACCAAATTTTTACATAACAGGACATCTGACATTTTACCTTTTGACCCCAAAATCTAATCGGTTCATCTTTGCCTCATTATGCATACCCATACCAAGTTTGACTTGGATCCTATCAGCTGTTCTCAAGTTATAAACCAATCACAGACTCTGACCTTTGCCCTCTTGACCCAAAATCAAATCAGTTCATCTTTGCATCATAATACATACTCGTACCAACTTTGGTCAAAATCCCATCACTGGTTCACAAGTTATCGTGATAACAGGTTTGTTACCTCACATGACCTTTGACGTCTTGACCCCAAAATCGAATCAGCTCATCTTTACCTTATTATACATGCCTGCACCTTATTATACATGCTGACCTTATTATACAGGCCGATTGGGCCTTATTATACATGCTGAAGGGATCCAAGTTTGACTGGGATCCCTTCAGCTGTTCTTAAGTTGTGGCGGTAACGAAAACCTATCACGGACGGACGGACAGCCGGACGGAAAACCCAAAAACATAATGCCTCTGGCAACTTCGGCGGCAGAGGCATAAAAATCCCAATAGGTCTACACTTACAGCATTTATCTCCTGTAGTTTTCCTCCACTTCTTGAGATTACTTGCTGTTTAAACATCTAAGACGAGGTGATCCTGACAGCCTGTGGTATTCCCGATTAAGGCTACTTTTTTTTTTGTGAGGGGGATTTTCATAGTAAGGGCATTTTATGAGATATTTCACAAATCTGTTAACTAAATTGTTACCAAAAAATTTCTTCACCAATATGTTTGTAAAGGTGTGTAATAACATGTGTTAAAATGTTGAAGGTCAACTCCCGTGGGAAACCCAGAAAAAAAGCTGTTGAATTCGGGTACCGAAAAATGATTTTCGAGAATTTTTATTTTTTTTAATCGGCCCTTAAGTAACTTATGAGGGGTCAAATAAGGGTTTTTCATGATTCTGAGTTGATTGTTAACATTTATATTTTCACTTTTACATTTACACACAAAGTAGCTTTTATTTCACATACATATATAATACTCAAGAGTTATTTCTCATTCACAATGTCAGAAGTTTCAACAGTCATTGTCTATGTCTTCTTCAGACTCAACAACATCATAACTGCAGTTTCTGCATGTAATGCCATTACAGACTCCACAGGCCGAGATGCACGTGACGCCATTCTTCTTGCAGCTGCATCGCCGGTTGCTGCAATCTCCATGACAATTACAGCTCGTGAACTGCAATAGCTCCTCAGGAGCCGTGGGGTCCAGTGTTGGAACTGGCTCATACCCATGCACACCTATTGTCCATCCATAGTCACTGGGGTTCAGAGACATGCTCTGTAGAAGGATCCAGTCCCGGGTCTGCAGGTAGGCACGGAGTGAATGTTGTGCAGCTGCACCCTCTGTTGGAGGTAGAGTCTCTGGTTTGATCACCCACCCCGCTGCCCAGAGTGTGTCACCTGGAGTGAGGAGTGGCTGATCATGAGCCAGGGAGGAGGAAAGCTCAGCGAGGGGGAGAAACATGATCGCGTTCGTTCCTATCTGTTTCCTGTTCGTAAATGGAATAATCTTTACTTCAGTTCCTCTCAGGATCTTAGCTTTGTCGAGTGCCTTCAACTTCACCCGGGGGAAAGCTGCTGTTGTCTGTGGATCTGGCAAAGGTGGTGCCGGAGAGGTGACTTCGATCCAACCCATTGAGTGAAAGGGAGTGTTTCCGTGAATAGAGACAATGTTTAAATCTATATTGTCTCCAACAAACTGAGTGACTGCATTGTTTGTTTCCCCAACCTCCATAAAGACCACCTGATCATTACTTGACAATTCACTTTCACTGGCTGGCACTTTGGCTGTCATCACTGATTGATCCTCAAGCGCAGCATCAACCGCAACCTCATCATTGATCTGTTCATCGGTTTCCTCCACAATGGTGTCAAGAGTGCCAGAAGTATCTGGAACATCATCTCCACTCCTACTATTAAGGAAGCAGTATTTGTAGTTTTGTGTCTCCGTGTAAGACTCAGTGTATCCCAGCCGGTGGAACTTGTTGAGCATCCATTTTGACCCAATTATATGATCAAGTTGTATGGCAAGCCCCATTTGGTGTGGCAATACTCCAGACCGAGGTCGACAGGCCTTAATAAAATTCTGCCCCCAAACGGCAACTCTTTCGTCTGTCTTGACAATCGGTCTCAAGAACATCTGAAGGCTTGCAGGAACAAGTGTCAGCTGACTATCGATGTCAATCATACTGTGTGTGGTGGGGTATGACTTTGGACCTAAATCAATCAAGGCAATATCATTGGATATGAACTTGAGTGCCGTCTTTATGATCTGAGTCTTCTCATCTCCATGGTCAAGATTAGCATGATGCGCTTGCAGAATATTGTCGGTGCCATCTTTGAGACAGAGTACATCTGCCCTTCTTTCCTGTGTTGTGAAATACAAGGTGTCTTCGTATTTCTCTAGAAGTTTTATCTTTAGCCAATGCTTTGAATAAGAAAGGCTCTTCTCTGGTGACTGATCAAACTCCTGCAGCTTTTCATGGACTTCGTCCATGTTCATTACCCCATGCTCTAATTCTGAGTCTAACCATTCGCAGAATTCAATAAAAACTGCCTCTCGCTCCTCATCAATACTCCTCTGTCCTCTCTTCCTTTTTCCTTCCTCATCAGTCTTGGACAAACTGTCACCTCTCGCAAACATAAGTTTGCATCGCAAATGGTACAGTGTTTCTTCTGCTACCAAGTCGTTGATCCCTTCCAGGCGTCCAGTGACTTCAGTGCCCCAGTCATCCCCGCGACTCCGTGCTGTCTTCAGCAAGCTTGCCTTCAGTGTATCTGCAGTCAAATTATCTGGCACTCTGTATTTCTTTCTAGCTTGTGCTGGATTATTTTTGTAGAGCTGGGCTGGTTGGTTGCAAAGAATGCATACATCCTTATACAGGAGGTCAACTGACTGTGATCTTCTAGAACTGCAGCCAGTTGATGAACTGAACTCACAAGTAGTGCGTCTTCTCTTCAACCTTGATGACTCTTTCTCTGCCTTTGATGCTTGAGCTGACTTCTTGGTGGTTGCAACAAAGTTGTTGTACAGATCATTTTTACACTTCTGGTGGTACCTCAGTTTTCCTTCCTTTTGAGCCTCCTTCATACGTTCCACAACAGTAACATTTTCGACAGTTTCTGCTTGTTTCAATAAAGTTGAGTATCCCTTTGGAGTTGCCTGTATGAGCCTTTCAGCTGGTGTATCCGAGCGTGCACAGATGAAGCAATTAAGCACAGGTGGAGTAACGTCTTCATCCATATTGCTAGACTCCATGTCCTGCAAAGTAGAAAATGAGATATATTTAAAAATTATTTTTCCACAAAGGAGTGTCTGTGGTGAAATATAAATGTTAACAATCAACTCAGAATCATGAAAAACCCTTATTTGACCCCTCATAAGTTACTTAAGGGCCGATTTAAAAAAATAAAAATTCTCGAAAATAATTTTTCGGTACCCGAATTCAACAGCTTTTTTTCTGGGTTTCCCACGGGAGTTGACCTTCAACATTTTAACACATGTTATTACACACCTTTACAAACATATTGGTGAAGAAATTTTTTGGTAACCATTTAGTTAACAGATTTTCATATGTTTCCCTTACTATCAGGGTCCAATGCTCGTAGAGTTGCACAAACAATCATACATACACATGTAGACAAATACATGACTTCAGACTAACACATCCCACTAAGCTGGGGGGGGGGGGGGGGGGGAGTAGGGGGCGGGCATAATTTCCCAAAGCACTCTCGGTCCCAGCGATGCTAGCTGCAGGCTTTTTTGACTTACTTTTCTCTCCACTCGGTGGGGAAATCCAGGAGGAATTTCCTGCCAACCCTTTGGGGTTTTCCATGCTCTATCAGTTAAATGCTGAGTGTCAAGCAAGGAATCAGCATGTAACATGTTTAGTCTTTGGTATGACTTGGCCAGGGTCAGAATCAATGACCGATCTTCCAGACTCAAAATAAATGTCCTAACCTTGTTGCCACAGAGTCTAGTTAGTTGGACTTTCTGAACTGAAACTTTGGATTTTCTTAGTCTTTGCCTCTTTTGAGAAAACACCGAGTTGGTTGTGCTGTTGTGTTTTTGTTTTGAGTTTATTTAATTTTGCAATTGCCAACTATATTCCCAATTCGCAGAAGAGGCAGAGCATGAAAGTTATAAGGCAGCCAAGAAGGCTGCAAAGAAAGAGGTAGCAAAGGCGCAGGAGACATGGAGGAAAATGTTCGGAGAACGCTTGGATTCGGAAGAGTGTCGGAGAGCGGTATTCAGGATTGCAAAGCAGATAGCAAAAGAGAGGTGTGATGTGATGGGGGTGAGTTGCTTGAAGGATGAAGTGGGACAAATCGTTGTGGACCCAGATGGAATTAAAGGAAGATGGAAGAGATATATGGAAATGCGGTTGAATGCAGATAATGAATGGGATGGCAACATAGAGAGAAACCCAGTTTTAGGACCGGCAGAGAAGATAACTGAGAAGGAAGTTGAGGGAGCGATAAAAGCAATGAAGAGTAGAAAAGCGGGAGGGCCGACGGGAGTTGTGGGAGATATGTTGAAGGCAGCAGGAAGTTGGGGCGTGAAGAGAATGACAGAGATCTGTAATCTGGTGGTGAAAGAAGGCCGCATTGCATTGCATTGGGAACTGAGTACCCTCGTCCCTCTATACAAGGGGAAAGGTGACACTCTGGACTGTGGCTCGTATCGAGCAATAAAGTTATTGGAGCATGGAATGAAGGTATTGGAAAGGGTGTTGGAGAGGAGGATAAGGAAGGAAGTGAAGATTGACAAAATGCAGTTTGGATTAATGCCAGGAAGAGAAACGACAGACGCGCTTTTTATTGAAAGGCAGTTGCAGGGGAAGTACATGGAGAAGAAGAAGAAGTTGTTTCTTGGGTTTGTTGATCTGGAGAAAGCATTTGATAGGGTTCCACCTGAGGTAATGACATGTGCATTGAGGAAGTTAGGAGTGGAGGAATGGTTGATCAGAGTAGTGGTGGCAATGTACGAGAGAGCGCACATAGCTGTACGGACGAAGGACGGGAACAGTGGTGAGTTTGAGGTGAAGGTGGGAGTGCATCAGAGGTCGGTACTAAGTCCACCACTATTTGTAGCTGTGATTGAGGTGCTGGCTCGGAACGTAAAGGAGGGTTATCTGTGGGAGTTGTTGTATGCAGATGATCTGGTGTTGATTGCGGAGAATATGGATGGACTGAAGGAGAAGATGAACAAGTGGAAGGAATGTATGGAGGCGAAAGGTCTGAAGGGGAATATCGGAAAGACAAAGGTGATGGCAAGCGGTAAAGCATGTGGTGAGGTGGAAAGAACTTGGAAGTGGCCGTGTGCTGTGTGCAGGAAGGATGTCGGAGTGAACTCCATTCAATGTACAATGTGCGCTGAGTGGGTTCATCAAAAATATAGTGGTCTGAGAGGGTCATTAACCAGTGTGGCAGCAACATTCAAGTGTAAGGTGTGCACAGAGGGAGCTTCAGATGGAGGAAATGTTGAGTTGGATCTTGGAGACAGTGTGAAGCTGGAAGGCGTGAAAACATTTTGCTACCTAGGAGACATGCTGAATAAAGAAGGTGGATCAGACTCAGCGATGGCTGCTAGAGTGAGATGTGTGTGGAAGAAGTTTCGGGAACTGAGTGGCGTGCTGATGAGGAGGGGAGTGTTGTTGAAGATGAAGGGAAAGGTGTATGCTGCATGTGTGAGAAGTGTTATGATTTATGGGAGCGAGACATGGGTAATGAACGTAGAGCAGCAACGAAGGCTGGAAAGGGTGGAAATGCGAATGGTTCGGTGGATGTGTGGAGTATCGTTGAGAGAGAGGAAGACAAATGATGAATTGCGAAAGATGATGGGAATAGAGCCTGTGATGGATGCTATGAAGAGAAACAGATTGAGATGGTTTGGTCATGTGTTGAGGAAGGATGAAAGTGGCTGGGTGGTAAGAGTGATGGAAATTAATGTAGAAGGAAGTAGAGGATGGGGAAGACCGATAAAGACTTGGCTAAAGATGGTGGAAGAAGAAATGCGGGCAAGGGGGTTAACAAGGGGAGATGCAGAAAATAGGGTAAAATGGAGAAGATTGTCATGGGGCCCGGAAGGCTAACCCCCGCTCTAGCAGGGAAAATGGCCTTCAAAACGCCTGTTGTTCTTTTTTGTATTCGCAATGTCTCTTGGATCGTGTTGCGGATTTGAGAATCCTGTGTTTTTTTTGTGTAAATATCACCGTCTAAGTAGTGTAATGATTCCTTGTAAATATCTCTGGTTTGTGTGTAAAGGTCAAAGGTCGTTCTCTTAGTTAGTCCATATACATACACGCAGGCCACCATATACCCTTCTAAATAGTTATTTCCTTATTATGTGTATTAGTTTAAGGCTGTGTCTCCCATTAATTGACTCTGCATTGCACCGAATTGAAATAAGATAGAATCCCTTTCATTCCCTCAAAGCCTCTATTGCCAACTGCATTCGCCGCCATTGCCATGTGCTCTTACTCGGAGAAGAAGGTGGGAGGAGTCAACCAAGCGCCAGGAACAAGGCATGGCTTTGCCAACGCCTCATCAAGGGGGCGGGATCGGTGAGCCCTCGCGACCAATCCAGGCCGAGGCGAGCTCACCGATGGGCGTTTCTAAAAGGCCGGCGGCTTGATCGCCACGCGCCTTATAAAAGGAAGTTGGGAGGGACTGCTTAAGCAGATGACCAAGGAAGCCCCCACGAGCAGATAAAAAGCGCGTAAGAGTTCACCAAAAGCAGTCCACCGGGAGCAAGTTGAGTTTCAGTGAAGGAGTCCACCAGAGTTGCTGAGTTCAGTGGAGGAGGAGCTGGTTGAGCAGTCCACCGAGAGTGGAATTGAGCCCAGTGGAGGAGGAGCGGCGGCATTGAGGGATAAACCGCAGCTTTGAGACCTCCGTAGTCCGGCCCCCCTGTGACACGCAGCTTCGACCCGCTGCTACGCGGGAACCGATTGCTGTGGGATCGGTGGCCGTCGAGGTCGAGCCCGACGTCCCGTGCGGGAGCAAGCTCCAACCTGAACCTTCTTCCCCTTCCAGCCATTTGTGCCCTTCATCCCGATCATCATCCCCCCGTGTAAGTCTGATTGTCGTCCGTCTTTTATGTTGTCCTGGGGTATAAGTAAGTCTGTATAAGCTAGAAATTGCACTGTGTCTTCTGGTCCTTCCATCTTTCTGTCTTTATTTTCGTATCTTTCCTTCTCATTGGTTACTTTTGATTGTGTACATAATAGTTCGTAATAAATTATATTTGTTCTTCCTACCTTGCCTTTCTTTCCTTTACATCCGTTTCATCTTAGTGATTTCCCCATTGGATACCTGTGGCACGATTTGGCCTACGTTTAAGAATCGGGTCAGTTACTTGCTAATGGTTCGTGCCGCGGCTGCTAATCCGCTCGGCAATTAACATCTTGTCCGCGGTCGCGAACGGGGTTGCTCACCTGCCTCCCTGGAGGGAGCTGCGCAACTTCAGGACTCACGTCGGTCCGTCATAAACAAGGGGATTAATCCCCCCTTCTTAAGGGGAAAAAGGCCGACGTAGAGATCCGTAACAATTGGTGTCAGGAGCGAGATTCGGACCTGAAGTGCGCCTAGCGCACTCAAATTATGAGTGGCCCGGAATTTTATTTAACATCCTAAATTTAAAATCGTGCCATGGATAGTCAAGGCGATCGGATGCTGGTGGGTGAATTAGAAGAGGGGTTAGAACCAACCCAGGACCCCATGGAGGAGGTGGGAGTAATAATGGAGGAGGAGAGAAAGGAGGATGTGGTTGAGGGGGTATCAGGTGCACAAGATGGCGCCCTCGCGCACGTGGTTGTAGAGGCACAAAATGGCGGCTCGCACGTGGTTGCGGCAGCTGAGCCCGCGCCACCAATGAACTTGGACCTGTTTATGAAGCAGATGATAGCCTTCATGGTAAAGACAGACGATAATTTCAGGGGAATGAGGCAGAAATTGGGAGACCAAATTGAAGCAATAACGGGTGAAATGAGGGCCGATAGAGAGGGAATGGAAAACAGAATGGGTGACCAAAAAAAAGAAATGGGGGAGAACAGAGACCGCAGGTTAGGCGAGCAGGTCCCACGGGTGCACGAGGAGGTAACGCGACTCGAGGAGCGCAGGTTGAGTGAGTCGGAGAAAAGCACAGGTAACTGGACGGGTATAGATATCGCGACCCGGGGTTTGGGGCAGCCAGCGACCGCTGAAGTACAGGGAATTTTAATAAAGCCAGCGGTCGTCAAAGAGAAAGAAAAAGTAGTGGGAATTGAAATTGGAGAGACCAGGGGCTTGGAAAAGCACTCGCGGCAGGGAGGAATGGATAATGTACAAAGTCTGAATTCACATCCTGATGCCGTACTTGCTAATCCTTATAAAGATTTGCAGGTGCGCGTGGAGAAAAGGATCCCCCAGGTGAGTCGTGCTGTATGTTGTGCGGGGAGATTTTGTAGAAGGATGTTTGGCGCGAAGAGAATTGTCGCGCGCTTGGGATCGCGAAAGCACACCTGAGTTGGTTGTGGCGCGGGTGTGGGAGAGCCCATGGAAGCGCGTGAGTGGGTGGATGCGAGAGTGCACGCCCATGGTGAGTGGTACGGAGTACGTACTGAGGGAGAGTGCACAAGGCGGAGCGCAAGGTGTGTTAAGGAAGTGTGCGAACGGCGAGTGTGCGCGAGAGGTGTGGTGTGTAACAGGGAGTGCGGTAGTGGAATGGACGGAGTGTGTGGGATGCACTGGAGGCGCCGAGACGCCGGGTTTTGTGAGGGTGAAAAGGGTCGCGTATGCGTGTGAGCCTGCAAGTGAAGCATCGAAGTTAACCGGGTTAGCAGTTAGGGCGACGGATAGCCGAGGCGAGCACTCGGGGCGCGGTGCGCTTTGTTTGCAGCGAGGACCGGCCGGGACCGTAAGCGCGTCGCTCTTCGGAGCGTCGTGTGCGATTCGGGCCGTGTCCCGCACTGAATGATCGGTGCCGCGTCAGAGCGGCGATCGGCGCGATTCCGGGGGAGGGGGGCCAGGTCGGATCTTCGCCCCCTCGTGGGGACGGGTTTCCGACCGGGCGAGATTGAGCCATTGGGCCGGAGGCCGCAAGGTTCCGCGCCGAGATGGTGTGTGGAATCTCGGCCCGACCAAACCGCCTCCCTTGAACCGAATGCCGGACGGATTCAACCTGCAGGCGACCCAACCACCCGAATTCATTGCTCGGCTTTGCGAAGCCAAGTTTTAATGATGTAACGACGCACCGAGGCACAGATATAGCGGACTGTGATGATAATAGTGTTTTGGATTCGAAATTTGGGAATAGTGAATGGGATTGGTAGAAGGATTGGCAAATGATTGGTAGAATGATTGGCAGTGACTGGCAAATTTTGATTTGCAGGAAATTGGATGGACCAAATTGATAATGATAGTAGAAGATGCCCGATGTGGTGGGATGGCAACTCTGCCATCCCTCACAACGGGGCACATGAGCAATAGCTATGGGGTTTATGGCAGTGTAAGCTCGCCGAGGGAGGGTTAGGATAATGTATAGGGACCTAGAGATGACCATAGGTAACTGTAGATTTAAGTAGCAACATTGGACAGGTAGTCGGGGACATAGAGAGGTTAGAATGGATGATAATGACGTGGGATGTGCTTAGTTTAAAGGGAAGATGGGGAGCACCAAGTTAGAAGGGAAACCAGGTAGACCAGATGATGCCGTGTGTTTGAGAATCGAAAGTGTATCCGGAAGTGTATTGTGAAAAGTGTGAGGTGATTGTGAGTTGTATTGAGCGTGGAAGTGTATGGAGCAGTGCACCTGTTCAATTCACATTTCACATTCAATTTCATTTCAATTTCAATTTCAATTCATGAGGAACAATTGTGGTTGTGCATTGTGTTGAATGATTGAAGAAGCCTGGGAGGAAGGAGGGTGCAGGAGGCACCAGGTGTGATTGCACAGGTGTGCAAGTGAACAGGTGTATGGAGCAGTGTATGACTGAGTAATGGTGATTGCGTGTTGCGTTGAGCAAATGGTCCTGGAGGAAGGAGGGTGCAGGAAGCACCAGGTGTGATGGCACAGGTGTGCAAATACAGGTGAGCATGGTTGTATGGAATAAATGGTCTGGAATATATGGAGTATGGAATGGATGGTGTGGAGTGAGTATGGTGGAAACTGTGGAGTGGAGTGGATGGTGCGAAGGTGTGAATGTGGGAAAAGTGGACCCCTATCACGAATACCTGGGGAGGGTAGTTTAAGAGTTAGGTAGAGGGAGTAGGTAAATTGTGGTTGGATATTGGCATCTGTGGTGCGTGTGGAAGAATGGTGTTTGGATGGGTGCATTAGTGACGTGGAAATGGCTGGGCGTGTGGTCTGTTAGTGTGTGTAGTTAAATGGGCACTCCGCCACTGTTAGGATGTCGGCCAGGTGAGGCCGCAGGTGGGCTCTGGGAGCCGGTAGAGTTGTTGTGGATGGGGCCCGAGGATCCAGAGGACGGACCCGGGTAGCCCAGTACCAGAGGGCACCGAGTGGGGAGAGCGCCAGAGGGCCTTCCCCAGGTAGATAGGTTAGGGTAAGGAGCAGGTAAGCTCGGAGGCAACTGCAGTAGTAGAGGTGTGCAGGTGGGTAGACCTGCTGGGAGAGCCACACGACCCAGTCCTGAAATTGTGCAAAGGCACAGGGAGTTGAATCGGGGGAGTGAGACCCCAAATTGATGAAGCACCACAGTTTGGTCAATGGGAATTTGGTTCTTAAAACCGCATAGAGTAAGTTGGCCAATGGATTGGCAGGGAAAGACCCCGGGTAGTGTAGAGTGTGTTAATGTCATTTAGAAGGTAGATAGGATGGAAATCTCCTTGCACCATTTGCATCCACTCACCTGAGGTAACGACGGTGCTCCACACCATGCCATGGTTTGTTGTTGTTATTTTTCTGTGCAAATGTTTGGATTGTGAGACGCATCATGACGTGGGTGTGACATTGTGGTTTGTTGTTCCATCTCTTCCTCCTTAAGAGGGATTGATGATGAATTGGTGATGGCAAATTTTTGGGTGACGAATTGGTGTTACGGATCGTTGTTACGATCGTGTTACGGATCGTTACGGATCCAAAATGGCCATCAAAACGCCTGTTGTTGTTTTTTGTATTCGCAATGTCTCTTGGATAGTTTGGTTTGTTGCTTATAATCCCAATGTGACTATTTTTTGGTGATGCAATGAAAATTGATCTCTGACGATTAAGCATATTCATCAAAGTGATTTATAAATGAATCCCTCTTCTCCTGATTCCTTTGTCTCTTGCATACTCCCTCTGTCAGGGAATGGCTGATGCAGAGAAGGTTGCAGAACCAGTTGTTGAAGCAAGTACAAGATTTATGTGTGAGTCAAACAAGCTGTAGAAAGATGAATCTGCAGCGAGACACATACAGAGTTGGAGATAGATGATTAATAAATGAAGTACCTCGTATGAGATTTTTTTCATGGCATTACCATGGACCAGTATCCAAAACTGAGTCTGCAAAGGTTATGCGGTTTTGCAAATATTTATATCAGCATCACACTTGTACTTTGCCTTCTCGATGTTGCCTTCAGATGCAAGATAAAAAAGGTTGACCCAAAGCCTATTCAACAAAGCCCTTAAATCTAGAGGACACTGAATGTAATGGTGTTGAAAATTCAAATACCTTTGCTGATCATATCACCTAGTGTTGGCCTAATGGTTAGGGCAGTGGGCTTGGGATCATAAGGTCCTGCGTTTGAATCCTGTTGAATTAACACCAGGTGGGGTTGACTCAGCCTGTCATCCTTCCGAGGTCGGCAAAATGAGTACCAGATAACTGGTTATAGAGAGGCATTGCATCAGCGGCAGACGCACCCACAGAAAAATGATGCAACCAGCAGCCGGGTGGCTGCACACGAACCACCATCACCACTGATCGAGATATAAAGAAACCAAGATACACAACAACACAACATGCATTTTAAGGCCATGTTCCCTGCTAGAGCGGGGGTTAGCCTTGCGGTCCCCATGACAATCTTCTCCATTTTGCCCTATTTTCTGCATCTCTCCTTGTTAACCCCCTTGCCCGCATTTCTTCTTCCACCATCTTTAGCCAAGTCTTTCTCGGTCTTCCCCGTCCTCTACTTCCTTCTACATTAACTTCCATCACTCTTCTCAACCAGTCACTTTCATCCTTCCTCAATACATGACCAAACCATCTCAACCTGTTCCTCTTCACAGCATCAATCACAGGCAATATTCCCATCATCTTTCGCAATTCATCATTTGTCTTCCTCTCTCTCAACGATACTCCGCACATCCATCGAGCCATTCGCATTTCCACCCTTTCCAGCCTTCGTTGCTGCTCTACGTTCATTACCCATGTCTCGCTCCCATAAATCATAACACTTCTCACACATGCAGCATACACCTTTCCCTTCAGCTTCAGCGACACTCTCCTCCTCATCAGCACGCCACTCAGTTCCCGAAACTTCTTCCATGCACATCTCACTCGAGCAACCGTTGCCGAGTCTGATCCACCTTCTCCATTCAGCATGTCTCCGAGGTAGCAAAATGTTTTCACACCTTCCAGCTCCACGCCGTCTCCAAGATCCAACTCAACATTTCCTCCATCTGCAGCTCCCTCTGTGCACACCTTACATTTGAATGTAGCTGCCACACTGGTTAATGACCCTCTCAGACCACTACATTTTTGATGAACCCACTCAGCACACATTGTACATTGAATGGAGTTCACTCCGACACCCTTCCTGCACACAGCACACGGCCACTTCCCAGTTCTTTCCACCTCACCACATGCTTTACCACTTGCCATCACCTTTGTCTTTCCGATATTCACCTTCAGACCTTTTGTCTCCATACATTCCTTCCACTTGTTCATCTTTTCCTTCAGTCCATCCATACTTTCCGCAATCAACACCAGATCATCTGCATACAACAACTCCCACGGTAAACCCTCCTTTACGGTCTGAGCCAGCACCTCCATCACAGCTACAAATAGTAGTGGACTTAGTACCGACCCCTGATGCACTCCCACCTTCACCTCAAACTCACCACTGTTCCCGTCCTTCGTCCTTACAGCTGTGCGTGCTCTTTTGTACATTGCCATCACTACTCTGATCAACCATTCCTCCACTCCTAACTTCCTCAATGCCCATGTCAATACTTTGCGTGGAACCCTATCGAATGCTTTCTCCAGATCAACAAACCCAAAAAACAACTTCTTCCTCTTATCCATGTACTTCTCCTGCAACTGCCTCACAATGAAAAGCGCATCTGTCGTTCCTCTTCCTGGCATAAATCCAAACTGCATTTCGTCGATCTTCACTTTCTTCCTTATCCTCCTCTCCAACACCCTTTCCAATACCTTCATTCCATGCTCCAATAACTTTATCGCTCGGTACGAGCCACACTCCAGAGGGTCACCTTTCCCCTTGTATAGAGGGACGAGGGTACTCAGTTCCCACCCACTGGAATGCGGCCTTCTTTCACCACCAGATTACAGATCTCTGTCATTCTCTTCACACCCCAACTTCCTGCTGCCTTCAACATATCTCCCACAACTCCCGTCGGCCCTCCCGCTTTTCCACTCTTCATTGCTTTTATCGCTTCCTCAACTTCCTTCTCAGTTATCTTCTCTGCCGGTCCTAAAACTGGGTTACTCTCTATGTTGCCATCCCATTCATTCTCTGTATTCAACAGCATTTCCATATATCTTTTCCATCTTCCTTTAATTCCATCTGGGTCGACAACGATTTGTCCCACTTCATCCTTCAAGCAACTCACCCCCATCACATCACACCTCTCTTTCGCTATCTGCTTTGCAATCCTGAATACTGCTTTCTGACCCTCTTCCGAATCCAAGCGTTCTCCGAACATTTTCCTACATGCCTCCTGCGCCTTTGCTACCTCTTTCTTTGCAGCCTTCCTGGCTGCCTTATAACTTTCATGCTCTGCTGTTTCTGCTCCCGTACCCTTCGCCTTCTGCCACTCTTTGAACTTCTTCCTCTTCTCGTCAATCCTCTTTCCAACCTCAACATCCCACCACCATGTTTCCGAGTGCCTCGGTGGTCCTTTTGTCCATCCACATACCTCACCAACGGCTCCCAACAGACTAGCTTTCATTGACATCCAACCACTTTCAAGCTCAACCACATCATCCTCTACCCTACTCAGCCTCTCTTTTAATGCCTCCCTTACTGTCACCTCTTTCAACCTCCACACCTTCATTCTCGGTTGGTACTTCACCCGCCGAGCTCTCCTCGCACCTTTCACCCTTATGTCGCAGACAACCAAGTGGTGCTGTGAAACAGCCTCCTCCCCCGGGATCACCTTTGTGTCCCGGAGGTGCCCCCTATCTCGCCGACGCACCATCAGGTAGTCAACGGTTGTCGTCGACCCACCTGACGTGTAGGTAACAAGCTTATTGTCCTCTTTGTGGAACTGAGTATTACAAATCAACAAATCAGCTCCATCAGCAAACTCCAAAATCCTTTCACCTTCTCCATTTCTCACACCATATCCGTAACCCCCATGAACTCCCTCAAAACCATCCATACTCCTTCCCACATGTCCATTCAGGTCTCCTCCCACCACAACAACTTCCTCATCTTTCACGTTTTCCATCAGCTTCTCTATCGCACACCAGAACTTGGCCTTCTCTTCATCGCTTCGACCAACCTGCGGAGCATATCCCGAGATGACGTTCACCAAGAGCTTTCCAATCATCATTTTCACCATCATCAACCTATCACTCACTCTAGTCACACTCACCACACTGTCTACAAACTCCTCAGAAAACAGGACACCAACACCATTCACGCCCTCCGGGCACCCTTGCCACACAAACTTGTATTTCTGTCCCTGCCTACCCTTCACCATTCTCACACCACTTCCCTTCCATCTCGTCTCTTGCACACAACATATGTCCACTCTTCTTCTGACCAATACTTCCACCACTTCTCCTGATCTCCCTGTCATTGTCCCCACATTCCATGTCCCAAACCTCAGAAACCGATCTCCACTTCGGGCTGCACCCTGCCCATATGTACTTGTGATGGTCATGGTTCTCTTTTTGAGGCAATGTTTTTATGGCCGGATACCCTTCCTGACGCCAACCCTCTTAGTCGTCTCTTACGACACGCAGGGATACGGTGTACCTATTCTGACCAGGGTACACACTGGGAAACGTTTAAAACATGTAAATTCTGGGGGGGGGGGGGGGGCATCAGCATCACGGCTGCGGTTTAAACATATTCCAACAATTTCCAAACAGAACGATGAAAAAACAATCCGGGAAAAGTCTCCAAGCGAGAACGTGGATTTGAGAAAGAAGGTGCAGAGGCGGAAGAAAACGAGATACAGGGGGCGGGGCACAAGCCGAGACGAGGAGGAGAGCGAACAAGCACGTGTCCGGGAGGAGAGAAAGAATCAATATAGAATTATTTGTCTAGGGAGGTGAGGTGAGGGGGAGAAAACAAAATAAAAGAAACAAGCAATACAGCGAAGGAAATAACCCAAACCGACAAAACACCGACGGGGGGAGGGAAGCCCCAAGTCACCAGGCCACGCACGAGGTACGACTCAGAAAACGATTAACTACACACAAGTTTGCACGAACCACAAACCAACACCAACTAGAAACACACAATAACACGTACACAGCAAAATAACCAGTGGAAATTTGACAAAGACAAGAATGGGAAAACACTCAAACTTCGATGCCGTGGAGAGCTCGAAGCACGCCTCACTCGCCCGAGGAACCGGAAGTCCAAGAAAGAAACCAAGATAGAAGTAGAATAAACTAAAACGGCACTCTGTAGAGCGGCTTGTTATTTTCACCTCCCTAACTCATCCACCAGGTTTTGTCAGTCTGTCCACAACTTTTTGAAACATCGTGCTGCATATTGTTTTGGCCCAATCTCTCAATGGTGAAGAATCATTTTTTAAAATAAATAAATAAAAATCGCATATCCATATCCGGATCTTCACCAAAATCTAATCATTTTGGCCTTGTCAAACACCCAACCTGTCCACCAAGTTTCGTCCAAATCCGTCCACAACTTGACATATCCTGCTCACAGATAAACGGACAGATGTGAAAACATAAGCTCTGTCCACCTTCTGTGGCAGAGGCAAACGTGCAAAGAAGTTAGAAAACTATTTTTAAAAATGAAAAACAGGCCAGCACTTGATGAAAACTAGCAGAGAAGGCAGAATGCAAAGCCTGTGGTCATTATGTGAAGGGGCCTGATAGGGTTACTTGGACTAGTCCGGATATAAGATAGTAAATTCTACCGAGTAAGTTGTACGACACACTAATAAGTAAATATGCTCCATTAAACCACAACAGTATTCTTGATGTATATGCACCCATTGTACAGCATTAAATACTGTAGGCAGAGAAATCCAAGAAAAGAGAAGAGATATAGTTTTTTTCCTTGCATGTTTGGGTATTTAGGCCTTGATTGAATATTTTAATAGACGAATATTGAATGAAAGTGCATGTCAGAATGATATATGGGATTTTAGAGGAATTGAGCAATAGCACAAGAATAATGGCTGACTTTGAATAAAGAAATGAAAATATATAAAACTGAGAAAACTACAACGGCACTCGGTGGAGCTCATACCTCCAACAGGCTGAACAGTTTGTTTTGTATCCCACAGATAGGTCGGATCTGGATTCGGACCTGAACCAAAATCTAATCAGCTCGTTCTTGTCACCTAACCAACTCGTCCCCCAAGTTTAGTCATAACTCGTCTACAACTTTTTTTAAATATCATGTTATATATCGCTTTTCACCCGATCTCTCAATGGTGAAGAATAACCTAAAAATTTAATAATTCTCGTATCCCAATCCATATTCAGTTCTTCACCAAAATCGAATCTATTCAGTCTTGTCACACACCCAACCTCTCTGCCAAGTTTCGTCCAAATCCGTCCATAACGTTGTGAGATATCCTGTTGTATATAGTTTTTGGCCCTATCACTCAATGTTGAAGAATCGCTTAAAAATTGTACGAGCCGGATCTTCACCAAAATCTAATCATTTCGTCCTTGTCACATACGCTAACTCTCCGCCAAATTTCGTCTGAATCCGTGCTCAACTTTTTGAGATATCTTGTTCACAGACAAACAGACAAGTAGGGATGAAAGCATAACCTCCATCCACCTTTCGTGTTGGAGGTAATAATCTTTTCAAGGTTAATAAAGCGTACAGAAAATTAATTGGGTAATCGGGGAAGCTTGGTCATCTCCTGTTAAACCAAATACACGCGTTTTGAGATTTCTCACTATTTACTATAGTAATACGAGATATATTATAAGATGAAGATTGATATAAAGTGGGTGTGAGGGTGGCAGTAATATGAGGTAGGGGAGAAACTGATGTCGGTGATCCAGACAACTTCCTGCTTTAACCTCTGGCAAATGTTCTCGAGTGATTTTGGTATGCAAAAAGGCAGAGCTGGAAGCAGCAAATTGAGCCAAAGGTTGAAATCTAGATTGTGACGCCAATTAAAACTTTGGGGCACTATTTTCTAAAAGGCCGGGGAATGCGTCCTGCTATTTATTCTGTGTTTACGTCGATCTCTGAAAGTTGCCAATCGTGCTAGCTTCATGTAATTTCTAATTTGGGCATTTTCTTTTTCAGCTCAATCACCCAGGCCTCTTCTTGAAATAGTTACAAACCAGAGAGAGCGACTTCGTCAGAAAAACCAGGAGCTTGAGACGGTGAGGCCTGTATTCTTAGGCTATTGTCTGACAGGTCTGAAACTGTAGGTCTATGGTATATGACAAACTGACACAAACATTCCCAAAGACGAGTATTTTGTAACTGTGTTGGATATTGTTTTCCTGTTGCTTTTTGGAGACTGTGGTCAAGTCATGTCTGGGTGCAGGAATGCAGGAAACACAGACAAACGCTTCAAGGTATCCAGCAAGAGGTGGAGTCTCTGCGTGCTGACAACGTTGCTTTGTATGGCAAGATACAATTTTTGCAAGGCTACTCCAGCAAGGTCCGTACTCGTATAGTCTCTCCTATTTTCCCATTGCAGCAAGATAAATTTGCTCATCTGTCAGGACCCTTTGTTTTATTAACTTTTTTTTTCTTTAATTACTTTGTCTGTTTTGTCCCTACAAATGTAATCTATCTTGACTTTTCAGGAGAGAGGAAGCGATGAGAGGGAGCAGAGATACCGGGTGCAGTACGAAGCCAATCTGGACCCTTTCAGTTCCTTCAGCCGCCAGGTTGCATCTTACTGCTTTAGTTGCCATGAAAAAACATTTTTTAAGTTTAAAAATGCTTTGTGGTTTGAAAATGAAACTGACGTTTTCAGGCACAAATATCTGTCTTCTGCCTTATTTGTTTCCTTTTTTGCTTCTACATTTGTTGATGTTTTTCTTCTGTAGGAGAGACAGCGACGTTATACAAACCTCACTCCTTGGGACAAGGCAACACTTGGCCTGGTGAGACCAGCAGGGGAGACTGCGGAATGTGGGGTGGAGGAGGGTAGTCGGAGTGTCTGTAGCAAGTTAAGCTTGGGAGATCAAATGTATGTCATTAAATCCATAACGATGAAAAAATCCTTAAATGTAACGATCAAAACCCTTTGTTTTTGATCTTTGCGACCACATGTCTGCATTCGTATCCCTTTTGAGGCTTTGTGGATGTCAAACTCTATCGTCCTCATAATGAAGCCTCGTTGTGGCCTTCAGGTTTTGTCTGGTTTGCAAACATCATGTCTGCCATAATTGAATTGTTTCAATCTGAATTGATCCACTTTTGTGAAATGCGAATCCCCGATCTTTCCCTTTCAATCTCACCGTATCATGTAATCACCCTTTTCCTCAAACTATCCTCAATCATCACTAAAATGTGTTTTGCCTTTTTGGGGGGAAAATATCACTTTTGTGAAATGCGAATCCCCGATCTTTCCCTTTCAATCTCACCGTATCATGTAATCACCCTTTGCATCCTTTTCCTCAAACTATCCTCAATCATCACTAAAATGTGTTTTGCCTTTTTGGGGGGAAAATATCACTTTTGTGTGGCTTCAGGCTCAGAATAAATGTTTTGTCGCATTGTTTTGCAGGGCCGATTGGTCATAAACAGCAAAACTGCACGATCAGCGCTTTTTCTTTACACACTTTTACTGCATCTCCTCATCTTCCTGGTAAGGCCGTGACATATGACACCAAGGTGTAGAGCCTGGGATAGATGGAATAGTTAACGTTAGAATGGATTGACAAGGTAATCCTGATGGATGGTGGCTCATTGGTTAACTATCTTCCTTTCATCATCCTGTGTAAACCCTTCCCCTCCATCTCCATTCTCCACTAGGTACTTTATCGTGCTGCATGGAGCGAGAGCATTGAGCGGGATTGCTCTACCTTTTGTGCTCAACGGTAGTCTTTTATTTTTACCACCTTCAGCTTTTGCTTGAAAGCCCATGATGATGTTAAATGTGAGGTTCCCTTCCATCATTAAATAATATGGTGCTTTTCCTATTTCCTAAAAACTTCAAGTCTATGTGAATGAAGAAGAAAAGGATAACAGTTTCCAAAGCCTAATGTTCCTTAACAGAATCACAGCCTCTATTTTGGGAATTGAATTACTGTAAAATGGGGGGAATAGGGACAGCAAGGTGAATAGGGACACAAACTGAAAAAAAGTTCGGAAACTTTTTTCGCCGAAAATTGATAACCATACTGTTGTTGATATTTGGGTTGAAAGTGTTCTCTTGTTTTTTTAAAAAGCAACTTATAGTCCCTATTAACCCCATATATGGGTTAAATAGGAATAAATAGGATTTTTATGGCTGTCCCTATTCACCCCGTTTTACGGGTGAATAGGGACAGTCACTAATTCAAAAAAATAATAATCAAGAAATAGGGACAGTTTGGAGAAACTTTTTATCCCATATTTTTTTTTCATTGGCACCGTCGTTTATATTATGGGTGCATATTATGTGCATCCATCTGAGCTATCAATTTAGCAATAAGTTGGAAACTCAGGATTGTTTCTTGATTATTATTTTTTGGTATTAGTGACTGTCCCTATTCACCCGTAAAACGGGGTGGATAGGGACAGCCATAAAAATCCTATTTATTCCTATTTAACCCATATATGGGTTTAATAGGGACTATAAGTTGCTTTTTAAAAAAACAAGAGAACACTTTCAACCCAAATATCAACAAATCAGTATGGTTATCAATTTTCAGCGAAAAAAGTTTCCGAACTTTTTTTCAGTTTGTGTCCCTATTCACCTTGCTGTCCCTATTCACTCCATTTCACGGTACCTGCCTGCCGATATGGTTTACAGCAGACGTTTTTAAACCTCAATATTAAAACAGAATGTCAATGGTAACATCCACCACCGAAGGTGAACAGAGGTTATGTTTTCACCCCTGTTTGTCTGTGAGCAGGATATCTCAAAAAGTTACGGACGGATTTGGACGAAACTTGGTGGATAGGTTGGGTGTGTGACGAGGACGAATTTATTTTAAAATTTAAAGTGTGCTGTCATTCAGGCAGTGCTGCCGCCGGCTCGCAGGCAGAAGTTAACTACCCTGAGGCCAATAATTCCATTGTTTTTCATTGTCCAACAAATCCAGAATCCACCGCAGGGAAAACTCACCCAACTGGGCAGCGCTAGCTAGCCCCTACGAGTGTTAAATACATTCCTGTGACGATCAAAACGGTACCTTGGATCAAAATTCTTAGGAATCGGTATGGACTAGTTACTAATAGCTCTTTGTGAACAAGGCGTATGGCTTTGTGATGACATTTTGAAAATTCCGTGAATTATAACTCGCATCACCCATTTAGGATTATGGTTTTGTTTCATCACAGTTTGTCATTTACGTGTGATAGCTCATGCAACTTGTAAAGTTTAATATTTGGTCTGATATTGTTTCAGGTTTGCTGATCATCTGCACAAGTTCCATAAGAATGAAAAACCAGGGGATCTTTGGTAGCCATGACATTTAGTCTTGAATTTTCAGATGTTAAGAAATAAAAATAGAGAATTTTTAATTTTTTTGCCCATTTGAAGTTTATGAGCAGCTTTGTGGTTCTGGAGAAAGCTACACTCTTAATTCTAAATCAGGAAGGCTGGGCAATCCTTTCCCTGAACGAGAACTAACAACACGGACATCATGAAACCAATCACTTGGGACTGCAATCTTCCCAGCCAGCCATTCCACCCAATATTTACCTTTGGGATTTCTTTTCACCATAGCACTACATGTACACCACAGGTTGTAAAGAATAAAAATGTATTTTCACATTCATACCCAAAAATAATCCTTTTTTTTTCTATCTCAACTGCTCTTTTTTCTCTTCTCATCTAATTTCATTCCCTTAATGGTACAACTCGCATTTGTCTTTTATCCATTTTGAATAAATCTATGTTTGGGGTCTCGAGGTGTATTCTTCTCATCCGCAGGTGAATCGTTGTGCCAGCCGCACGCTCTTTGAATAGTTCGGCCAGTAGAGCCTTTTTTTCATCAGCTGCTGATATTTGTCACTTCCCCAAGATGTTCCAGCTTCTTGTTCATATTTATGTACATCTGCTTTTAGAGCACTTTTCAAACCGGACGTTTTACTGGTGGCATATGAGCAATATTGTTGACAAAATCCGAATTTGTGATTGGGTACAGTCCCACCACTGTCGCATGTTAAGTAAGATAAGAGCACTTTTCCTTTTCTAATCCTTGCCATACCAGTCTGAGGGCATTTTAAAAACATACATTGTAACAATTTCACATTGGAAGTCCAGTCTACACTCTTACAGCAATGATAGGGTAACATACATTCCATTGCAATCATATGGTGATCAGAAAAGCCAGATGGAGTTATTCATGTCCTCTTAACCAGATTCACCATTCATTGGTTCACGTACAATCTGTCCAGTCTGCCCATAGTTTTCTGCTTTTTTGAACAGTACACCCATGTATATTGACGGGTGTTTGGATTCCGCAATTGCCATACATCTAAGTTTATATTTTTATGCCTCTGCCCCCAAAGGTGGGCAGAGGCATTATGTTTTTGGGTTGCCCGTCTGTCCATACATACGTGTGTCCATCCATACGGGCCAAACCTTGTTTTTCTCAGCAACCGCATGTCCGATTGATACGAAACTTTCAGGGTAGGTGCGACACCCATGTAGAATATTTTTATGATAATTGTGACGTCATAGGTCACGTGGTATGACAACCATCTTGGATTAAATGCAAATAATAAAAATATATATTTCTCGGAAACCGCTGAATGGAAACATTTTAAACGTGGCACATTGTCAAGTACTCCCAATGGGGTAGAAAAGCATGATAATGATGGCATCATCAGTGACGTGGTATACCAGCCATAAATGTTTTAATCGAATTCCTTATCCTAAAAATCTGAAATTGCAAATATCTCTATAGTAAATATCTGAGGGGTCGAGATGAGGATGCAAGATTATTGCCACACCAGCCTTCACCTCTTCAACTGCACTGGAGAAAAAGTGGCAACCTTTAACTGCATCACTCATCTTCACAAGAATGGTTGGTGTGTGTCTCTTGTAACATGAAAATATCAATCTTTTCCTTCTCAAACACTTGTAACACCTTGAGGCGACACACACAGCTCTGGCCTCCATTTATGTTGAGGGTTGTTATCTTCATTTATCTTTATTAATTTCACTACTTTTTGAGTTATTTTCTTGCCTTGGCTATTGGCTTAGCCTGGTGTTGGCTTAGCGGTTAGGGCGACCGGCTTGGGATCCTAGGATCCTGGGTTCGAATCCCGGTCGATCGCCGAATTAACACCAGGGGGGTTGACTCAGCCTGTCATCCTTCCGAGGTCGGCAAATTGAGTACCAGCTTGCTGGGATGAATGATCCTGGTGTGTACCCCGGTTTAGCATAGGTACACCGTATCCCTGCGCATCGTAAGAGGCGACCAAGGGTTGGCGTCAGGAAGGGCATCCGGCCATAAAAACATTGCCTCAAACAGGGAACCATGATTGTCATGGGGCCCGCAAGGCCAACCCCCGCTCTAGCGGGGAAAATGGCCTTAAAACGATTATTCATTCATTCAGTTGCACACTTTATCAACCACTGAAATTGCGGTTCTGAGATCCTAACTTGCTGAGGTTCACGAATCATGTTTCTCATCGTTTTTAGAAAAGCATGTAGATGTGGGAAATGATCCTGAATTCCAACATGCTTCTTCCTGAAGGTTTCATCCAAGCATTTTAAATTGTAATCTTCTGCAACTACATCCTCATCCTCTTGGGCACAAAAAACACTAACTGACAGGGTAGAAGAGGTTTCATCAAAATCAACCGCATTATCTCTGTCATTTTCTTCCTGGTGCACACTTGTTTCTGAGGCACAAATCTCCCCAGGATCAGAAACACCGATATTTGTTTTCACTCCTGTTTTGCTGCTCGTCGTCACATGCAGCTTCCTTCTTTCCATCCCTTTTATTTTGTTCCACAAGTGTAGGTTTACAGGTTTCCTTTGAGGGGCTGTCTGACTTGTGTTTTGTCACCACACCCAGACATCTCTGCGCACACCTGCCGTGACCATTACATTCTTGCCATTGAAGACAGAGTTATCAATATCACCATTTGTATCCTCCTGAAAGGCACGAGTATTCTCAATGTCGATATCACACTCAGAACCCTCAAACAGTTCAGCAAGTGATACAAACAAATAACTGAGTTAAAATTGGTTCAGGTTCAGTTTCCATTCTCAGAGGGATTCTCTATGCAAGTGTGGTGGCACATTTGACACAACCAGTACCTCACTTTGTACTGTGCTTGCATCCTTGACGACGGGACATGAACGTTTATGTACTTTTTTTACGAGACATTGTTACAAACCCCTCCATGTTGTCATCTGTACAGTCCTGTACAGTGGAGGGAGAGGGATCATCCACTTCCAGCACACCAGTAGGCAGGGAGGAGTGGTCCACTGTTTTCCGCTCACCAAAAGGTAGTGGTGGAGGCCGAAGACTTTTTTTTTTTTAATAGGAATTTTAATTTATTACATCAAATCTATATCCACCGAATTGTTTTCAATGTACAAGTCGATACCTTTATTCCCCGAAAGTATGGTCCTTGACTTGTACTCAGAATCAACTTATCCATGGTTTCAGACATTTAATTGCATAATTGTTTTTTTGTTGTTTTTTTGAAAAGTGTGATATTTTCTGAAATAAATTGTATAATTGTTAATTTAAAACACTACAGCAAGTTTCCATTTGACATCATGGATGCGTTCGGATAAAGTGCTACATTAAGCAAAATGACATTCCCCTGGACGTGCTATAATGGGGCGATGGGTTCCCAGGACACATTTTTGGTCACCTGAACATAAGTAACTTAACTTAACTGCATATTAAAGACCAATGTTAAAGAGATCAATAAATAACATAAATTAAATGCACAAATAGCCAATTCAATACGTATACAGTTAGAGGTACTCGACAAAATGTAGGGCTGAGATTGCTTGGGGTGGGAAAGGAGTGGAGGGGTTACAGGGAGGAAGATTAGACCTTCATGTCTCGGATGGACTGTTCGAATAATTTGTGGGCGAGAAAGGCAGAGGGGAGGAAAGCCCGCAGCACTACTGAGCGGGCTTTCGGGTGAGTCCTGTGGTGAATCTGGAACCGAGAAATTGAAGGGGCTGTGCAGCGAAACTAGAGCGGAGAAGTCGTCACCAAGGTCACTGTGCTTGCACTTGCCTGGAAAGCGGGCCGATCCGGAACATGCCTTCATTGAATGACTCGGGTGCATTGTGACGTGGTTTTCCAATTTCCTAAAGCCTCAATCACACTGGATCGTACGTTTTCTGGATCGTGCGATTGGTGGCAATTTGGCTGAGGTATGACCAATCGGCAATGTTTGCTACGATCTCCAATTGCGCTCGCATACTGCGATTGCTCTTAAGACTGGTGGTAGGTCATCGTACGATTGGTGGTGCGATCACCAACGATTGGAGAAGATCGATCGCAAGATCAATCGTAGGTAATCGTGCGACTAGTGGTGGCGATCAGCGACCGATCGTACGATCAATCGTGGCGACCTGCGATCAATCGCAGCCAGTCGCGAGATGGGTCGCTCGATCAGATCTAAAGGCTCGCGATCGTGCGTCAGCATCAGTAGTCACCTACCTGTCAAGGAGTACACTTCGTCGAACTTTTCAACTGAAACTATAATTTGCTATGCCTCCCAAGAAGGGAAAGGGCCATGGGAAGAGTACCCAGCCAGAGCCAGATCCAGAATGTGATGTCGGGGAGATTTTGGCTAAGATTCACCCGGTACCGGCCACACAGGATGACCCCGCCTGGGACACGCCAACCGAACAACAGGATGCAGGTGATGACTTGGCAGAGGATGAAACGGCAGCCAAGAGGAACAAGATGCCAGAGCTGGAGCCAGCAGTAGAGCAGGCTCTCTGCGAATGGTTCGCCGACCACCCCCTGTTTTACAACATGAGCGACGTCAGTTTCAAGCACCGGCAGAAGAAAGACCACCTCCTGGACCAGAAGGGCAAGGAGCTGAACATGAGGGGTAAATAAGTATATTGAGTATTATGACCCAAATATATGAATGTTGCAGTTATGAAATTATCACGCAGTATTCAATGTCTTTCCATCCATTTATGATTTATTTGTCTTATACTTACAGGCGACCAGCTGGCCATCTGGTGGAAGTCGCAGAGGACCATGACCACGTATGGGAGACTGCACAAGAAGAAGAGTGGTCAGGCGGCGACGCGGATGACCGAGCATCAGAAGTGGAACCTGACGAACTTTAGCTTCCTCAAGTCACACATCGCCGTCCGCACCGTGACCAAGCAGTTGGGCAAGGTAGGCATTTGCAGACTTTCAATCCATACATTTCCATTCGATTTCCATGCATTTGTTTCCTGTATGACATGATATGACTTGTGTGAAATTATTATTAATGCCTGCTCTCTACCCACAAGTCCCGTGTCCGGAGCCTGAGGAAGACGATGGGCCACTCTCGGATGCCTACTCCACTTCCGCTGAGGACGACCAGCCTGGTCCCAGCTCGCAGGCCACTTCGTGACCCTCGCAAGTCCCCAAACGGAAGCGCCAGCAGACAACCGCCGTCGATGACGCCCTCTTCAAGCTGGTGGAGCAGGCGTCAGGGACACAACTATTCTGCCAACAGGTCGACGAGCTGTTGCACTCCAGCCAGAACCCCCGCACCATGTTCAGCCAGTGGATCGCGGCGGAGACGGAGTGCCTGCCTGACGACATATTCCGGCGGTTCCAGACGGATGTGTTCGTGGCCGTCATGAGGTACCGCGACAAAGCAGCACAGCAGCCCCAGGTTCTGACCGTACTACCAACCGTCATGCTGCAGCGTACTAGCACTCCGACGAGCTACCCTCTGCTGCCTCGGTTCCGCAGCCCGTCACTGTGGCCTGGCAGCTGCCCACCCAGGTGACCACTCAGGTGGCCACCCAGGACTGGCCCCAGGCACCGGCTTACCAGCAGCACGACCAGGACTGGCCCAGGCCCTAGTAATTTCGGGGATAATTGTTTGTTTGAGACAATGAAAGGTATCATTGCATGTTTTGTTTTGTTAATAAAATGATGATACATTGAAATTAAAAGTTGTTTGTACTTACTTTTTAGCTTACCTGACCGAAGGTTGGCGTGATGTTTCATCCGTCATCCATCACTGTGTCCTGGCAGCTTAGTTCTGCACATTACTTTATTGTGTTAAAGATTTTACTTTGACAAAGAACTTTGTTTGTGTACACATGTATTGATTTAATTTCTATTTAAAATCATATTTTTTTCCCATTGTAATATAAACCAGTCATTTATTACTCAGCCTAGACACACAATAAAGACAACAAATTATTACTTTTCTCCTGACATACCATGAAATAGCATGTTTATTGTGCAAGTTCATTGCAAAATAGATATGCAAAAATAGATCATACACGTAGCATATAATATATGATACCCTTTAATAAATAAAAAAACAAAAATAAAAAACATATATATATATATATATATATTGTTGTGGAACCCAACGTCGGCCTCGGATCCCTTCTCGAGGGGGGATTAGTCCCCTCGTTTGTGACTGACCGACGTGGTCCCTGAAGCTGCCCAAGCTCCCTCCAGAGGCAGGTGAGCAGCTTCGTTCGCGACAGCGGATAAGATGTTAATTCGCCGAGCGGATGGCAGCCGCGGCACGAACCGTTAACAAAGACTAACCCGATCCTGAACGTTGGCCAAATCGTGCCACAGGTATTCAATGGGGAAAAGACAAAGACGACGCATGTGAAGAAGAAGACAAAAAAAAGGTTTGAAATAAGACTATAATTTATTACTAATATTTACACAATTAAAAGAAACCAAGGAAGAAGGAAGGATAATAAAATAATGTAGAAAGGGGGACGGACCAGAAGGACACAGTGCAATTTCTAGCTTATACAGACTTACTTATTACCCAGGACAGAACACACAAAACAAACTCACGTACACAAAAGGATGGAAGGACAGGAATCGTTTGGAGGGATGAGCAGGTGGAATCACAGGGCACAGCGAGCAGGTCCACTCCAGGCGAGAAGCGAGGAGCCGGCAGCTCCTTCTATTCGGCTTTACACCGCACACCGGCAGGGTCACTCGCTGCCCCGTCAGGGCTTCACGCGGCTGGTTGAAGCGGCTCTCTGCAGAAATCAGCTGGGTCACGCATCTGCCGTATCTCTGACGCAACCTTCCAAAGGCTTCCGCGCGCGCTTATATCTCCTTCGGGCGATCAAGCCGCCGGCCTCCAGGACACGCCCATCGGTGAGGTCGCCTCGGCCCTGATTGGTCGCGAGGGCTCACCGATCCCGCCTTTAGAGGAGGCGCTGGCAAGGCCACGCCTTGTTCCCGGCGCTTGGCCGACTCCTCCCACCTTTGGCTCCGAGACGACCTCGTGGCTAATGGAGTCTTGCAGCGAAAACAACAACCCACAGCTGCAGCAGAATTCAGCGAACCGCTCAATGCAGTGGCAATTGAGGAAAGGGGAATGTGCAGGGAATCTACTCTATTTGAATTCGGTGCAATGGAGTGTCAATTAATGGAAGACACAGCCTTAACCGACATAGAAAAAGGAAATAAACTACCAACAAGGAGGAAATCTATGATTGGCTAACGTGTTTGTATATGACCTAACTACGGGACGCACTTTGACCTTTATACACAACTGGAGGAAGGAGGGTGATATTTTACCATTTATTACACAATAAAAAAACACAATTCTCATATCCACAACACTGCACCCTCCTCCTCTTAGGCACGTCCCGGGCCTATTACCTTTACTTTTAGTGTGGCACGTAGGTGTAGTTCCCTCTACATTTAACCTGACCCTGAGTGTGACAGTTTTAAAACACAAATAAATATGTCCCGCTGCTCCATTGCACCCTGCCTAACAGATTTACGCCCACAGCTAACCGAAATTGCGGAATGGTCTTCAAACTATACATTTACGATGGGGGAGCATTATTTACAGTTGACACTACTTTTATTTACAATACGCAACCCAGGACCTGTGATTGTTCTTTTGGGGGGGAGACAGTCTGCCCTGCATCGACGCACCATAAGCACCCAAAACGCACCAAAGCACCCTGAAGCACCAATTGGTGCACAGTCATTGCAGTTCAATAAAAATAAACAAACCCCTGGTGCTGGTCTTCCTCTTCGGCTCCCTCTGCTGGCTATGGTTCTTCCAGTTGTTGTCATCTTCTTTGCTGGCGGCCTATTTGGACATAATAAAAGTGCACAAAACGGGTCCATTGCTTTTATTTATGGCCCACAGGGCCGACTAGGGGTGGTTCACCTGTGGGGCATAGATGCCCTGTGACCAAGGTCCGCCAGCAAGATCTTGGGCCTTCATGGCCGGTTCCAGCAGAGGGGCCATGCCCCAACCCATGGGGTCCATAAGTGGTGCTCAGCCACAGACATGTGGTCCATACGTGGTGCATCGATGCAGACAGCTGTGGTTGCGAGAGTTTCGGGCGCACAATGGCGGACTCCCGCACGCTCCCCTCGGCGCTCGGTGGCGCACAGTCCTCGTGTGGGAGACAAGGGGGGGGGGGGGGGGGGGGGGGAAAGACAGGTGAGCGAGGGGTAAGGTCACAAGGGTACACATCAATAAAGGCAATGCAAGACGAGGTGCGTACGGAGAGCGAAGTGAGAAAGCTCGTCCCTACCGTACGTCCCCCCCCCCCCCCCCCCCCCCGTCACCTACTCTACCCTTGCCCTTACCCCATATTTACAACAATCTACACATTACACCACCTTACAAATCCGTCGCTATCGTCACGTCTTCCCCATATTTCCCCTACACCAAATTCCTCTTTACTCCAACTAATCCAAAATTTGCCATCACCCGATTCATCATCAATCCTCATAAGGAGGAAGAGATGGAACACAAAGCACAATGTCACACCCACGTCATGATGCGTCTCACATTCCAAACATTTGCACAATAAAAATAATCAATCCTGGCATGGTGTGGAGTAGCATCACCTCAGGTGAGTGGATGTAGATGGTGCGAGGAGATTCTTAATCCTAACTACCTCTAACTGACTTTAATACACTTTACACTACCCGGGGTCTTTCCCTGCCAAACCATTGGCCATCTTACTCGATGCGGTTTTAAGAACCAAATTCCCATTGACCAAACTGTGGTGCTTCATCAATTTGGGGTCTCACTCCCCCGATTCAACTCCCTGTGCCCTTGCACAATTTCCGGGCTGGGTCGTGCAGCTCTCCCAGCAGGTCTACCCACCTGCACACCTCCACCACTGTAGTTGCCTCCGAGCTTACCTGCTCCTCACCTAACCTATCTAACTGGGGAAGGCCCCTCCTGGCTCTGTCACCCCTCGGTGCCCTCTGGCACTGGGCTACCCGGGTCCGTCCTCCGGATCCTCGGGCCCCATCCACAACTCTAACGGCTCCCAGAGCCCACCTGTGGCCTCACCTGGCCGACATCCTCACAGTGGTGGAGTGCCCAATCAACTACACATACTAACAGGCCACACGCCCAGCCATTTCCACAACACTAATGCACCCATCCAACCATCATTCTTCCAACCATCATCATCCAACCATCACCACGCACCACAGATGCCAATATCCAACCACAATTTACCTGTACCCTCTACCTAACTCTTACACTACCCTCCCCAGGTATTCATGATGGGGTCCATCCTCCTTTCCCCCATCCACACCTTCGCACCATCCACTCCACTCCACAGTTTCCACCATACTCACTCCACGACCATCCATTCCATACTCCATATATTCCATACCATTTGTTCCATACAACCATTCTCCATTCACCTGTAGTTGCACACCTGTGCAATCTTACCTGGTGCCACCTGCACCCTCCTTCCTCCCTGGACCATTTGGTCAACACATCACCATCACTCACTCATACACTGCTCCATACACCTGTTCAGTTGCCCACCTGTGCAATCTCACTCGTTCCTCACTCACTGCTCCATACACTTCCACGCTCAATACACTTTCGATCCTCAAACACTCGGCATCATCTCATCTAACTACTCCCTTCTGGAACTTGCGCTTCCCAGTCGCCCCTTTAAACTATTGCGCTCCCTCGTCATTATTATCCAAACTAATCTACCTGCGTCCCCACTACAGGTGTCATTGTCACTAACTAATCTTAACGTTACCTATGGTCATCTCTAGGTCCCTACACACTATATCCTAACCCTCCCGGGCTAGTTTTCACTGCCATAAACCCCATAAACTAGTGCTCCTTTGCGCCCGTGTGAGGAATGGCAGAGTTGCCATCCCATCACATCGGGTATCTCTCACTATAAATTTTGCTCACCAAATTCCAGCCAATCAAAAATTTGCCAATCACTCTACCAATCATCTGCCAATCATCCATCTGCCAATCATCAAATTTTGCTTTTCAATTTCGGGTCCAAAACACTATCGTCATCACCCGTCTACTCACTTAAGCCTCTCGGTGCGCCAATTCATCTCCAAAGCTCGGCTTCGCAAAGCCGAGCAATGAACGCGGGTTGCTTGGTGCCGGCGGCTGGATCCGTTCGGCCTTCGGTGCAGGGAAGGAGGTTTACTCGGGCCGAGATCCCACGTACCATCTCGGCACGGGGCCGTCCAATGGCCTGATCTCGCCCTGCCGGAACGCCGCAACAAAAAGGGTTGCCGTGACGACCCTTCCTATCGGGCCGCCGCTCCGCCTAGCGGAGCACGGACGCGGCCGTTCAGAGCGCGGCCCTGCGTGGATCCCGCATGGCGGTTCTTTCGAAACCGCCGCGGTTACGATCCCCGCTGGTCCCCGCGGCACACGAAGCTGCCCGGCACGCACCGAGGGCCCGCTTCGGCTATAAGTCAGTCTAACCGCTAACCCGGTTAGCGTCGATGCTCCACTTGCATGCTTACACCCCGCAGCCCGTTCCTTGCTCATACATCCAGCCGTCTCCATGCTATTTGTCATTGCACCTTCTCTTACACACCCAGGTGCACTCATTCCGCTCACAGACTTGGTCACACACCTGACCACCGCACACCTTTGCACACACTCGTCGTTCGCACACCTCACCAACACACCTCTTCACGCCCCCTCCTCTGTGACAACCACGGGTGTGCTCTCGCTTGCACACCCAATCACGAGCCTCACTACCAACTCCAGTGTGCGTTCCCATACGCGCTCTACCATTCCAGGTGTGCTTCCTTCCATTCCAGGTGTACATCCTCTCTCACCTGCCACAACCAACTCACGCTCCGTGTCACTCTCACTACTCTCACCTCCACACTCGGTCGCGCATTTACCCTTACTCTTGACAGCGCACTCTGTACCCATACACTCCTCTGTTACACACCTTTCTCGCGCATCCTCTTGCGCACACTCTCCTGTTACACCCTCCGTAAAACTCACCACAGGTGTGCATGCTTCCGTTACATCCCCTGTAACACTCCCCACTACGCGCTTCCATGTGCCCCCCCCCCCCCCCCCGCACACGCGCTACGACCAACTCACTCTCGACAGCACACTCACTCCTCGGCGCGCACTTTTTCCTCACACACCCCAGTCGGACATTCTCGCACACCTCCTCCTTCACACTCTGCACCTGCCGCACACCTTACTAGCGGCCTCTCACGAACACCCGGGTCCAAACCAACCCCCAAGCCGACTGAATCTCCCCTCACACCATATACATTTCCGCGTACATCGCTACTCACCTTGGCACCTCGTCTCTGCACCTCCTTCGCCACCTGCAAACTCTTTATCTGGTTAGCAAGCACACCATCATGATTTGAGCACCGACCTTGTACATATTCCATCACCTCCTCCTGTATTTCTCTCTTAGTTTCCCTCCATCTCTTCTTAATTTCACTCACCCCCTCTTCCACATCCTCTAATTTTTGCTTCACCTCTTTTATTTCCCGGTGCGTCTCCTCAATTTCGTCCTCTAAGGCCACCTTGACCGTTTCTATGTGCGTCCTCACCTCCCGGTCCTTCGTCTCCATTATCTCTGTCACCTCGTCCAACCTCGTTGTCAGTCCCTCACGTACCATCTGACATTCCCGCTTCGTCGCTATTAAGCCATTTTTGATTTCGTTTTGTGTCGCCTTTAACCCTCCTAGTACCGCAGTGTTCTTTTCCACCTGCTCCACTAATTCCCTTTGTTCCATCCACCGTCAGCTGTTCCACCTCCTGCATCAGATCTTCTATGCCCCCCTGTAACTTGGCCGTCCCATTTCTCACCTCTTTCTCCATACGCTTCTCACCTCGCTTTACCTCCTCGCGTACCCCCGAGACCTCCTCGCTTACACCTCGTCTTATTTCCTCCCCCATCTCCTCCATTTCTTTAGTAGATGCTGCCCTCATCTGTCCCAATTCATCCCTCTGAGCATCCATTTTACCTTCCAACCCGATTTTCACCCCCTCTATCTGGTTCCCCATCTGTTTGATTTCCCGGGCGGATTGCTCCCCTATCTCCCGCAATTTGCCTTCCATCTTATCTTCTAGCCCCGTTAACCCATTCTTTACCTCTTTTATCCCGTTGTCTAACCCCTCAAATTTATTGTCCAACCCCTCAAATTTATTGTCCAACCCCTCAAATTTACCCTCAAATTTCTTGCCTAACCCCTCAAATTTATTTCCCATATTGTTTAACCCGTCTCTTAATTGCTCACCAGTACCCCTCGCTTCGTCCCTCATTGCCCCAATTTGGTCTCCCAGCCCCCTGTTCTCTTCCATGAGGGCCCGCATTTGCAGCATGAATAGGCCCCAGTCCATTTGCGGCGCTGCTACGGTCACGGGCGCGGCGAAATTTGTTGCCGCTGTAACCACGTGCGCGAGCGCCATTTTGTGCGCCTGATACCTCCTCAACCACCTCCTCATTGTTCCCCTCCTCCATTTCTTCCCTCTGGTCCTGGGTTACCCCTAACCCCTTTTCTAGTTCCCCCACCGGCATCCCGTCGCCTTGACCATCCATGGCACGATTTTAAATTTCAGATGTTATAAAATACAATTTTTGGGCCACTCGTAATTTGAGCGCGCTAAGCGCTTCAGGTCCGAATCCCGCTCCTGGCACCAAATGTTGCGGAACCCAACGTCGGCCTCGGATCCCTTCTCGAGGGGGGATTAGTCCCCTCGTTTGTGACTGACCGACGTGGTCCCTGAAGCTGCCCAAGCTTCCTCCAGAGGCAGGTGAGCAGCTTCGTTCGCAACCGCGGATAAGATGTTAATTCGCCGAGCGGATGGCAGCCACGGCACGAACCGTTAACAAAGACTAACCCGATCCTGAACGTTGGCCAAATCGTGCCACAGGTATTCAATGGGGAAAAGACAAAGACGACGGATGTGAAGAAGAAGAAGACAAAAAAAAGGTTTGAAATAAGACTATAATTTATTACTAATATTTACACAATTAAAAGAAACCAAGGAAGAAGGAAGGATAATAAAATAATGTAGAACGGGGGACGGACCAAAAGGACACAGTGCAATTTCTAGCTTATACAGACTTACTTATTACCCAGGACAGAACACACAAAACAAACTCACGTACACAAAAGGATGGAAGGACAGGAATCGTTTGGAGGGATGAGCAGGTGGAATCACAGGGCACAGCGAGCAGGTCCACTCCGGGCGGGAAGCGAGGAGCCGGCAGCTCCTTGTATTCGGCTTTACACCGCACACCGGCAGGGTCACTCGCTGCCCCGTCAGGGCTTCACGCGGCTGGTTGAAACGGGGCTGGTTGAAGCGGCTCTCTGCAGAAATCAGCTGGGTCACGCATCTGCCGTATCTTTGACGCAACCTTCCAAAGGCTTCTGCGCGCGCTTATATCTCCTTCGGGCGATCAAGCCGCCGGCCTCCAGGACACGCCCATCGGTGAGGTCGCCTCGGCCCTGATTGGTCGCGAGGTCTCACCGATCCCGCCCTTAGAGGAGGCGCTGGCAAGGCCACGCCTTGTTCCCGGCGCTTGGCCGACTCCTCCCACCTTTGGCTCCGAGACGACCTCGTGGCTAATGGAGTCTTGCAGCGAAAACAACAACCCACAGCTGCAGCAGAATTCAGCGAACCGCTCAATGCAGTGGCAATTGAGGAAAGGGGAATGTGCAGGGAATCTACTCTATTTGAATTCAGTGCAATGGAGTGTCAATTAATGGAAGACACAGCCTTAACCTACATAGAATAAAGAAATAAACTACCAACAAGGAGGAAATCTATGATTGGCTAACGTGACTGTATATGACCTAACTACGGGACGCACTTTGACCTTTATACACAACTGGAGGAAGGAGGGTGACATTTTACCATTTATTACACAATAAAAAAACACAATTCTCATATCCACAACAATATATATCAAAATTCCAACATTCACACAACAGTTCCTAGATCATGTTATCCTGCCATGGGACACTGCCGAAGTTGTAGTAGTGCTTGAGGTAAACGCGCACAGCCTTGGCTTCCCGTGTAGCACGATTCCCGCCTTGCACGTTCTGCATGTCCTGAAGCACTGCCTCGTTCCTCCAAGCACCAGAGATGATCTGGTGGTCATTCCCCTCACGGTCAACGTCCTGGTTCTGCAGTCCATGGTACCGAATCCACATCATGTTATGCAGGCAGAGGCATGCACTCAAGATATTCTTGATAGTCTCATGTTCCTGTTGCATGGTCATGAGGAGGCACCTCCAGCGGTGGGCGAGTATTGCGAAAGTGTTCTCCACTGTCCTGTGAACACGGGAGAGTCGGTAGTTGAAGATACGCTCTTCCACGGTCATGTTCCTATGTCCAAAAGGCTTCATCATCCAGGTCCGCAGGGCAAACGCGTCATCCCCGATGAAGAAGTATGGCATGTCACGGTCATCGTTAGGTAGCGGTTCAGCTGGCGTGAATCGGATGTCACCAGTTTCAAGGGACGCCTTGAGAGCGGAAGCGTTGAAGATTCCACTTTCCGAAGAGGAGCCGTTACTGCCGATGTCCGCCCACAGGAACTTGTACTCCGAATCCACCAGGCCGAGGAGTACAATGGAGAAGAACCCCTTGTAGTTATAGAACAGGGTTCCGGAGTTCTTGGGGGCCTTGATCGCGATGTGTTTACCGTCTAGCGCCCCACACGCATGATGGAAGTTCCATCGCTGCCCAAATTGCTCGGCGACCTGCAAAACACAATACAGAAATACATTAAATAAAAGTGACATATAACAATACAATTAAATTTAATTCAATTCAATGCTAGAACATACAATAATTACAACGGAATATCATTTACCTGACACTACCTCTGTGGAGTGGTTGGGAAGTCGAATACCTCGCCTTCGTATTCGGCCACGATGGCAGCAGACACTTCGTTCACCACGCCGGAGATGGTGTTGTGGGGCACCCGGAAGGAGTAAGACAGGCTGTGGTAGCTGTTTCCAGTGGCCATATACCGTAAGGTGATGGCCAGCTTGAGCCCTGGTTTGAGAGGACGTCGGTAGTTGGTGTCCCGTTTCGTCAATCGGGGCGTCACTCGGAGAAGCAGTTCGTGGAACATGCGCGGTTCCATGCGCATGTAGTTGGTGAAATCGCCCTGTGACTCCCTCTCCAGTTCCCACATCAGGTTGGCGTAGTTGTCATAGAAGGACCGCCTCTTGATCCAGGGACGCACCCAGTACTGGCGCCTTCTTCTGTCTTGGCGCTGGTTTCTTCGTCGGAGAAGTACGGCTGCGGCCACAGCACCCAGCTGTTGTTGTTGCTCCATCTGCAGTCGGACCAACATAACTTCAAGTCTTCTCGGCGGCATTGGTACACCCGCCATAGCGATATGCTCTCTTCGGGTGTCGTAGTGGAGAGTGACCTGAACACCAGAAGCACTCCAAATATACTCGTCTGCGAGCCAAAGACTGGTGGTACCACCAATCATAAGGTCGTGCAACCAGTCGGGACAGGTCGTGACTGGTCGCACTACCGATCGTGAGGTCGTACGGCAGGTGGCACCACCAATCGTCAGGTGGCAGGACCAGTAGCACGACCAATCGCGCGACTACTTGACCCGCGATCATGCACGACTGGTGGTGCGTCTATGCGCGACTGGTGGTACGACCATGTAAAACCTGTCTGCGACCTCTTACGATTTGGAATCGCAGGTCATGTTTTGAACATGACCATCGACCTTGCTGCGACTGATTTTGCTCTGGCGATCATCCACGACCTCTACGACCAGTCTTGCGGTCTTTCTACGATTTGCCCGCGATTCCAACATTTTTCGGTCGCAGCTAGGTCGTAACCTGGTCGCAGGCCCGGTGTGACTGGGGCCTTAGGTTCCAGCAAACCTGGTGTGTCACACCAGCCTTTAGCTGTACCATCCCTTTTATTTAGATGGGGGTGATCGGAGCGTAATGGAAATATGAATAGTTGTACGAAGACAAATCTTGCATTGAGAAGAAAAGAGTACTACTTAAAAATATTGTACACTGTACTGTACAGAAATCATTGAATGTTTGCAGATTGGGTGCGCAATAAAGTGTTAATTCACTCAATGATCCATGCAATTTTATCCAATTAACATGTGAAATGTGTTCAGTGGTGATACATAGAGAGGATACGGATACATTGCGGACAACCAAGAAGGCTAATCGTGGCTGCAAAGTCAGGTGTACAAATATTAAGGATAAGTTGGAGGTATAAGAAATATAGTTTAACTTTATTGCACTCTCCAAAGAGAAATTAGAATATAAATTGGTCAGAAATCAAGGTTTCATCGTCAGAAGGAGATGTCAGAGGAAATCCCGCCTAATATTTCGACGAAGCTAAGTATCTGTTTGTTCATATTATTTTTAAGTAAATTAGATATAGATCCCGCTTAATGAAATACAGATTATTTCTGCAGAATTTCTGCAGGTTCAACTCGTATCCATAATGAAAATGTTCACCCATTTGCAAAACAGATGAAGCCGTCGTCTTTTCCTGAGCATTTATTAATGTGACATTTGATATTGGAGGCAATGTTGGAGAAAAGTAAATGAATAACTATCCTGAAGTCATTTACCCAATTTCAAAACACAACATTCATTATTCTTTCTGAATGAAATAGAAACACAAAAGAAAAAGTCCTAATTTTGTCTTTACAAAGTTTGACATTGGAAGATGTTTTTATATGGCAACTTTATTCCCTCAGTTTTTTTACCAGATGCAGCTGATGTCGGATTAAAATGAAACAAAAAAATATATATATGGAAAACTGGGGAAGTTTGCAGATTAGAAAAATAAATAATAAAAACAGGCGATGTCAGAGGGGAAGAAAAACAAATCTATTTGTAAACAGCATTTCTAAGTCTTGGAAGATGTATCACGTGATTTATAAACCACTCTTCGACTGCTCAGTTCCCTCACAATACCTGAAAAAACACCACACATGTTTGTACTGTGACCAACTGGCATATATATGGCTAATTAGCCAAAAACATTATCTGATAAAATGTACCTCCATAAATTCTGACACTTGGATAAATTTTATTTTATAAACACTTGGTTATTCGTGATACTAAGCTTTAAAAATCATGGTTGTTCAAGATTGCTACAAATATTCCTTTCCTTTGTGTCACTCACCTTGAGGCAGTCGTCCGGTGACCGATACGGCATAAACACCAGGTTTGCTGGAACCTAAGGAAATTGGATAACCACGTCACAATGCACCAGGGTCATTCAATGAAGGCATGTTGCGGATCGGCACGCTTTCTCGGCAAGTGATCAAGTGATTTGCAAATAAAAGTTAAAAAAAAAAAAAAAAAAAAAATAGGGGTGATGATTTTCCTACCCAGTCTTTGCCACTTGCCGACCCAGCTGTCCTCTGGGCTCATCATGGAAATGACTCTGCAAACAAGTTATAAATAAATAATGTTAAGATTTAAAACGACACAAACACACAAAGAAGAATGCACCTTTCTGCTAGAGTAGTAAAGCCAAATATCACTGGAAAAAAGCATGCTCATGGACCAGGGGAATGGGGTTGAAATATCCCACTGGATCAGTCTTACATGTCACATGTTACAATGTTTTTAATTAGTCTCTCCGTTTCTACAAAATAGTTCATAAATATACCCCTTATGATTTTGCTCGCATCCCAAGGAGAAATAAACGTCCTTTGGCGAGGGAAAAAACGGTACTTTAGAGTGGTACATCAAGGAGAGGCAGGGCGATTGCTTCCCGCCTTGCGTGGTCTGGACATCTGGTGTTTATTGTGCTGAGCATTCGTGCACACTTTGGGGTGTGAGGCTGTGAGCTTGGAGAACAGCCAGGGCCACGGAGGTGCTATCTAAAAATTAGTCGAGCATCAGATTTGGACCGGTAACAAACGTGTCGACTTCGTGCCAGAATTCATCAACTCCTTCACATTGAGGTTTGCCACTCTTCATAAGGCATCGCTATAACAGGACCTCCCACCTTTTTGGCCCGTGTTTGCACGTGCTCGGCCACCACAGGGCCAGATTAACATCAAAGTCCTGGTCAGTGAGGTCGGATACCTCCCATGTCCTTTGCTGTGTCACACATCTTTGTGTTGAATGTGGGAACATAACATCTGAAGAAGCTATCACCAAGTGTCTGCACAGCAGTCTTCGCATCTGTTTACCAAAGCGTTTAAGCCTCGGTCCACTTTAAAATTGCCCATAGCTACCAAGATGTACCAGTTCCCTTGGGTGGCTTCCGGGAAGGGTCTCATATCAACCGCCACCTTCCCAGTGGGTTTGACCATGTGGTACATTTGCAACAGGGCTGATTCCTTTCTTGAGGGGCCTTTTGTGGCAGAGCACTCATCGCATTTACAGCAACCAGGCTTCGACCTCTTCTCTCTCACCAGAACACATTCCCCTCGAAGCTTCATTTCCCACCCGAGCTCTCAATTGACCTCACTCCTCCCTTTATTTTTCAGATTCCTCGTGGTGTCACTTCTCCCAGAAAGAGGAGAGATTCCGTTCTGCTTCAGTGGATCTTAACGACCTTCCCCAGAGATGATCTCCCAAGCATTGAACACAACAGAAGACAAGAGATCCACCTTAGCAACAATGTCAAACTCTACCCCAATTGCATAAAGCAAACCCTCTCCCCTCAGGAGTGTAACACATCCCTTCCATTTCTCACCCATCAAATGATGATGATGTGCAATCATAGACCATGTCTTTATTGCCTTTCATCTGCAGTACTTCATGACAGTTGTCACAACCTTCCAACTCAAACTGCTCCAGTGTCTTGGGTGCAAAAAGGGGATGGGAAAGGGGGATGGGGTGAGGGAGGGTAGGTTCAAGAACAAGAAAAGTAGAAAAAAAAGAAGTAAAAATTAGAAAGTAAAAGTAAAAAGTAAATCAGCATGTCAAGTACAGAATGGTTTACTCAGATGTAGGTAGAAGAATTGGCCACCTACCTTGCCAGGTATGCCTCCAACAGCTGTGAACTTAGCTGAAGCTCTTTACATTAAGAGCATCAGGATGTTATTCAAAAAGTATTTTACTTATTTATCAAAGACTAGCATTAGTATCTTGTGTTGCCCAGTGCTGTTGTCGTCCTGTTGGCATTTTGAATAAATTGATTTTTTTCCCATCATTATTTTGGGTGTCCACAACACTTCCCTACTCCCACTGATGAATGGGGATCATTTAATATTACCTTTCACACTGATGATTGGGGATCATTTAATATTACCTTTCACACTGATGATTGGGGATCATTTAATATTACCTTTCACACTGATGTCTTGGCCTTAAGTTTAAATGGCCTTAAAACGATCATTCATTCATTCATTCACACTGATGAATGGGAAGTCCCTGGTGTTGGGCTAGCGGCTAGGGTGCCAGCTTAGGATTACCAAGGATCCTGGGTTTGAATCCTGGTCGATCGCTGAATTAACGCCAGGGGGGTTGACTCAGCCTGTCATCCTTCCGAGGTCGGCTAATTGAGTACCAGTTCACTGGTAATTCCCTGCTTGTCGTAAAAAAAAAGGCGACAAACAGGGTTGGCGGCAGGAAGGGCATCCGGCCGTTAAACATTGCTTCAAAAAGGGGACCAAAAAACAACAACAACCACGGTCCCCAAAAAGGCCAACCCCCGCTTTGCGGGGAAAAATGGCCTCTAAACGGTGGTACACTGATGAATGGGGATCATTTAATATTACCTTTCACATAGCTACGATGGATTAGGCACTATAGAAAATCCAAAAAGAAGTTGGAACCTTTTTTTGCCTAAAACATTTCTCTGGCACTCATTGATGAACCTCTGAAAGTTTGACGAAGATCCAGACATTTCCTGAGAAAAATGGTGACCGACCGACCGACCGACACACACACACACACACACACACACACACACACACACACACACACACACACACACACACACACACACACACACACACACACACACACACACACACACACACACACACACACACACACACACACTTCATGGCGAGAATGATGTCTTGATATTGAGATTCGGTCGAGCAGTTCCTGAGATTTAAAGGGTTGACAATTTAAGAGCCTGTTGTGCTCTGACACTGGCTCTTTCGTACCCCCAATCTACCAAGCTTCTCCCTCTAACTACCCACCCTTGAACCTATCTGACCCCCTGGATTTCACTCCCATCCACGTAAGTGCTGGATCAAAAATCAATTCGTAATTGCATAGCTGCGATTGCATAGCGCTGGAGGCTGGTTGAGTAACAATATGGCGCCGTGTCCGTATGTCTGTCTGTCGTGTTATAACTTGAGAACGGATTAACGGATTTCAATAAATCCAACAACGGTGGATTCGGGTAACAACCGGGAGTGTTTGTGACCCCCCCCCCCCCCCCAAACCCCCAAAAAACTATATTTTTTTTATGGGTACATGGACAGGCGTGTGTGGTATTGGGAGGTACATGAATATGAATGAATGCATGATGAACCGGAAAGGATGAGGCTGAACCGGAAAGGATGAGGCTGAACCGGAAAGGATGAGGCTGAACCGGAAAGGATGAGGCTGAACCGGAAAGGATGAGGCTGAACCGGAAGTGACGTATTCGAGCTGTGGTGAGGCGTGAGGAAGGAGCCGCCATTAAACGTTTGAGCTGGAGAACCTGCGTTTGGGCTGTCATTGTTTTTCAACAGCGTGTCAAAACTGCAAATGCCAACACATGAAGTTGGTTATCCCTGCACGGAGAGCAAGATCCCCCAGAAATCCTTTTTTTTTTTTTTTCCTTCCCCCATAGATTAGCCATCGCAGCTCGTCTCCAAGTCCAAGCTGTCTAGCCTGGGTTCGAATCCCGACCCAGCTATAAACTGTCTGTTCGGTGTTTCATAGGCAGGGTGATTCATCACTGTGTGTGCCGTCCCTCGGATGGACGTTAAACTCGGGATCCCGTCTGCCAGCATGGGTTGGTGGACGTTAAAGATCCCATGGTGTCCTTCACAAAGAGTATGCGAGTATCGCCGGCATCAAGGCCCAATTCCTGCCCTAACTAGGTGAACGTCAGGCCTGGACAGGTAGGTTCGTGAAAGACCTGGGACAAGCTTCCCCCGGCCGACCCCACCAGGTGGGATAATAGTGGCCGTTAAAGAGCAACAACAAATACGGCACTGGAGGTAAGGAGAGGTTCGTCACGTTGGATCGCTGTGGAAAAAAAACAATGTAAAAAAAGACGAAGTGACGTTTATACGGAGGAAAGTTATACATGACTGGAAGCATTGAAATGGAACAAATTTATTTGATGGTGAAACTTACCTTGACTAGAGAACAAAGCAAACATGCCCGAAGATGTTTCAAATCACGTGGGATAGTCTCAAAAGACATAACACTCAAAGATCCCTCTCAAAGTAAGTAAGAGCTTCTCACACACTGATATTGTCGTCACGGACCATACTACTTCTTCTTCCTCTTTATCTTCTTCTTCTTCCTCCTCCTGAAAACAGGCTGCCAGGGCCGCGAGATTCGATCTCTTGACCCCCAAAATCACATCGAGAAGCACCGGGTATTCAAGATTGCTGCTCTTTATGTTTATTCCGGTTTTTTTCTCTGCATTATAGTCTCTTCACAATTTTTCCCCCAAGTCAATAATTAGATTATACTGGAATTGGTTTTGCCTATTTTATTAACTAAAATTTCAAAGCTTTCCTTTATAAGGAGTTCTAGATAAAATAAAAAAAACAATCCTTACATAAAAACCTTGTAACGAGCACACCACCCAGTCGCAAAAAATATGTGACCACAAATAGTAATTTATTTAATAATGCCTTACTCCCTCTCCTCTTCCTCCTCGCTCCATTTATAATAAACTTCAACGCAGGAAAAATAATAGACCCATCAAGCCTGGGATGTGTTCCGTTAGCAATCGGCTTCGTTGTCGCTCGCAAAGCGGTTTTCCTGATTCAAAAGCACCCAAGCAAGCAGTCCAACGGAACAGAGTGCTCGGCATTGCTTAACAACCATAGCAATATGTCCAGGGTTTCTTCTCCGCTACAGAAACAGTGATGGCTTATCGTGGATGAATCGATGCTTTAGAAACATAATTTAAACTCTGGTTAAAAGTGAAAATGGAAGTATCAAAAGTGATTTCGAACTCGGTTATAAATGTTTTTTTTGTTAACAAAACGTGCACAGTTACGTACACGATCGGACTACACCGACGACAATCGTCATTTTTTGTCAGTGCCAAGCAATTCCAACCCTCCACACACCTATAAAAAGAGAACCATAGCCAGGCTAGAAATATACCAGAATATACCCTTGTGAAACATCATAGGAAAACAATTTTATAACTCATTCTGAGAGGTATTATCTTAAATGATGATATTTTTTCAAAGGGAACGTGTGAAATTCCAGTTGTGTTTAACTTATTTATTGATAATTATGTTAGCCACTCGATCGATGTGAGTCGTTGTGATGAGGGGTGTATATTATTCGTTTATTTAGCTTGTGTGGCATATCTTTGATCAAAATTAATATTTTTGTTCGGTATTTTTCATTATTGTGTGAAGCATAAAGTAAAGGCTGTTTTAAAGTAGATTTTTGAAATGTTACGTTACTTTCGTTAATTGCAAAAGGGGGGGAAAAAAACGACATACGGTATATCGTGTCGAATCTGCACCTGCAGGTGCAAAGCTAAACTCTTTATTGGCTGGTGCGGTAAGACTGCCGACGATGTGTACGAAAGGATCTCTAAGCTGCGGGTTCTGCGTGGTCTGTGATCGGGGACCAGGAGTCAGTTATCGCTGTCCACACTGTACCAGTCCATAGTAAGTCGTGGGGGTTGAACACACGTTGGGAAAACATTTTCCCGAGCACGTGAGGTCAATGTGTTTGTTATGTTGAAGGGATAACAGTCTCGCTCCAATTTTTAGTTTGCATTGGGTCACATAATGTGATAGATGGTTTTGATCCTCCACTGGTTTCCTTTAACAGCACGCTTCTGAATTGCCTCGGACTAGGCGGTGTATGTCCCCTTTACTATGGGAAAAGTCTGCTGTTCGCTTTGATTTTGAAGCAATATGTCGCGATTCGTTAATTTTTTTTCTAAGCCAAGTACAGTAGTCAGGGCCCTTAGCTTAGGTATATTTTGGTTCAAATTCTTCCAAAAGCATCAAATTTGGCGCAGATGTTGCCCATGCCATACTCTTTCGATTTTTGACGGGCGCCAAGGGCGGTATGATCCGGGGACCATACCGGTCCATCCCGCCATGTCACCTGACCTATGACGACATAATTAGGATATGCATCCAATCACATGGCGTACTATAAGTGGTCAAAGTTCAAAATGAATCGATCGAAAAATGAAGGCAGGGATCCATTTTTAAGGTTTTCATAAAATCCAATATGGCCGCCAGGTCACATGACCTATGACGTCATATTTATGACATGTATACATGAACCCGGATCATGATCGCACAAAAATTAAACACAAGGATATGGCATACAGTTCATAAAACATCAAAATCCGTACCTTTGTAATTAGACTGATGAACTGCATATGCCTGAAAATTAGGAAATAGACATGTAAATATTTCCTCTAATTGTCAAAAATAAGGTCAGAGTTCGATTACCCAAACCAGAAACATAAAATGGTGAACCTCGCGTAAATCTTGACAAAAAACTCAAAAACCAACATGTTTGACTCAAAAATGACTTTTAAGATGACCTTGAGGGTTGACCTTGACCTCGAATCATCAAAATAACATCATAATTGGATTCCTTGACCTCGAAAACCCCTGAAAAGTGGTATCGTACATGATTCCAACCCTTTTGGTTATTTAACTGATTTTCCTCTAATCCGGGTGGCGGCCATTTAGTATTTCGCCAATATGGCCCCCCCAGGGGGGGGGGGGGCGCCCGTCTTGGCGCCCCTCAGAAATCAAAAGAGCATGGCATGGGCAACATCTGGGCCAAATTTGATGCTTTTTGAAGAATTTGAACCAAACGGGCCCCAAAATATCCCTAAGGGCCCTGACTAAAGGGCTAGTAAACTTTGACAGTTAGTCATTCAGGGGGCGATTTAATATTTTTAGCTTAATTTAAAACCTTCATAACTGTTTGGGGTATTTGCTGTCGTTGGTAGTTATTGAATCTGATAATTTTCTTTACTACGGGCTGTTTACACCCAAACTACAAATGATGAATATCGTTGCTAATCCTCTCATTTTTACGGCGTAGCCCATAGGGCAACGCCGTCTAGAACAGTGTTTGTCCGTCTTTATGTACTACTGTGTTCAAAAAGTATCCGATCTTTATTTTTCGTGCGTAAAAAAAAAGAAGCTAGGGAGGCGTTGATTGGTGCACGTATGTAGGCGATCCTAATGCGCACGCGTGAATTTTTTCCCACCTGCAGAAGCTGTCATTCGACGGCAGACCACCGATGAGTGAGGACATGTAAGCGAGTGCCGTCGGATTTTCGTTTTTGACAAAATGACGGAAAAACATGAACAACGCTACTGCATCAAATTTTGTGTAAAGCTTGGCGATTCCCAAGTGGAAACGATCCGCAAGATTCAACACCGTTCATTCAATTATGAAGGAGGATTTGGGCTTCAGGAGAATCTCAGCGAAGTTCGTACCAAAGCTGCTAACGATTGAGCAGAAGCAACTCCGTTTGGAGATCGCACAGGACATGCTGGAGACTGTGAACAGCGATCCCAGCTTCCTCAACACAGTGATCACTGGCGATGAGTCCTGGGTTTATGGGTACGACCCAGAAACCAAGTTGCAGTTTTGATGCAAGTTTGATGAAACACAAAATTTGATGCAGTAGCGTTGTTCAAGTTTTTCCATCATTTTGTCAAAAACGAAAATCCGACGGCGCTCACTTACATTTCCTCACTCATTGGCGGTCTGCCGTCGAATGACAGCTTCTGCAGGTGGGAAAAAATTCACACGTGCGCAAACTGCGCATTAGGATCGCCTACATACGTGCACCAATCAACGCCTCCCTAGCTTCTTTTTTTTTACGCACGAAAAATAAAGGTCGGATACTTTTTGAACACACTACGTATGTATGTATGTCCCCTCAAACAGATGCCAATCAGAGAGCAAGCTAGTTCTCTTCCTCAGAGGCGTTGTGTTTTTATTTATATGCCGTTCATACCGAACGTATCGTCGAACCTGTCGTGTATCACAATCACCATGTTCTACCTTCACGTTTTTCATTCAGTGTGAAACACAAACAAAACGATTGTTAAAATGACCATCAAATATTGAAAGCATCGGCGTTACGTCTCTTCCAACAAAACGGTACGTAACCAACCCTTGTTGGGTATAATCTAGATTGCAGTAGATATTCCCTCAGTTCTGTATGTAAAACTTACCTCACGGATGTCTGGGTTTCTCCAAATTTCTTTGCTTAATGTTATAAACAGCATTAGCGACTGTTTAAAAAGCTAATCGTGTGTGTTTGTGGTTTATAATATTTTACAAGCCCGGCTTCGCCGCTGTTAGACTTTCGGGCTTGTGTTGCTTGTCTGCATTCATGAACAAAATATTTGCTTTATGTACAGTCGTTCATAAACATGTTTTTCTTGCATTCCAACCCCTTACCCTGACAGTTGCTCTTTAGCTTGTTACAAGCAACATAAAGGTTTGTACATTGAGTACATTGCATATAGTTCGGACTTCTACAAATTTGTTATATTTCAACACCACCCCATCTCCCCTCCCCCTCTCCCCTTGCACTCCCTCCCTTTCAAAATTGGCTGTTGAATGGAAATAATGTTGTGGGACGGGTGTAGATGGTGGTGTTATGACGTCATCCCTTTGATGGGGGCTCAGGGTACTAAATGTAGGCTCCTTGTTGGCATTCTCAAAACCTTTAGACAGTTGTCTATGAGCGAGCAGATCATCTGAATGCTGGTGCTGAATTAAACCCACTATCACCTAAATTGCACATAGTGTGCTGTTTCAAATGTCACTTTACCACGTCGGGAGGGAGGGTTCGCCGGTGGTGCCAACTCAGACAAAACTGAAATACTAGAAAGCAACTCTGCAGAATGCATACCTTTGCCAGGCTGAACAGTTTACGTTTTGTATTCCACCGATAGGCTGGATCTGGATGCAGACCTGAACCAAAATTTGTCACCTAACTCAACCACGAAGATTCGTCTGAACCAATGCACAACGTATTGAAATATAGGGCTATATATCATTTTTGGCCACATCTCTCAATGGTGAAGAATCGCTTAACAAATTAAAAACGATCTTATCTAGATCTGGATCTTCACCAAAATCGAATCGACTTGTGCTTGTCACACACCAAACCTGTCCAAGTTCCATCTGAATCGGTCTATGACTGCTTGAGATCTCCTACTCACAGGCAGACATTGGTGAAAACATATCCTCCATCCAGGTAATTACGTACAAATTGACCATACCTTTTAGACCCCTTTATGCCCCTTACACCTGGTGTTGGTGTAGCGGCTAGTATGCCAGCTTAGGATCCTAGGATCATGGGTTCGAATCCCGGTCGATCGCTGAATTAACGCCAGGGAGGTTGACTCAGCCTGTCATCCTTCCGAGGTCGGCAAATTGAGTACCAGCTCACTGGTAATTCCCTGTGTGTCGTAAAAAGGCGACAAACAGGGTTGGCGGCAGGAAGGGCATCTGGCCGTAAAACATTGCTTCAAAAAGGGGACCAACAAAAACAACAACAACCACGGTGCCTGAAAAAGGCCAACCCCCGCTTTGCGGGGAAAAATGGCCTCTAAAGGTGGTTTATACCCCTTACACCCTTTTGAGACTTTTTAAGTGCTGCTCCTTGCCCCCTTCTCTATACACAGTTGAGGTTTGTTGGAAGAGTTGGTATTGGTACACTGAACAGATCATGACATAACAGGAGAAAAGGAACAATAGAGAGGAGAGGAGGGGGAGAGGGGGACACCAACAGCAGAGTTGAAGGACAAGATAGAGGCACACTTGGACAAGCAATGGGTGTGGGGAGGAATTGGGACAGGAGAGGATGAATGGGGTGGATAAGATGGATACTGAAGGAAATTCTGAGGAGGTAAAACTGTAAATTTAGGAGGAGACATTGGGGTGGGGGATGGGGATTAATGAGGATATAAAATATCTTGGTTTTGCATTGGGGACGATCTGAGATGGTGCTTGTTGTTGTTTCATATGCAGCCTGTGGCTGCTCGTTACATCATTTTTATGGCATAGCCCACAGGGCAAAGCCATCGAGAACAGTGTTTGTCCGTATGTATGTATGTATGTATGTATGTATGTATGTATGTATGTATGTATGTATGTATGTATGTACAGGGTGTTTCAAAAAGATTGATACAACTTTGACTTCCTGCCATTTCTTTGTTTTTTTTTACCAATACTGTTTTTCCTTTTCAGGGTTTGGTGTTGTAATCGTAGTATTTGTTCCCTGGGATTTCTAGCTCCGTAGTTCAACTATGCCATTGACAGTGGAGCAGAAGACAAAAGTGGTGGCTCTGTGGTATGAGACTAAATCACATGTAGCCCCCACCCCCCCTAACCCCCCCGGCGGAGGTTCTGCCAGGAATACGACCTCAGAACACATTATGGACCCACAAATTATGCCATTCAACGTATTGTGGTGAAACATTTTGAGCACAAAGGTACAGTGCACAACCAGAGCAAGGGCAACAGTAGCAGGCCAGCATCAGTAACCAAGAGCCAAGGCAACATCGACGCCGTGCGGGATTCTGCAGTGGACAGTCCCAAGAAGTCCCACTGCCGGTGCTCCCAGGAGCTGGGCATCAAACCAACATCAGTCTGGCATATCCTCACTAAGGAACTGAAGCTTTTCCCATGCATCATCTCTATTCGGCATAAACCGAGTCAGGATGACATGAGAAGGAGACTTGACATGTGCAATTGGCTCAGTGACAGGATGGAGCGGTACCCAAACTGGATCAACCTGATGTGGTTCAGTGATGAAGCCCATTTCCACTTGAATGGTGCCATCAAGAACCACAACAACATTTTCTGGGCGGCAGAACCACCTGAGACCTACAGGAAAGTTGGACAGAACTTTGTAGTCTGAATCAATACCTGTCTGAACCGCGGAGGGGCACACATCGAGAACGTCAATAACAAGGATTTTGCGTCAATGCCAATTTCAGACCTTGGGCTCTCACTAACTCTAGCAGTGACTTACTGCAATAGCAATCAGTGATAGAAAATACCATGTCATAAGGTTTCAAAAAATGTTTGGTTCATGTTCTTGAGGTTTCTGTTTCTTTGTAAATAAACGTTTAAAGTTGTATCACTCTTTTTGAAACACCCTGTATGTATGTATGTCCCCTCAAACGTATACAAATCAGAGCTGAGGATCTGGTCACATGACAGGGTGATGTGATTACTTCTGTCATTACGGCGGCTGACTCTCCACACACCGCCATTTTGATTCCAATTTAGTTCAGGCCAAACATATTGTCAAACCTGTCATATATCACAATCGCCATGCTCTACCTTAACGTTTTTCATTCAGTGTAAAACACAAACCAACCGATTGTTAAAATGAGCATCAAATATCGAAAGCATAGGCCTTATGGGTCTTCCAATGACATAGTACGTTATAAGACTTAGGCTTCATGCCTTCATGCCTCAACTTCGGGCTGCTTCAGACAAATTAGCCCAGGTTTCTTAATACAGTAGTATTGTTTTCGTAATAATAATAATAGCGTTAATACTAATAATGTAGTAAATACAAGTACAGATACATTCAAAGTACACCGCCCCCATACCAAATAAATAAATATGCTCCAGTGCGGCATTGCCGGGGCACGTACGGCACCCGGCAATACCGCCGTGCACCTCATGTAGACTGTATTGGTTGGGAGAGGTGTACAATAATTGATTTATTAATTGCATAATTAAAATCAATAAACAATAAAAATAATATATTTTCTTAGTCAAATGGCTAATAGAATACCTAAACCACCAGTGCTTCATCCGAAGCTGTAACTTGTTGAAAATTAATGAAATAAGTCATTAATCGACAAAAATTAATTGATTAATCAACAAATAAATTAATTGATTTATCAATAAATCGAAAATATTCTTTATAGCCACAATACTTGGTCACTGTCGTGTCCAAATATCAGCTTCCTAGCTCAAAATACGCCTGAGATAATGCCCAGATGAGAAAGAAAATAAATAAGTACTTAATTAATCGATAATAATTAAATAACTAATCAATTAATTCACTAATCCAAAAAAATACCGTTTTTGCCAAAACACATGCTCACTATTGTGCCGAAATTTCAGCTTCCTCGGTCAATGGATGGCTAATATCGCCCGGAAAAAAAAAATAATAATAATAATTAAACAAACAAACAACCGGAGTGAAAACCGAGTACTCCCTTTCAGCATGCGTCATTGCCGAGCCCCATTCTGTGCCCGGCAATGACGTTATGCAGCACCTGAAGATGGCATAGGAAAGGAGCGGTGTACAATAATCGTAACACTGCAATCCCTTTGTCGTTATTGTAAAGTTTCTAGATTGAAGGGGTGTATGGTTGGTTCATTGTTTACTCGAAACATAGAATAAACCAGTGTCTCGATGCAAAAATTATTTAATACTTACATTATTTGCTAACTGGTATCCCCACCCAGGTCATACTAACCTCTTCAACTAAAGTATCAAACAAGCCCGGCGACGCCGAGTTAGACTTTCGGTCTCGTTTTCTAGAAGCACGACTGTGCTGCTGATGCAGTGCCCCTGTTGTCAGTAAGCTGGTACTCATTTTGCCGACCTCTGAAGGATTACAGGCTCAGTCAACCGACCTGGGGTTATTTCATTGGAATGATAGGGCCTCAAACTCAAGACCCTAAGATCTTAAGCCAGCCACCTTAACCGTTAGGCCAACACCAGGCTTTGAGATTGTGGTGAACAGCTATCTTGAAGACCTGGAGGGAAAAACAAGATAAAGAGAATGTGGAAGTTGGTTCCACAGGTGGGAGAGGAGAGGAACAAATGAGTGGAGGTGAGCAGTGATCTCGGATTTTGGTAGTTTAACTGGAGGGGGTTGATGGTGAACTTTGTGCGTTCTGCAGAAACATGGGGGTGGGAGGACAAAGCATGGAGAGAGAGCAGAGGATGCAAGACCAGAAAGGAGGCAGCAGAATATGGAGAGAGCACCAACCTGTGTGTGATGGCGAAGTGATAGGCCAATAGACTCGGCTTCATCGCGGGAGATTCCAATAATCTTGAAATTCCTGGTTTCCACTGCGTTAAGCTGAGCAAGGAGTGAGGCATGTAGGCCAGCTCAAAGGGGAGAGCAGTATTTCATCAAGCTGCGGATAAAGGCCTTGTTGGTGAATAGGAGTTCAGTTGTGCCAAAGAAAGACTTTGTATGACGGAGGATGTCCAGTCTGCGGCTGGCTTTGGGGGCCAACTTTGAAATGTGGTTTGCCCAAAACAGATCATGGCTGATATTGAGACCCAGGAGTTTAAATGACAACTTCCTCAAGAGGATTGTTGAGAAAGGAGATGGGAGTTTGGGGAGGGAGGAGGTTTGCTAGATGGTCTTTTCAGAGAGATAGCGAGAGTTTGGGATTTGACAGGATTGAAAGACATATACAGTGAAACCTTGACTTACGAGTTTAATTCGTTCTGTGACCGAGCTCGTAACTCAATTTGCTCGTTTCTCAAATTAAATTTCCCCATTAAAAGGCATTGAAATGCTATTAATCCGTTCCAGCCCCCAAAAAACCACACCAATTTTTTTTGTTACGTGTTTTTCAATAAGAAAAATGTACTTTATAAATAACAAATAATGTATAAACAAGCACGACCTCGTATATACTGTTCATAATAAAAGAGAATGTTGTAGCGACCCATGGGTCCCCCAAGCAAGACCGGCATCAGAATCTCCTTGCTCCAGCCGGTGACGTCACCGGCGGGGATCCCCGGCGCCAGAGTGGCTGGTCACGTGACCGCCAAAGCGTCCCGCGCATGCGGGTATAATGAGCTACACCTGTGGATCACGTGACCACCGAAGCACGCCTCGCTTGAGAGGCGTGGCTTTCGGTTTCGGTTTGGGTTTTTGGTTTTGCTTTATAAGGCAGCCCGATAAACGGGCTTTTTAGTGTTCCCGAGTTGGTTTTACGAATAAACATCTTCTCGGACGAGTTTGTGCCTTGCCATCCTTTTATCCGTATTCTGCTGGAGTCCAGACTCCTTCAATGTAAAGAAATAAACTGGTTTTATTAAGTGTTGTGGCGGACACGAAAGCACTGACGTGGTGACATCACCCCGCACACCAAGTGGGGGTGGGCCACGCCGGGGAGAGAGGCGTGGCCTCAGGATATAGACGGGGCGCGCAGCCTTGAGCAGCTTAGTGCTGCAGTTTGAATAAAGACTCTTGTATGAACCGCGTTGTCCGCTTGCTCCTTGCGTAAGCATTAGCGCGTGCAGCATCGCGCTACAGTGTATTTACCTTGAAGATCAGACGAAGATGCTGGCGGAGGTGGAGGAGATAACTTTTGCCCTTTTCGCCACACTTTCCTCGCTTTCACTTGCAGGGCGTTTCAATAAAAACCTGTCCAACGAGGTTTGTTTCTTCCTCCCTTTCAAAATGTTTCGAAAATTCTCCATCTCTTCATGGATAGAGGTCCGGAGCTTTGAAATAATCGTAACGCCCTTGGCTGGCGTTATAGCCTTTATCGACTCCTTCTGCTTCAAAATCGTACATATCGTAGAAGTACTACGATCGTACTGCCTCGCCAAGTCGACAACACACACACCTCGCTCATGTTTTTCGACGATTGCGTGTTTTATATCCAAGCACATCATCCTCTTCTTCTTCTCAGTACTGCCCTTGGCACTCAATTTCTTAGGACCCATGGTTAAAACTAAGAAATTTTCCAAAATAACCAACATGCGAAAACAAAGCAGCAGCGATATACGGCAGAGATGCTTGCACGGCAAGATAACCACGTGACCGGAACGCTCGTTGGGCCACCTGGTGGCGGGTGGCGTAAGCTCGTAACTCAGATCTCGGCTCGCATCTCAAAGCAAAAAACCGCCCGAGCGACGGCTCGTATCTCGGAAAACACGTAAGTTGGTGCACTCGTAAGTCAAGGTTTCACTGTATATGTATATTGTTGCGGTTTTAGAACCCACACTTGTTGTAAATAAATAACTCTTGTAAATATGACATTAAAGGTTAAAGGTAGCACCCTTAGTTAGGTCACAGCAACACGTAGACCACCTTAGAAATTCCAGTTATTTCATTATTATGTGTTTTAGTTAAGGCCGTGTTTCCAATAGTTGAATCTGCGTTGCATCAATTAAATAAGAGTAGGTCCCCAATCCATTCCGTCCATTTTGCGACCTTCTGCAAGCGCCGCCATTAAAAGAGAATGTTGTAGCGACCCATGGGTCCCCCAAGCAAGACCGGCATCAGAATCTCCTTGCTCCAGCCGGTGACGTCACCGGCGGGGATCCCCGGCGCCAGAGTGGCTGGTCACGTGACCGCCAAAGCGTCCCGCGCGTGCGGGTATAATGAGCTACACCTGTGGATCGGCCTTGCCAGCAGCGTTCACTGCCTTGGCGTTCGCTCAGGCGCCGCCATTGACCATGCGGTCAGGCTCGAGGAAGAAGGGGGTGGGACGCCAAGAACAAGGTGTGGCCACGTCAACTCACCATCAGGGCGTGGCCGGTAAGCCCTCACCAACCAACCAGGGCTGAGGTGAGCTCGCCGAAGGGCGTGGCTTTTTGGCTGGCGGAGTAATCTTGGCTCGCGTTATAAAAGCGCGAGCGCAAAGCCCTATTACGGACTTGTGAGGATGTGTTCAGCGGTGCTCTTGTAACAGAACTTATAGGGCAGCGCTCTTGTAAAAAGGACCTGCTGGGAAGCGCACATTGGCAAAGGAAGACTCACTCGCTGGCGCTGAATGAGAACTTGAGAGAGAGAGGGAGTGTTTAGCATGACCATCCATTTGTTATGTACGCTAAAGGACACGAGCCCCCCCCCCCCCCCCCCGCCATATGTAAGGTTCGCTCGCGCCCAACGCTACGCAGAGCTGCCTGCCGAGTTTCGCCCGCTGGACCAGAGTCGACTGGCGGCTGGACCATCCACCTGGACCTTCCATCTACCAGCTACAATCCCCGTGTGAGTGTGTCTGTTTGTCTGGGGTCGTAGAGTACGACTGTTATAAGACTGCCCTGTGTCCTGCTTCTTCTTCTTCTTCCTGTACATTCTTTCCTTTCCTCTTCTTTTTGGTTTGTAAATAAATTACCTTGTGCTTTCTTGGTTTTCCCTAATCCGATCGTATCCGTCCTTTCTTTCAATTGAGTACCTGTGGCACGATTCGGAACCGCTAGAATCGGGTTTAGTCTCTTGGTTAATAGCTCGGATCGTGGATTGCTAACCGCTCGGCATTATACATCATATCCGTGGTTCGAGCGGGAGTAATTCCCTCGTTTCCGGGGGGCATTAGTACTTCGGTAGCAGCGAACCCCTAGGCCTAGCAAACCCTACCTAACGCCGGAAAGGACGTTATAACTTCCAGGACTCGGGACGGCCAGATAAAAAGACGGGGATTAACCCCCCCTTGATAAGGGGAGCGCCGACCCCCGAGATCCGTAACAATATATATATATATATATATATATATATATATATATATATATATATATATATATATATATATATATATATATATATATATATATATATATATATATATATATATTCCAAGTGTTTGACAAGCTCATGATTTTTTTTTTTCTCGGTCTAAAAAGAAGGAAGAAGCTGCAGCCTGTTGTCAGAAGAATGATGGATGTCATGGCAGAGGGTGGAGTCATGAGTAAATGGATAGAGGATTATTCAGAGAGCAGTGATGATCATGAATAGGTCTAGCTCGACCTTTTGTACCCATGGACCAATTATACACCTTTACCACCTTCTCAGAACCTTGCACACCTTCTCAGACCTTTATACAACTTTTGCCTTTTAGAGCATTTAAACCTTTAATTTGCAATCGATGACCTTTCATTTAGTATAGTACATCCTTCTATTTATTTGCCATACAAAATACACCATACAAAACAAGTCCTGGTGAGGGTCTGCAATCTCTGATTGCTCTTTCTAGTTATGCCAACACCGACGAAGTAACCGGAGGCATTATGTTTTTGGGTTGTCCGTCTATCCGTGCGTACGTGATAGGTTTTCATTACCATGATAACTCAAGAATGGCTGAAGGGATCCATGTCAAACTTGGGACAGGTATGTATAATGATATAAAGATGCACTGATTCGATTTTGAAGTCAGAGGTCAGAGGTCCCCGTGAGCTAAAAATTCTGTTGCGCTAACTTGTGAACCAATGATTGGATTTTGACCAAACTTGGTATAAGTATATATTACGATACAACGAGAAACTGATTAGATTTTGGCATCGAAGGTCAGAGGTTATGTTATGTCAGGTCAAAATGTGATACTTGAAAACAGCTGAAGAGATTTGTGTCACACTTGGTGCAAGTATGTATGTACATTGCAGTCAGAAAGTATTCAGACCCCTTCATTTTCACATTTTGTTATGTTGCAGCCTTATGCTGAAATCGTTTAAATTCATTTTTTCCCTCATCAATCTGCACTCAATACCTCATAATGACAAAGAGAAAACAGGATTTTAGAAAGTTTTGCAAATTTATTAAAAAGAAAAAAGTGAAATATCACATTGACATAAGTATTCATACCCTTTGCTATGACACTTGAAATTTAGCTCAGGTGCCTCCCATTTCTCTTGATCATCTTTGAGATGTTTCTACACCTTCAATGGAGTCCACCTGTGGTAAATTCAATTGATTGGACATCATTTGGAAAGGCACACACCTGTCTCACAGCTGACAATGCATATCGGAGCAAAAACCAAGCCATGAGGTCGAAGGAACTACCTGCAGAGCTCAGCGACAGGATTGTGTCGAGGTACAATCTGGGAAAGCCTACAAAAAAAATTCTGCTGCATTGAAGGTTCCCAAGAGCACAGTGGCCTCCATAATTCTGAAATGGAAGAAGTTTGGAACAACCAGGACTCTTCCTAGAGCTGGCCGCCCGGCCAAACTGAGCAATCTGGGGAGGAGGGCCTTGGTAAGAGAGGTGACCAAGAAGTTGATGGTCACTGGCTGAGCTCCAGAGATCCTGTGTGGAGATGGGAGAAACTTACAGAAGGACAACCATCACTGCAACACTCCACCGATCTGGGCTTTATGGCAGAGTGACCATCGGGTTCTTGGTCATCTCTCTTACCAAGGCCCTTCTCCCCCGATTGCTCAGTTTGGCCAGGTGGCCAGCTCTAGGAATAGTCCTGGTTGTTCCAAACTTCTTCTATTTAAGAATTATGGAGGCCACTGTGCTCTTGGGAACCTTCATTGCAGCAGAATCTTTTTTGTAGGCTTCCCCAGATCTGTGCCTCGACACAATCCTGTCTCTGAGCTCTGCAGGCAGTTCCTTCGACCTCATGGCTTGGTTTTTGCTCTGATATGCATTGTCAGCTGTGAGATCTTAATATCGACCGGTGTGTGCCTTTCCAAATCATGTCCAATCAATTGAATTTACCACAGGTGGACTCCAATGAAGGTGGAGAAACATCTCAGAGATGATCAAGAGACATGGGAGGCACCTGAGCTAAATTTCAAGTGTCATAGCAAAGGGTATTAATACTTATGTCAATGTGATATTTCAGTTTTTTCTATTTAATAAATTTGCAAAACTTTCTGAAAACCTGTTTTCACTTTGTCATTATGGGGTATTGAGTGTAGATGATGAGGGAAAAAATGAATTTCAACGATTTCAGCACAAGGTTGCAACTTAACAAAAGGTGAAAAAAGTGAAGGGGTCTGAATACTTTCTGAATGCACTGTATAATGATGTAATAATGTGGGCGCAGGCATAATTGGTCGCCGTCGAAGAGTGCCATTCTAGCTTTTTGTTGTATTCAAATGCTGAGCAAATTGCATCTTTTTCATTTCAGTTACAGCTCAAGCAAACGCAAGTGTTATTTAATGTGTCTTTAGTTAAACATTGTGTGGTGGATCGAGTCGCTCATGTTGGTGCATGTTTTATAGATGCCTGCACTGACGATTCGAAGATCGCTGCTTCATTGGTACCTGAGGAAAACGTACTGAATGGTGCGTTTTTGGTTAAGTCTATAATTTATTTAATTACATTCTTAAAACTATCATTTTTGCCTCAATTCGAAGATACTTGGATCATTCATGTTCACTTATCCCTCCCTTGTAAATGCTATTTTATTCCCAATCCAATGAATGTTTTCAGCTTCCTGTGTCCCAATTTATCCCCCACAATCCACCACCCTTGACATGCTCCAATGTTCCTTCACCTCCACCTATCAAAGAGGAAGATATGGAATTGGGAGAAGATGAAAGTTCTGATCGTGTCCCTCCATCTTGCCTTGCACGACTTGGTAATTTTTTTGTAGTTTATTTTGCCGAAACCTCTTATCGTAGACATTAATTTAAAATGATTTGTTATGTTCACCTTTTTATTATTATTATTTTTTATTATTTTTTTCCTTCAGCCCAGAGTGAACCTCTTCTCCTCTGCCTGCGTGACTCATTTCTGCGTTCGATTCTCAGGCGGTTAGACAGCCTTAGCAGGGATGCAGAACTCTGTGAAGAAGCCATTTGTGATGCCATGGCTGTGCCAGGTTTTAAAAACTTTGCTGACGTTTGTCTCAAGGTGGTTGATGCAGATGCAGAAGTAAACAAAGAGACGTGAAATGCTGTTGTTTTCCAATCCTATTTCTTGAAATATGCTCTTTGCTTTTTACAGCCCTCTCGTTTCACTTTGATGACAAATGCATCTTTCTCTCCTTTCATTTACTTTCTTTGAGATGTCCACATTCATGATTTTCACTTAACTTCATGGTGGAAGGGGATTTGTTAACAAGAATGAAGACCAAAATAAAAACTAAAAAAAACTCATGAATTTCTGTCTTGTTCGAGCCTGTGCTTGATGAATTTACCAGCCTCTTTATTATTATTATTTTTTCAAAAAAAATAAAATAAAAAGTATATATATATATATATATATATATATATATATATATATATATATATGACTGGAAAAGTACTGTGTACCAGACCTACCAAATATGTGCCACAAGTCGTGCGAATCTTTGTGGGGCTCTGCACATGCTTTGGGTGATGAGGTTTAACACAAAGGAAAAGTGATGCAATCTTGGGGTGGACAACAACATTGCTAACAAAGAACTGGCCATTGATTGGACAAAACAGCCTCAGGTTTTGACCTCCCCCGGAAACGGTGGTCTGCGCTCATCAGGATCCGTACTCTCCGGGCAAGGGCCTCACACCACCTCCACAAATGGAATTTCAAAAGGACAGCCCAGCATGTGGCTGAGGTCACCCAGACATTGTGAATGAGTGTTACCCCTGGAAATTTGATGTAGGATTTAGGGCAATCCACCCAACAACAAACTGTCATTTGGCTGACCGACTTGGACTTGGATCTGTGAGCTGTAATTTATCATACTAGGGCATTGCCCGTACTATATCTATATCTAAAATTATATCCCCCCCCCTCTATTTACATGAAATGGTTTGGTCCAAAGCGAACGGCTTGCGAGTACGGTGACAATCCCCCCCCTCTATTTACATGCAATGGTTTGGTCCAAAGCGAACGGCTTCCGGAGTTTGGTAAAGAAATCGCCATCGCGTGCACAAACGCGCAGGAAAGCGAATGAATCGCAAATTCGGTTTTATTAGTTTTAAAACATAGTTTAACGCCAACATAGTTTGCAAACGTGAAATAAATGAATACGCTCTCAAATGTGCCATCCGAGGCAGAGTGTGTCCTCCACGTTCGGCACACGCGATCGTTCGCTGCTCTCTGATTGGTTGAATCGTTTTTTGGACATAGCTCGGTAAGTAATTGTCCGATTAATATGAAACCTTGAAAAGGCACATCCTCGGGTCCCCAGCAATATACCTGGCAAGTTAAAAGTATATCGGACCCGTGGTTGTCGAGAAACAGCGGTCACAGACAAACAAACGTACAGACGTACAGACGTACAGAGATTACTGGAATTATAGATAGATGCGAGAAGAAGAAGATTAGGTTAATTACAACAAACAGGCATTTTAAGGCCATTTTCCCTGCAAGAGTGGGGGTTAGCCTTGCGGTCCCCATGACTGTTCTCCATTTTGCCCTATTTTTTGCATCTCCCCTTGTTAACCCCCTTGCCCGCATTTCTTCTTCGACCATCTTTAGCCAAGTCTTTCTCGGTCTTCCCCGTCCTCCACTTCCTTCTACATTAATTTCCATCTCTATTCAACCAGTCACTTTCATCCTTCCTCAACACATGACCAAACCATCTCAACCTGTTTCTCTTCACAGCATCAATCACAGGCTCTATTCCCATCATATTTCGCAATTCATCATTTGTCTTCCTCTCTCTCAACGATACTCCGCACATCCACCAACGATACTCTGCACATCCACCAAACCATTCGCATTTCCACCCTTTCCAGCCTTCGTTGCTGCTCTACGTTCATTACCCATGTCTCACTCCTATAAATCATAACACTTCTTACACATGAAGCATACACCTTTCCCTTCAGCTTCAATGACACTCCACTCCTCGTCAGCACGCCACTCAGTTCCCAAAACTTCTTCCATGCACATCTCACGCGAGCAACCGTTGCCGAGTCTGATCGACCTTCTCCATTCAGCATGTCTCCAAGGTAACAAAATGTTTTCACACCTTCCAGCTTCATGCCATCTCCAAGATCCAACTCAACATTTCCTCCATCTGCAGCTCCCTCTGTGCACACCTTACACTTGAATGTAGCTGCCACACTGGTTAATGACCCTCTCAAACCACTACATTTTTGATGAACCCACTCAGCGCACATTGTACATTGAATGGAATTCACTCCGACACCCTTCCTGCACACAGCACATGGCCACTTCCCAGTTCTTTCCACCTCACCACATGCTTTACCACTTGCCATCACCTTCGTTTTTCCGATATTCACCTTCAGACCTTTTGTCTCCATACATTCCTTCCACTTGTTCATCTTCTCCTTCAGTCCATCCATACTTTCTGCAATCAACACCAGATCATCTGCATGCAACAACTCCCACGGCAAACCCTCCTTTACGTTCTGAGCCAGCACCTCCATCACAGCTACAAATAGTATTGGACTTGGTACCGACCCCTGATGCACTCCCACCTTCACCTCAAACTCACCACTGTTCCCGTCCTTCGTCCTTACAGCTGTGCGTGCTCTTTTGTACATTGCCATCACTACTCTGATCAACCATTCCTCCACTCCTTACTTCCTCAATGCCCATGTCACGACTTCACGTGGAACCCGATCGAATGCTTTCTCAAGAACAACAAACCCAAGAAACAACTTCTTCCTCTTCTCCATATACTTCTCCTGCAACTCACTCACAATAAAAAGTGCGTCTGTCTTTCCTCTTCCTGGCATAAATCCAAACTGCATTTCGTCAATCTTCACTTTCTTCCTTATCATCCTCTCCATCACCATTTCCAATACCTTCATTCCATGCTCCAATAACTTTATCGCTCGATACGAGCCACAGTCACAGTCCTTTCCCCTTGTATGGAGCAACGAGGGTACTCGGTTCCCAATCCACTGGAATGCGGCCTTCTTTCACCACCAGATTGCAGATCTCTGTCATTCTCTTCACACCCCAATTTCCCGCTGCGTTCAACATATCTCCCACAACTCCCGTCGGCCCTCCCGCTTTTCTACTCTTCATTGCTTTTATCGCTTCCTCAACTTCCTCCTCGGTTATCTTCTCTGCCGGTCCTAAAACTGGGTTACTCTCAATGTTGCCATCCCATTCATTCTCTGCATTCAACAGTATTTCCATATATCTCTTCCATCTTCCTTTAATTCCATCTGGGTCCACAACGATTTGTCCCACTTCATCCTTCAAGCAACTCACCCCCGTCACACCACACCTCTGTTTCGCTATCTGCTTTGCAATCCTGAATACCGCTCTCTGACCCTCTTCCAAATCCAAGCGTTCTCCGAACATTTTTCTGCATGCCTTCTGTGCCTTTGCTACCTCTTTCTTTGCAGCCTTCTTGGCTGCCTTATAACTCTCATGCTCTGCCTTTTCTTCCCCCATACCGTTCGCCTTCTGCCACTCCTTGAACTTCTTCCTCTTCTCGTCAATCTTCTTTCCAACTTCATCATCCCACCACCATGTTTCCGAGTGCCTCGGTGGTCCTTTTGTCCATCCACATAACTCACCAACGGCTCCCAACAGACTATCTTTCATTGACATCCAACCACTTTCAAGCTCAACCACATCAGCCTCCACCATACTCAGCCTCTCTTTTAATGCCTCCCTCACTCTCACCTCTTTCAACCTGCACACCTTCATTCTCGGTTGGTACTTCACCCGCCGAGCTCTCCTCGCACCTTTCACCCTTATGTCACAGACAACCAAGTGGTGCTGTGAAACAGCCTTCTCCCCCGGGATCACCTTTGTGTCCCGGAGGTGCCCCCTGTCTCGCCTACGCACCAGCAGGTAGTCAACGGTTGTCGTCGACCCACCTGATGTGTATGTGACAAGCTTATTATCCTCTTTCTGGAACTGAGTATTACAAATCAACAAATCAGCTCCATCAGCAAACTCCAAAATCCTTTCACCTTCTCCATTTGTCACACCATATCCGTAACCCCCATGAACTCCCTCAAAACCGTCCATACTCCTTCCCACATGTCCATTTGGGTCTCCTCCTACCACAACAACTTCCTCATCTTTCACGTTTTCCATCGGCTTCTCTATTGCACACCAGAACTTGTCCTCTTCATCGCTCCGACCAACCTGCGGAGCATATCCCGAGATTATGTTCACTAAGAGCTTTCCAATCATCATTTTCACCATCATCAACCTATTACTCACTCTCGTCACACTCACCACACTGTCTACAAACTCCTCAGAAAACAGGACACCAACACCATTCACGCCCTCCGGGCACCCTTGCCACGCAAACTTGTATTTCTGTCCCTGCCTACCCTTCACCATTCTCACACCACTTCCCTTCCATCTCGTCTCCTGCACACAACATATGTCCACTCTTCTTCTGACCAATACTTCCACCACTTCTCCTGATCTCCCTGTCATTGTCCCTACATTCCATGTCCCAAACCTCAGAAACCGATCTCCACGTCGGGCATCATACGTTTCGTCGTCATAAATTGAGTGATTTCCACCCTTGCTTCGATCGGGTTCCCCACCTTGAGTTTTGACGAGAGGGAGTGGGGTCCCCCACGGGGTACTTCGGGCTGTACCCTGCCCATATGTTGTCGTAATTGTCATGGTTCTCTTTTTGAGGCAATGTTTTTATGGCCGGATGCCCTTCCTGACGCCAACCCTTTTAGTCGCCTCTTACGACACGCAGGGATACGGTGTACCTATTCTAAACTGGGGTACACACCGGGTAATTGAAGAAAATAATTTGATATGCTGAACACTCATGGTGATGTCAACATTTAATAATGTGTTTGTTCACTTTGGGGAGTGTTGGTGGGAATGGCAATCATTTGTGAAACATTATTTTACAAAAATGAACGGTGCATACCAGCAACTGGATTTACCTGCAAAAGATCGTTATTTTAACTTTAAGTTCCATGTACCTTGTAAAACTCTCATGTAGTTTGGTTGCCTTGGTGATTACTTGTATTCCACCACAAGGATGTACTCTTACCAGATTGGGAATATCAATTTAGTGGCAAAGTTATGGTTTGAACAGTCCCATTTATATGATAGATATAATTTGATGAAATATCATTTTGATGCAGAAAATAGGGCAAAATGGAGAAGATTGCCACGGGGTCCGCAAGGCTAACCCCCGCTCTAGCAGGGAAAATGGCCTTAAAATGCATGTTGTTGTTGCATTTTATAATTTGAGGAAATACAGAATTAGATGGTAAGCAGTAAAATAAGTTATTTGGACATTACCATCCAAAGAGACCTGTCATGGTGGAGTATCTACACTTTACCGACTTGTCCGTCCAAGCTTCCCATTTAACCGATGCTGAAGGAGAAATTTCATTTGCTGAGTTTTTTTTGTTTTTTTTGTAGTAACTAGGGCATGCCCGTACTATATATATAGGACGTGCCCGTAAGTGCGTGATGTTACCGTACAATGAATGTATCGTCCCGACGCCGCAGCTCGGATGGCGCTGCAGTTAATCGGGCCCCCAAAGTCCTCATCGACGATAACTAAACAATATATTATATGAATCGCACCGTACATACCTCCTTCTAGATCTTGTTCTTGTCTTGATATACTCACTCAGGCTCACTCTATCACGACTGAGTCCTCCCAGCTCCTCCAAATGGCGCCCGCTAGCCGCTACGTAAGTCCGGAAGTGACGTCCTCATTTGACTGTCCGGAAGGTCGCAAATCGCAGTTACGATGAATCGCAAATTAGTTTTAATTAGTTTTAAAACATAGTTTAACGGCAACATAGTTTGCCGACGGGAAATAAATGAATACGCTCTCAAATGTGCCATCCGAGGCAGAGTCTGTTCGCCACGTTCGGCACACGTGATAGCTCGCTGCTCTCTGATTGGTTGAATCGTTTTTTGGACATAGCTCGGTAACTACTTCTGCGATTAATTTAAAACCTTGAAAAGGCACATCCTCGGGTCCCCAGCAATATACCTGGCAAGTTTCAAGTATATCGGACCGGTAGTTGTCGAGAAACAGCGGTCACAGACAAACATACATACAAACATACAAACATACAAACATACAAACATACAAACATACACACAGAGATTGCTGGAATTATAGATAGATGAAGCTATGAAATTGCACAGGTCTTCACATCACCTTCAAATGCATTCATGTATATGTAAAGCAATGCCATTTCCTTCTCTTCACTATTCCTCCGAAAACACTTTGCACTAGAAGATACTTTGTATTCATCTCACTCAAATCATCTTTAAAACATTGAGATTCATTCAACCTTGTGAGATTATACATGAAGAAGAGCAATTTAGTTTTGTTTCACAATTCCTATAAACCAACTCATCTGTACAGTTCATGTGTAAATGCCTTGCTAATCTCAGCCGCCCTTGTTGGACGTTTTTGCTGGGTCGGCTTGCATGCTAATGTACTGTAGCGGTTACCGCTGGATGTACATAATCGCCTTGCATGTACATAATCGCCAGAACACGGCCAGACGCGCCTCTCCCGGGCATGCCCGGACTCACTGTTCCCGGGCACGCCCGAACCTCCCGGGCACGCCCGGTCTCGTCTTTCCCGGGCATGCCCGCTCTCGCCTTTCCAGGGCTCACCCAGAGCGTCCGGGCATGCCCGCTATCGCCTTTCCAGGGCTCGCCCAGAGCGTCCGGGCATGCCCGCTATCGCCTTTCCAGGGCACGCCCTGAGCGTCCGGGCATGCCCGCTATCGCCTTTCCAGTGCTCGCCCAGAGCGCCCGGGCACGCCCAGCCTCGACTTGCCAGGCCGCAGCCAAACACGCCCGGGCAGGTCCAGACTCGCCTTTCCAAGGCTCGCCCTTGATACCCGGGCATGCCCGGTATAGCTTTTGCCGGGCAAACTTCCCGACATAAATGTGTATATATATTGTTGCCCGAAAAACGGGCTTGTCAGAATACCTGAGCTGTTTTGTTTCAATAAAGCAACTCGGACGAATTCCGTCTTTGGTCGCGTCAATTCTTTCGACTCGCGTTGGAGCGCAGTTCCTTCATTGGTGACCTACCGACATGGATACGGCAGTGACGCTTAAACTGCCTACCTTCTGGGAGACTCACGCGGCTGTTTGGTTCGCCCAGGCGGACTCCCAGTTCGCCCTGCGAGGCATCACCGCGGACGACACCCGCTTCCACCATGTTGTGGCGGCGCTCGGTTCCACCACCGCGGCCCGCGCCTTGAGCCTCCTCCAGCACCCGCCGGCTGCTGACAAATACGACGCGCTGAAGACGCTCCTCCTCGGCGCTTTCGCCCTTTCACCGGCAGCACGCGCACGGCGCCTGCTTGACCTGGCCGAGCTCGGCGACACGCGCCCGTCCGAGCGCATGGACTATATGCTCTCGTTGCTCGGCGAGCACTCTCCGGCATTCCTGTTCCGGGAGCTGTTCCTCCGTCAGCTGCCTAACCCGGTACGCCTCGCCCTGGCTGGCACGTTGATCACGGATTCCCACGCCCTCGCCAGGGAAGCCGATAAGATCTCCTCGGCGGGCCAGCACATCGGCGCGGTTACCTGGAGCCCGCCGCCGTCCGAGGCGACGCCCGAGCGCCCTGCGCGGTTGGAGGCCGAACTGCCGGTGCAACTGCCGGCTGCCACGCCGCACCGCCCACTTCCGACACGACGGCCGGGGCCTCCACCTGACCGGGCTTGGTGTTATTACCACGCCAGGTTCGGACACAAGGCTCGGACGTGCCGGCCCCCGTGCACTTTCGGCAGGTCGGGAAACGGCCGGGCCGGCGTTCATTCCCAGCCATGAGCGCCGGCCACTCGGGCAACTTGCTGTTTATTCGGGACAAAGCGTCTGGACGACGTTTCCTGTGCGACACCGGCGCCCAACTGAGCGTCATACCTGCCTCCGAGCAGGACAGGCTGGACGCAGTTTGCGGCCCCTCTTTGGTCGCTGCTAATGGCTCGGCCATACGCACTTTCGGCCCACGCGTCGTCACCCTCTGCTTCGGCAGCCAGCGCTTTCAATGGACTTTTGTTACCGCCAGCGTCCCCGTGGCTTTGCTGGGCGCCGACTTCCTCTGCGCGCACGGGCTGCTGGTCGACGTCAAACGACGTCGCCTTGTCCACGCCGAGACCTTCAGCTCCCTGGCGTGCACAATGAGCAGCTCCGCGCCGACCGAACTGGCGTGCGCCCTCCCGGCAACGAACGAGTTCGCTCGCCTGCTCGTGGAATTCCCGGCCCTCATGCGGCCGACGTTTTCGGCCGTCGCGGTGCAGCACGGGATCGAGCACCACATACCCACTACGGGCCCGCCGGTCTACGCCAGGGCCCGCCGCCTCGACCCAGCCAAGCTCGCCGTGGCAAAGGCCGAATTCGACGCGTTGGAGCACCTCGGCATCGTGCGGCGCTCCGATAGCGCGTGGGCCTCGCCACTGCACATCGTGCCAAAGCCGGGGGGTGGATGGCGCCCGTGTGGCGACTACCGCCGTCTCAATGACGCTACCACCCCCGACAGGTACCCGATCCCGCATATTCAGGACTTTTCCGCCCGTTTGGCGGGACGGGTCATCTTTTCGAAAATTGACCTGATACGGGGCTACCACCAGGTACCTGTCCGGGCGGCCGACGTCCCGAAGACGGCCGTCATCACGCCGTTCGGCCTGTTCGAATTTTTGCGGATGCCGTTTGGCCTCAAGAACGCGGCCCAGGCGTTCCAGCGCTTGATGGACGGCGTGCTGCGCGACCTGCCGTTTCTTTTCGTCTATCTGGACGACATCCTCGTCGCCAGCACGTCCCGCGCCGAGCACCTCCTCCACCTCCGAACACTGTTCGGTCGCCTCAGCGAGCACGGCTTAATTGTCAACCCGGTCAAATGCCACTTCGGCGCGACGACCGTTGACTTTTTGGGCCACCGCATCACCAAGACCGGGGCCGTGCCGCTGCCGACCAAGGTCGAGGCCATCACCACGTTCCCGCGTCCCCGTTCCATCAAGGCCCTCCAAGAGTTCCTCGGCATGGTGAATTTTTATCACCGATTCGTGCCCCGCGCTGCTCAGCTCATGCGGCCCCTTTACGAGGCCCTCCGGGGCAAGCCGGCCAAGCATGACATTGTTTGGTCCGCGGCCATGGACGCGGCCTTCGCCAGTGCCAAACGGGCCCTCGCCGACGCAACGCTGCTGGCTCACCCGGTGCTCAACGCGCCCATCGCCCTCACTACGGACGCCTCCAACTACGCGGTGGGCGCCGTCCATGAGCAATGGGTGGACGGGGTTTGGCAGCCACTCGCTTTTTTCAGCCGGCAACTCCGGCCGAATGAGTTAAACTACAGCACGTTCGACCGCGAGCTGCTCGGGCTATTCCTGGCCGTTCGCCATTTCCGACACCTCCTGGAGGGCCGCCCGTTCACGGCTTTCGTCGACCACAAGCCGTTGGTCTACGTAATGGCTAAGGTCATGGAGCCGTGGTCGGCCCGCCAGCAGCGCCACCTCTCCGCCGTGTCGGAGTTCACCACGGACATCCAGCACGTCGCCGGCAAAGACAACGCCGTGGCCGACTGCCTTTCGCGGGCCAGCGCGAACGCGGTCCACCTCAGCGTGGACTTCACGCTCATGGCGGCCGACCAGACCACCGACGCCTCGGTGCAGGCACTCTGCGTGGCGGACACGGGCCTCCGCCTGGCCGACATCCCCTTCGCGGGCACCGTCCTGCTCTGCGACGTCTCCCAGGGCCAGCCTCGCCCCATCGTGCCCGTTTCCTGGCAGCGCCGCATCTTCGCCTCCATCCACGGCCTTTCTCACCCGGGCCGGAAAGCTTCTCAGAAGCTGGTGTCGGCGCGTTTCGTCTGGCACGGCCTTCGACGAAACATCCGCGACTGGGCCAACGCCTGCACGGCCTGCCAGCGAGCCAAGGTCCACCGCCACACCCAGGCCCCGCTGGCACCTTTCGCCGTGCCTGAACGGCGTTTCGACCACGTCCACGTGGACCTGGTGGGTCCCCTGCCCCCCTCGCGGGGGTTCACCCACCTGCTCACCATGGTGGACAGGACCACCAGGTGGCCGGAGGCCGTGCCCCTCACCTCCACCACCACCGCCGACGTGGCGCAGGCGTTCATCGCCACCTGGGTCGCGTGCTTCGGCGCACCAGCGGACATCTCATCCGACCGCGGCCCACAGTTCACGTCTGAGCTTTGGGGCGCGGTCGCCCGTTCGTTGGGGGTCACGCTGCACCGCACCACGGCCTACCACCCCCAAGCCAATGGGTTGTGCGAGCGGTTTCACCGCTCCATGAAGGCCGCACTCATGGCCGGCCTTCAGGACGACGGTTGGGCCGACCGGCTGCCGTGGGTCCTTTTGGGCCTTCGCACGGCCCCCAAGGAAGACCTCCAGGCGTCCGCCGCCGAGCTCGTCTACGGCCAGCCACTCCGCGTCCCGGGCGAATTCGTGCCTGACGCTACCAGTCCCTGGTCCGCCGCTCGCCAGCGCTCGGACCTCCAGGAGGCCGCCCGACGATTTGCCCCCGTGCCGACGTCCCGCCACGGTGGCCCCCAGTCCTACGTCCCCCCGGCGCTTCGCACAGCGGAGTACGTCTTTGTGCGTCATGACGCGCACCGGGGGCCACTCCGGCCGCCGTACGACGGGCCCTTCCGGGTCCTGCGACGGGGCGACAAGTCTTTCATCGTCGACTTCTGCGGCCGGCCGGACCGGATTTCTGTGGACCGCCTCAAACCGGCGCACATGGACGTCGACCGACCACCACGGTTGGCCCTTCCTCCGCGGCGAGGCCGCCCGCCGTCCACAGTTCCCCCCGCTCGACCACCCACCACCACGTCAGACCCCTCCCCACGACCCTCCAGGGGTCGCTTCGGCCGGGTCATCCGGACCCCCCTTAAATTGACCCTGCCGGTGCAGGTCGATTCTGGAGGGGCGTGTGTAGCGGTTACCGCTGGATGTACATAATCGCCTTGCACCGGCCAGAACACGGCCAGAACACGGCCAGACGCGCCTCTCCCGGGCATGCCCGGACTCACTGTTCCCGGGCACGCCCGAACCTCCCGGGCACGCCCGGTCTCGTCTTTCCCGGGCATGCCCGCTCTCGCCTTTCCAGGGCTCGCCCAGAGCGTCCGGGCATGCCCGCTATCGCCTTTCCAGGGCTCGCCCAGAGCGTCCGGGCATGCCCGCTATCGCCTTTCCAGGGCACGCCCAGAGCGTCCGGGCATGCCCGCTATCGCCTTTCCAGGGCTCGCCCAGAGCGTCCGGGCATGCCCGCTATCGCCTTTCCAGTGCTCGCCCAGAGCGCCCGGGCACGCCCAGCCTCGACTTGCTAGGCCGCAGCCAAACACGCCCGGGCAGGTCCAGACTCGCCTTTCCAAGGCTCGCCCTTGATACCCGGGCATGCCCGGTATAGCTTTTGCCGGGCAAACTTCCCGACATAAATGTGTATATATATTGTTGCCCGAAAAACGGGCTTGTCAGAATACCTGAGCTGTTTTGTTTCAATAAAGCAACTCGGACGAATTCCGTCTTTGGTCGCGTCAATTCTTTCGACTCGCGTTGGAGCGCAGTTCCTTCAGTACTATCAAAAGGTCTGTGCAGTTCCTGGGTTCAAACAACATGGGTTTGAACATCGAGCTATGTATTGCTGTTACTTTGTGTTTGTTTCATTAAATTCCATTGTGCCAGCACCCAGTCAGGTACACTGTTAACAAATATAATTTCGTTCAAAATTTTGGGATTAGCAAACCTGTACATTTTTGGAATCAGAGCATGGAGAATCCGAAAATCAATTTTGGCATTTGCACAGACACATGCATGGCCGCCATTTTGGATTTTCAAAATGGCCGCCATAAAATACATATTTTGCGCTATCTCGGCTTCTAGTCAACCTAGAAACTTAATTAAATATGCTAATCCTATGTTTTCTGGGTCAAGGAATCCAATAAAGGCCTCAAAATAGTGCTCAGGATTATAGAAAAGCAACAAACAAAGGTAATTGAAAACCATTGTCTTTATATTTGTGATATAACTGTATTACATAATACATGATATTGCAAGTCCTTTGAAGTTTTCGGTATGGGTTTATAAAGCAAGAAAGCAGCCTTGTTAGTATCAGATTCAACTATAAGTCCCATACACAGGATCTATTAGTACCCCAGCGGCTAAGTCGAAAAATATGGCAGTATATTTCACTTTGTGGAGAAATTATGAAACTTTGCACACAGGTTGGGGACCCCAGTAGGAACATTTTTCGATTAGGACCCAACTCTGAAACGCCCCCTGGTGGCCGCCATCTTGAATTTCAATATGGCCACCACATTTGATATATATTTGCCTATAACTTCGAAACTAAAGCAGATAGAAATACGATTTCAGTGGCTAACCCCCCATTTTCAGACTCAAGGAATCCAGTGAAATCAGACTATGCATATCTGGTGTCCGCCATCTTGGATTCCAAGATGACCGCCATATTCGACATATTTTCTTATAACCCTTAATCCAAATTACATAGGACTGCAACTTCAGGGGCTAACGTCAGTTTTCATAGCACTGTCCATCACAGGCACATAGGGATGTGCACTGGAGATTTGCTTTGTAGCATTTGCAGTTTCCTTTACAAGTTTTCTTGCACTTGCAGCTCAGGAGCTCGTAGCACGCCTTAGATGCCCCGGTCCATATCACTGTCCATATCTCGCCATCCTTCTCCCAACCCCAATCAGCTGGAGGGGGAACAACTGGGTTGGAGACCAACGACTGACCCCAGATGTGACCTGCTTGAAATGTAGCTCTCCTTGTGTGTTCCAAGAGAGCCGATGCTGTTGGAGGTATATTCTCAATCTCCCTTGACCTCTTAGAGAAAAGGTATCGCCGTGCAGCATCCACACCCTGAAGTTCACATGTACGGTCGTACAGCAACACAACAAATCGTTCCAGGATGTCCATGACAGTACTCGACACCTCATCTGGTTGTGAACACAATGTCCCAAATGCTTCTGTAGCATCTGGATATGCCTGCCATGCAGACTTCTTTCCACGGTTTGCGAAGAAGGACACCGTATCGCAGCCAGTAAACGCATGGAAAAATGTCAGAGCCTTGGACTTCTCTGGTCCTATGTTAGCGACGATTTGGTGTACTGCGATGTGCCTGTACTTCTTACCAGTTCCAAAGGCGAGGCCAATGTTCAAGAAGTGAGCAATTGCAATCACCACTACATCAGTGTCCACAGTGTGGATCATCACTTTTGTATGTCCATGCCGAACCATGTCAATGACATGAACAAAGATCCTCGAGTCTGCTTCCTCGTGTGAGCAAGGGGCAAGAGCTGCATTGATGGCGTCTTTGGAAGAGCACACAACTTTGTCATCCACAGTGCTGTAGATGAGCTTGTCACCTGCCATTCACACATTTCTGGGCAAGAAACAGGAATAGCTCATGTTTGTTGTCGCTGTTTCGGAGAAAGCTTGGCCAGTTACCTGGAATTCGTGTTGAGGAAGTCACTCGGCGTCTTGTACCACAGCCCCTTTTCTCTCTCGTTGCGTTTTTCAAGCTGTCCGGCCGATAGACATCCCAAACAATATCAATGCGACTAGCATTCCCCAGTTCCCTAACCACATATGGGATAAAGATATCTTGGGCGTAATCTTCGAAGGTGGCACAGGTACCAGGCTGTAGAAAGTGGACAACAGCACGGCCATCAAGAACTTTAGCATCAACCACCAAGGCCGTACCATCATCGGTCATCACACCATTGAGACAGTCCAGAAGCTGATGCTTGTCACCTTGTCTCATCTGACCTCCACTTGCGAGTGACAGTGGACTAGACTGGTTTTCGTGCCTGAAGGATTTATCGATATCCCCTTCTCTCTTTTGACTAGCAATGTACAACCTTGAGAACAGAGCCCTGTCATTCTTCAGCTCATTCAACTTTCCTGCTGCCTTTGTCTTTTGCACACCAGGCTTGCTGAACACAGCCACATTGTTGCGGGAAATGGTGTCTCCAATTGACTTCGAATTGGACTTGAAACGCTCTTCCACAAATTCATCATATTTTGACTTTCCCAGCGCATTGACGTTCCTCATGGCTTTCACCACTTTTTCTGGCATGATGACTTTGGAATTGAGATTCAGCAAGTCCATACTATCTTCCATGAAAGGGTTGCCCATTTCTTCAATTGTGGCAACCAATGATCGTACATCTTCAACAAATTTCTCCTGGACGCTTTTCGTCTGTTCATGGTGGCGAGCAGGTGTCATGGATGCCCCGGCGTCGTCGAAACCATCCTCAAACTCTCCAACTAGTCTTGCTATTTCAGGTCCAGCAACCATCCATCTCCTAAACGCTCCAGGGTTTTCGGTAAGACCAACAGCTCCGCCGTCCCCCTTAACGAGTGTGTTAACCTGCTCGTGTGCTTGGTCCAACGAAATAGCCGAGAACGGTCGACCTGTCTTGTTTGAAGTGAATCCTCCATGCTTCAACTCACGATGGACATCCGGGCACTTATCCTGCAAATTGGACATGTCTCGCACATGAACTGGTAGCCCACGGGCATAGTTTGTCATGTCCAATGCGAAGAACCACGGTACTAAATCTGCTTGTGATGCAATGTACATGTCAAAATCAGCCACTCGCAAGGACCTTACGAATTGGAAGATTGTCAGTTCAAAATCTAACACCGTCTGCCAAAAATGAAACTGTGGGTACTTATCGGACCTCCCAGCACACCACTCAGTGAACTCGATTGGGTCAGGTCCACCATCATGATGGTCTGTGCTTTCCGTCTGTTTAAAATCCGAATAGGCCTTTTGCTGTAACTGATACAAAGCTGCGGCAGTAACCTGATGTGCCCTGCGGGTTTTGGTCACATGGGATGCTCGAAGGAATCCTTCACAGGTGCCTGCACTCGCAATGTCGGCCTGTGCCAAAGCCTCTGTCCACCCGCTTCCATCAAGAATATCGCCAATGGTCCTCAACGCAGCCATTTCTGTATGCAGCCCCCCCAAGTACAATTACTTACTTGTCCTCACCATACAAGTCGGGAAACCGCCATTGGAGTTTCGAAGTTATAGGCAAATATATATCAAATCTGGCGGCCATTCCGAAATTCAAGATGGCGGCCACCAGGGGGCGTTTCAGAGTTGGGTCCTAATCGAAAAATGTTCCTACTGGGGTCCTCCACCTGTCTGCAAAGTTTCATAATTTATCCACAAAGTGAAATATTTTTCGACTTAGCCGCTGGACTATAGGTCTATACCGTGCAGGAATATGCTTTTACAGATCTTCATCACTGTCCTGAGTGTCATTTTCGCAAAGGTGTCTACGCAAATGCCAACATTAATTTTTGGATTCCTCATGCTCTGAATATTCCAAAAATGTATAGTTTTGCTAATCTCCAAAAAATTTGAACGAAAAAACATGGTGAACCTGACTAATCTGTGTTGCTACCAGAGAGGGGAGCAATTGGTGTCCGAAGTGTGATAAGTGAAAAGGATGGCATCTTTGAACGGTTGTAAATGGCTGTGCAAACTTAATTAAACGTAGGATAATGGTTTTCATAAGCTGACATAGGGGAAACTAGAATGGCACTCGGTAGACCGCATACCTCCGCCAGGCTGTACAGTTTATGTTTTGTATCCCACTGATAGGCCGGATCTGGATTCGGACCTGAACGAGAATCTAATCAGCTTGTTCTTGTCACTTAACCAACTCATCCACCAAGTTTTGTCATGATACAACCACAACTTTTTTTGAAAGATCATGCTACATATCGTTTTTGGCCCTACCTCTTAGTGGTGAAGAATCACTTTAGAAATTAAAAAATTCTCATATCCAGTTCTGTATCCGGATCTTTACCAAAATCGAATCAATTCGTCCTTGTCACATACCCAACTTCTCCAGGTTTTGCCCGAATCCGTCCATAATTTTTTGAGATATTGTGCGGTATATCGTTTTTTGCCCTATCACTTAAAGATGAAGAATCACTAAAAATTATCGCATTAAAGTCACTTTAGAAAATATCACCAAAAAAAATAACAAAGTGCCCCGGTTTGTTGCGTCACATTTCCATTGGCGCTGTTTGGGTTGAGTGTTACTCACGATGATCTAATCATATGATCGGATAGATGATCTAACCCCGAAAAATCTTATCGATGTCGAATAAAAATTATTAGTAAGATTTAATCAAGCCCATCCGTACGGTCTTCTCTCGAGAAATAGCGTTACGTAATTTGTGAACGGCCTGACATTGGGGTAAGCCGTAAGCGTGACCACGTGACGAATCAGCTCGTTCTGATATAACCGTGGTGGAGGTTGATATGGATGAGATCTGAAGACTTCATCTTTTAATTGCGCATTAATTGTGTTTTCCTATCAAAAAACCGGATTTTGTCGTAGGTTGTGATCACAGTGTGTTCATTCTTTTTACGTTAGTGGCACCGCTTAACAACATGGCGGTTTCCATGGAAACAATGCTATCGTGGTTCTCAATTAAACGCTGTCCGGGTTGTCGTTTGGAGTTTTTGTCGATCCTCCTGTGACAACTCCACCAAACAAATCGATTGTGTTAGCAGGGGCTCCAGAGTAAGAGGGAGAGGGAGAGGGAAATCAAAGGTGGGCGGTCCGCTTCGAAAGTCCGCTTATCCGCTGCAGCGGACTAACGTTTTCGAAGCGGATAAGCGAATCGGAACAACCCCCGGAAACCGAAGCGGATAAGCGTAAGCGGACTACCGAAAAATTAAAGCGCATCGCGATTCGCCAAATCAGCTGTTAGCCTGAGCCGTTACTCTAGAATTGTGAATATTTATTTAAGTGAATAATAAGTGAAAACTGAATATTTTATTGGACGCTAGAGCGGCAATAACGTCAAGATGGAGAGATTTGTGACTCTCCAGCCCAGCGGCAGTGCCAGGGACAGGCACACGAGCGACGCAAACCAGCAGTCCCAGCACAGCGACATCCACAACCCGGCGGTCAACATGATGGGGGACGTGGAGGACAGTCAGGAGATCTGCGCCCTAACCCCTCAGCTCGCGCGCAGCGAGAGCAGGATGTCGCTGGACTCAATCGAGTCGGCTGAGATCAACGTGACAATGGACACAGACAATTCCAGCCTCAGCCAGAAGTGGAGGCACATCGCCCCCTTCTTCAAGGTCGTGGACAGCAAGGCCACGTGCACCAAGTGCTCAAAGACACTCAAAGCCCAGCCCGGATCAAGTTCAAACTTGAAGGTGCACTACCAGAGGTACCACGATGCCCAGCACAACGACCTCAAGGCGGCCCTCGACGGCGGCAGCAGACGCGTATTTTCAGATACAAATCTGAAATTATTTGACATTTGTTTTATAACTTTTCTTTTACTTCAGGTTCAGCCACCTCTTCGTGGACATGGACCTTTTGATGGCCACGGCGCTGCACCCCCAGCACAAGCTCGCCACGGTCAGGGCCATCTGCAGGAGGCAGAACAACGACGCCATCTGCGACCTGGTGAGGGACAAACTCATCAGGGACCTGCTCGCCCTCGTCCTGCCTGACGAGCACCTGGACCCTGCCCCCCAGCAGGGACCCCAGCCCGGCTCGAGCAGTACGGACTACCTGTTCGCCATGGAGGAGGGGCAGCAGGAGGAGAACCTCGAGGAGAAGATCAGGGAAGAGGTCAACAACTGGTCGAGGAAGCCGCTGAGGGGGAACCCGGGGCTCTCGCCCAATCTCTTCCCGCTCGAGTTCCGTGATGCTTGGGTAACTCTATTTCTCAGGCATAACACGCCGCTCCCGAGCTCTGCCTCGGTCGAGCGCGTGATCAGCTACGGGTCGGACATCCTCAGGCCTAAGAGGTCGGCCCTGGCTGCACCGAACGTCGAGGCCCTCGTCTTCATGAAGGGCAACCTCCAAATCCTCAAGAAGGCCCACGAGGTGGAGGAGGAAGACGAGGACTAGTCAACAGACTGCTAGTCTGTTGACTCGTAGACTCTCTTGTCAAAGAAAGGATGGGCAAATAGATTTTTCTTTAATGTAACTTGCATATATTAAAATTATATTTAAATTAACTGTAGAGTAGAGTAGAGTCGAGTGGAAAACTTTATTTCAATAAATTTTATTTAAATAAAAATGTATATTTTTGATCTTAAAAGCTTTGTTTGTCGTTGTAGTAGTTAGAAATGGCTATTTAGGCTTAAAAAGCATTAAATTCCCTTTAGAAACGTCAAAAATCGCTTTAAAAACGTCGAAGCGCTTTTAAAAAATCGAATCGAAGCGGATAACCGGTAAGCGGCCTAAGATTTTCGGCCGCTGAAGCGGATAAGCGAATCGGACTACACGGGCTGGCGGAGCGGATAAGCGGTAAGCGGACTTAAAATTTTCCGAATCGCGCCCACCTTTAAGGGAAATAAATATTAGTAAATGGGGATTGGGGAGCCAGAAGTAGGAGGGGAGGAGCTCCATGCCATGCTTTTCGATGCCTATGGACCCTACCATTGTACATTTGGGGGAGGTGGGAGGGTTTTACATATTTGTAGATTTTCAACAATTTTGATATAAAGAGGAAGTAACAATAAAAGTATGAAATGCACGTTTAAATGACATCCTCTGTGACAGTCGACTTGAATAAATATGAACCAATCTTTTTGAATGCGACGAAGTCTAAGGCGGCTTAAATGGTTACCGGAAGTAAGGCGGTTTGTTGGAAGCTGGCTGGCGATGTGAGGTTGGGGCGGTGCCACGGCAGGCTTCGGGGAATAGGTTTAATCACCCAACTCTATTTTATACTCCCAATTAATATTTCTCGGAGTGCAGGCGGTTTGGTACCGACATTATAATAGTGATAACCTGAAAATTGGAATCAAGGTGAAACTGACACAACTAATGGAGTGACCAACGATGTTTGGAATGATCAACCAACATCTCGCGAGATCTCCATAGCGATGGCAGAAACAATGCGGTGAGTTGAACTTATGGAGACTTATTTAATATAATATACTGTACTGTACTGTATCGTGAAGCATGAGTTGTGAGACCACAGTTTGAATGTGCAGTGCTAGGATCGATCGGTATCAATATTCAGCTGTCACAGTTGTACAACCAATCGGCGTAATCAAACGTTAACTTGCCTTTTGCTTTATCATTAATATAATTGGCGTTTGACATCATTAATTATTTGATAATTGCGTGTGTGGCGCTTTCACCAAAATGTTGATGACAAATGCATTTTACTTTTACTTTTAGGGTGGAGAACATGAGGGACAAGTGACCACAATATAATGTAATGTGTCGTGTGTTACTATAACTATATTGACTATTGTTGAAATGTGGAGTTCGGGATTCCAGGGTAAGGAAGGCTGTTCGGGAAGGTACAGAGTAGGTACGTTACACTTACAGTGAAGTGCAAAGGTGCAGAGTAGGTATGTTACAGTGAAGTGCAAAGGTGCAGAGTACTGAGTAGGTATGTTACAGTGACGTGCAAAGGTGCAGAGTAGGTGCGTTACAGTGAAGTGCAAAGTTGCAGAGTAGGTGCGTTACAGTGAAGTGCAAAGGTGCAGAGTAGGTACGTTACAGTGAAGTGCAAAGGTGCAGAGTAGGTGCGTTACCGTGACGTGCAAAGGTGCAGAGTAGGTGCGTTACAGTGAAGTGAAAAGGTGCAGAGTAGGTGCGTTACAGTGAAGTGCAAAGGTGCAGAGTAGGTACGTTACAGTGAAGTGCAAAGGTGCAGAGTAGGTGCGTTACAGTGACGTGCAAAGGTGCAGAGTAGGTGCGTTACAGTGAAGTGAAAAGGTGCAGAGTAGGTGCGTTACAGTGAAGTGCAAGGGTGCAGAGTAGGTGCGTTACAGTGAAGTGCAAAGGTGCAGAGTAGGTGCGTTACAGTGAAGTGCAAAGGTGCAGAGTAGGTGCGTTACAGTGAAGTGCAAAGGTGCAGAGTAGGTGCGTTACAGTGAAGTGCAAAGGTGCAGAGTAGGTGCGTTACAGTGAAGTGCAAAGGTGCAGAGTAGGTGCGTTACAGTGAAGTGCAAAGGTGCAGAGTAGGTGCGTTACAGTGAAGTGCAAAGGTGCAGAGTAGGTGCGTTACAGTGAAGTGCAAAGGTGCAGAGTAGGTGCGTTACAGTGAAGTGCAAAGGTGCAGAGTAGGTGCGTTACAGTGAAGTGCAAAGGTGCAGAGTAGGTGCGTTACAGTGAAGTGCAAAGGTGCAGAGTAGGTGCGTTACAGTGAAGTGCAAAGGTGCAGAGTAGGTGCGTTACAGTGAAGTGCAAAGGTGCAGAGTAGGTGCGTTACAGTGAAGTGCAAAGGTGCAGAGTAGGTGCGTTACAGTGAAGTGCAAAGGTGCAGAGTAGGTGCGTTACAGTGAAGTGCAAAGGTGCAGAGTAGGTGCGTTACAGTGAAGTGCAAAGGTGCAGAGTAGGTGCGTTACAGTGAACTGCAAATGTGCAGAGTAGGTGCATTGCAGTGAAGTGCAGAGAAGGTATTTTACAATGAAGTCTAAAGGTGCAGAGTAGGTACGTTACAGTGAAGTGTAAAGGTGCAGTGTAGGTGCATTACAGTGAAGTGCAAAGGTGCAGAGTAGGTACGTTACAGTGAAGTGTGAAAGTGGAGAGTCGGTATTTTACAATGAAGTGTAAAGGTGCAGAGTAGGTATGTTACAGTGAAGTGTAAAGGTGCAGAGTGGGTGTGATACAGTGAAGTATAAAGGTGCAGAGTAGGTGCATTACAGTGACGTGCAGAGTAGGTACGTTACAGTGAAGTGTAAGGGTGCAGAGTAGGTATTTTACAATGAAGTGTAAAGGTGCAGAGTAGGTATGTTACAGTGAAGTGTAAAGGTGCAGAGTGGGTGTGATACAGTGAAGTATAACGGTGCAGAGTAGGTGCATTACAGTGAAGTGTAAAGGTGCAGAGTAGGTGCGTTACAGTGAAGTGCAAAGGTGCAGAGTAGGTATGTCACAGTGAAGTCTAAAGGTGCAGAGTAGGTATTTTACAATGAAGTGTAAAGGTGCAGAGTAGGTATGTTACAGTGAAGTGTAAAGGTGCAGAGTGGGTGTGATACAGTGAAGTATAAAGGTGCAGAGTAGGTGCATTACAGTGATGTGCAGAGTAGGTACGTTACAGTGAAGTGTAAGGGTGCAGAGTAGGTATTTTACAATGAAGTGTAAAGGTGCAGAGTAGGTATGTTACAGTGAAGTGTAAAGGTGCAGAGTGGGTGTGATACAGTGAAGTATAACGGTGCAGAGTAGGTGCATTACAGTGAAGTGTAAAGGTGCAGAGTAGGTGCGTTACAGTGAAGTGCAAAGGTGCAGAGTAGGTATGTCACAGTGAAGTCTAAAGGTGCAGAGTAGGTATTTTACAATGAAGTGTAAAGGTGCAGAGTAGGTATGTTACAGTGAAGTGTAAAGGTGCAGAGTGGGTGTGATACAGTGAAGTATAAAGCTGCAGAGTAGGTGCATTACAGTGACGTGCAGAGTAGGTACGTTACAGTGAAGTGTAAGGGTGCAGAGTAGGTATTTTACAATGAAGTGTAAAGGTGCAGAGTAGGTATGTTACAGTGAAGTGTAAAGGTGCAGAGTGGGTGTGATACAGTGAAGTATAACGGTGCAGAGTAGGTGCATTACAGTGAAGTGTAAAGGTGCAGAGTAGGTGCGTTACAGTGAAGTGCAAAGGTGCAGAGTAGGTATGTCACAGTGAAGTCTAAAGGTGCAGAGTAGGTATTTTACAATGAAGTGTAAAGGTGCAGAGTAGGTACATTACATTGAAGTGTAAAGGTGCAGAGTGGGTGTGATACAGTGAAGTATAAAGGTGCAGAGTAGGTGCATTACAGTGAAGTGCAGAGTAGGTATGTCACAGTGAAGAGTAAAGCTGGAGGCAGAAAGAGACCAAGGTGGTTCAGTTGTGAGATAACGAGTACTCTTAAGACAAGCAAAAGGCATTTATTGCTTCCGCCACCAAAGGAGGACAGCGGTTGTTTTCACCACTGTCTGTCTGTTTTTTCTGTGTGTACGATATCTCAGAAGGTTATGAAGGGATTCAGCCGACACTTGGTGCACAGGTTGGGTGGTGACATGGTTGCGGCTTGTGTGTGTTTAAATTCCAGATTTTTTTTAAATTTAGGGCATGCGGCTTATATAACGATGCGCTCAATGGTCCGAAATTTACGGTATATATACATGTATCTATATTATAATAGCCGTAGGTGATTCTGTCTGTCTGTCCAGGGGTGTGGCTTACTCCGTTTAGAGAGTAGCTCCACCCATTCTGGGAGTGGCTTCATAAACAAATATCCACCATTTTATTAACTCGCATCACTTTGAGGCCTGTTTAGTTAGGCCCGTGCTGTCTTGCTTTCTCTCTCACAGTTTTATTTCAACTCTAATTCGATATATAATTTCATTTTTCACAGTCGCTAACATAGTTATTAGACTCGGTGGAAAAAAACGGGAATAAAATCGCATGAAAGTTTCCGTTTATATAACGAAATGAATTCTCAAAGGCCTGTAATTTCAAGGCCATTGAGTCTCTCTCACGCCTTTATCTCCAATCTAACTCACCATATGATTTCATTTTTATCGATGGTTTTAGACTCGGTGTCAGAAATAATTGAGAAAAATTCACGCACACACAGGAAAATGCCAAGATATATAAAAAATCGCATGGCGATGATCATACACCGCCCAAATAGCTCAAAATGTCGACATATATCTGAAAAATTCGCTTTTTCTTTTCCGTTAAGACATATTACTTTTCCGTTTGATGACAGTCGTCACAAAAACGTCAACAATGATGCCGACATATATTTCTTCGTTCTTATTTCATTCATCATTATTATCCGGAAGTAAAATATGTTTCAGGAAATTACCGAGAGATATTTCTTCGTTTTTATTTTATTAGTTACTAGCAGAAGTACCTGGCATTGCCGGGCGGGGGAGGGGTGGGGGAGGGGAGGGGAACGGGGGTGGGGGGGAGCGAGCCTCTTGGCAAAGCGAGCGATATTTTGTTTCATAGCGTCATAGCGATTTTTTTTTCATAGCGTCATATCGTTCATAGCGTTTCATAGCATCATAGCGATTTTTTTTTTCATAGCGTCATAGCGTCATAGCGATTTTTTTTTTTTTCATAGCGTCATAGTTTTCATAGCGTCATATCGTTCATAGCGTCATTGCGTCATCACGTGATCGCTCTGAGTGAATCAGCACCCACCTGCTCTGATTCCGTTGATTCCGTGCGCTGAAATGCGCTGAGGTAAATATGAATAAAAAATATGGATCGTCAAATATTTTGAGTTTGGCCATGTTCGTCCCACGCTCAATGGCCATGTCTATGTCAAATATCAAGCACGTAAGCCTCCGTTTAGGAGTCTATCGGTAACATTACACACACACACACACACACACACACACACACACACACACTGTGTTTTATATCTATCTATAATTCCAGTTATGTATGTATGTATGTATGTATGTATGTATGTATGTATGTATGTCTGTGACCGCTGTTTCTCGACAACCACGGGTCCGATATACTTGAAACTTGCCAGGTATATTGCTGGGGACCCGAGGATGTGCCTTTTCAAGGTTTCATATTAATCGGAGAAGTAGTTACCGAGCTATGTCCAAAAAACGATTCAACCAATCAGAGAGCAGCGAGCTATCACGTGTGCCGAACGTGGCGAACAGACTCTGCCTCGGACGGCACATTTGAGAGCGTATTCATTTATTTCACGTTGGCAAACTATGTTGCCGTTAAACTATGTTTTAAAACTAATTAAAACTAATTTGCGATTCATTCGCTTTCCTGCGCGTTTGTGCACGCGATGGCGATTTCTTTACCAAACTCCGCAAGCCGTTCGCTTTGGACCAAACCATTTCATGTAAATAGAGGGGGGGGATTGTCACCGTACTCGCAAGCCGTTCGCTTTGGACCAAACCATTTCATGTAAATAGAGGGGGGGGATTGTCACCGTACTCGCAAGCCGTTCGCTTTGGACCAAACCATTTCATGTAAATAGAGGGGGGGGGATATAATTTTAGATATATATATAGTACGGGCATGCCCTAGTATATATAGATTGCAGGAGGAGGTGGTGGTCGACTCCAAGGGATCTGAGTGATATATAGTATTGTAGGAGGGGGTGGTGGTCGATTCCAAGGGATCTGGGTGATATTTAGTATTGTAGGAGGAGGTGGTGGTCGATTCCAAGGGATCTGAGTGATATATAGTATTGTAGGAGGGGGTGGTGGTCGATTCCAAGGGATCTGAGTGATATATAGTATTGTAGGAGGGGGTGGTGGTCGATTCCAAGGGATCTGGGTGATATTTAGTATTGCAGGAGGAGGTGGTGGTCGATTCCAAGGGATCTGGGTGATATTTAGTATTGCAGGAGGAGGTGGTGGTCGATTCCAAGGGATCTGAGTGATATTTAGTATTGTAGGAGGGGGTGGTGGTCGATTCCAAGGGATCTGGGTGATATTTAGTATTGTAGGAGGGGGTGGTGGTCGATTGTGAGGGATCTGAGTGATATTTAGTATTGTAGGAGGGGGTGGTGGTCGATTGTGAGGGATCTGAGTGATATTTAGTATTGTAGGAGGGGGTGGTGGTCGATTGTGAGGGATCTGAGTGATATTTAGTATTGTAGGAGGTGGTGGTGGTCGATTGTGAGGGATCTGAGTGATATTTAGTATTGTAGGAGGGGGTGGTGGTCGATTCCAAGGGATCTGGGTGATATTTAGTATTGTAGGAGGGGGTGGTGGTCGATTGTGAGGGATCTGAGTGATATTTAGTATTGTAGGAGGGGGTGGTGGTCGATTGTGAGGGATCTGAGTGATATTTAGTATTGTAGGAGGTGGTGTTGGTCGATTGTGAGGGATCTGAGTGATATTTAGTATTGTAGGAGGTGGTGGTGGTCGATTGTGAGGGATCTGAGTGATATTTAGTATTGCAGGAGGAGGAGGAGGTGGTGGTCGATTCCAAGGGATCTGGGTGATATTTAGTATTGTAGGAGGGGGTGGTGGTCGATTGTGAGGGATCTGAGTGATATTTAGTATTGCAGGAGGAGGTGGTCGATTGTGAGGGATCTGAGTGATATATATAGATAGTCGCGCGGCAAGGAACATCACGTGATCGCTCTGAGCGATCGATTGCAACTCTGCGTCCTGTCGTGGGCGTGGCCAACGTGGCCTCATGCTCCCAGGTGATTGGCTAACTCGAGCTCGAGAGAGCCATAATGCGCTACGTTATGGCAAAAAATATGAATCTAAAGATGAAAGGGAAAAAAACCTATGTGGTGTGAATGGCAATGTTCGTCGCTTAAATGTGAAAAAAGGCAATTGCTTTTCGCTCTGAAATACGTGCGAACACGTAACTGAGTTAATGGCGGCAGGGAACATCACGTGATCGCTCTGAGCGAATCAGCGCGCTGCTCTGCGACCGGTCAGATTCCGGTCATAATATTTCGCGCTGAGATAAAAATATAGTAAAAGCATATTATGAAATAAATTTTTAGGTCGGCCATGTTCGTCCCAGGCTCAATGGCCATGTCTGTGCCAAATATCAAGTACGTGAGCCTCTCCGTTTAGGAGTCTATCGGTAACATTACATACACACACGCACACACAAACTGTGTTTTATATATATATATGTGCACGTACACTTTAAACGTGTGTGTGTGTGTGTGTGTGTGTGTGTGTGTGTGTGTGTGTGTGTGTGTGTGTGTGTGTGTGTGTGTGTGTGTGTGTGTGTGTGTGTGTGTGTGTGTGTGTGTGTGTGTGTGTGTGTGTGTGTGTGTGTGTGTAAATATATATATATATATATATATATATATATATATATATATACATATATATACACACAGACTTGGCATTTAATATGGAATATTTTTTTTGTGGGGGTGAACTTACTTTTCAAGATGATTTAGAACCAAAAGTTCATTGGAATTATGTTGAAATTATTCTAGATTTTGTTAATGTGACCTTTAAAAGAAACAAAAACCACATTTGACATTTCGAAGCAAATAAATTGATCCTTGAAAGTGATGTAAACTGATATCGAACTCAATTCATGGACAGTACTGTGTTAAACTTCTGTGCGTTTTCCAGAAGTATCTTTATATTTTGCACATTAGCCAAAATGTTTTTTAACAAAAACAAAAGTTAAATTACGACTGGGATTACGGACAGTAAAATTACAGTTCAGTACTTCGTGTAACCCCCACGAGCATTCAGGAGAGCACGTACACGTTGAGGCATGCTGTTCACGAGATTTGCCAAGGTTTGGACAGGAATCGCTTGCCATGCAGTGACAATAGCCTGCTGCAATTCACGCACAGAGGCAGGCTGCTGGTCCAAGTTGTCGATTTGACGCGTTAATTCTGCCCACAAGTTCTCTATCGGATTCATATCCGGGGACATGGCAGGCCACTCCATATGCTCTACACCACGGTCAGCAAGAAAGTGTTGGATCATGCGAGCACGATGAGGCCGTGCATTGTCATCTTGGAAGACAAAGTTTCCTCGAAAGGCTGCACGAACAAATGGAAGCCATGTTTCTTCCAGAATGGCCATGTGCTTGAACTGGTTCAGGTTTCCATTCAGAACAACCAGGTCAGTTTTGCCCCCTGCATGAAAAGCAGCCCAAACGGTCACCCGACCACCTCCAGCTTGGACTCTTGGCACTATACAATCTTCGATGTAGGCTTCATGCACTTGTCTGCGCACTCGGACGTGGCCATCTTGACGATAGACCAGAAATCTATACTCATCACTGAAGATCACATGATTCCAGTGTCCTGGCTACCATTGACGGTGCTCTCTGGCCCACTGCAATCGGCACTGGCGGTGTTGTCTTGTCAGACGTGTGTTTCTCAGGGGACGCTTGGCACGATAGCCTGCTTGAACCAGTCGTTGGTTGACTAGCCTTCTGGATACAGGCACATTTGTCAGTTCCTGCCACTCAGCCCTAAGCCGATTAGCTGACTTGGTAAGGCCATTGCGGACTAACCGGTGCAGCTGGCGATCGTCCCTCCTTGTGGTTCTGCGGGGACGTCCTGGCCTCAGTATTGGAGTAGGAACACCCCTCTGAGCATTTCGTTTCAGGATCTTTGACACCTGACCTTGAGTGATGCCATACTGCTGAGCAATAGCACGCTGTTTCATGCCGGAATTTCGTAAAGCCACCACTAAATGACAAACAGCATTGCCGAGCTGACGAACCATCTCCAGGGGAAGCGGCAATAACTTTTGTAGACGTGCAGCAGTTGTTTCCACTAATACAGAATGCAACAACCCTTATATACCCGATTGTGAAGCCAATCGTCAAATGTACCTGTCCGTCCATTTTGTCACGCCACCTGTGATATTAATCCTGTTATTGACTTCTTGCTGCGACAGACAATCAGTGACATGGTTCTTTTAACAAAGAAATCACCGAAGCGTAAAATAAACTCACCAGATTGATATACCGAGTTCAGAAAGTAAACCCAAGTCAAGAAAAAAATAAAATCCCATATTAAATGCCAAGTCTGTGTATATATATATATATATATATATATATATATATATATATATATATATATATATATATATATATATATATATATATATATATATATATATATATATATATATATATGGGTGTGTGTGTATGTGTGTGAATATATATTGTTGTGGATCTCACGCCCGTCGACGTACAGAGGGGGGGTTAAACCCTTTTCCCCCTCAGGCCTTTGAGTCCACGAGGCCGCTACCCACTTTACACCCGTGGGGCGGATTGCGGAGCAATTCCAGCCGCCAACCCCGTAGCGAGCGTGCTGAAGGGTATCGGGTCGAATCCCCACGTACCTTCTATACACACGCCGCCAGGAGAACGGGGACTGGACCTCGCACGAGTCACGCTGGTCTGATATGCCCGAGCGGTTTGCGTGTCACATGACTCGTGCCGTTAATTCCTATTGAACCCGATTGAGCGGTTTTATTCGTACAATGCGAAGCCAATAGTGGGAAATGACGTGAACGGCCAAATGGAAGGAAAGAACACAGGTTTATTATACAATTTATACAAATGATCAGGGCAAAGAGACACAGAGCAGAAACTTAACGTCCTTAACTTATCCCCAGACAAGGGCCCTTTCACTCACGCGGGGAAAGGAAGGAAGGAGAAGGACGTGCTCAAAATGCGGCCTTGGCGCCGTTCGCTCCGATCAGCTCGCCGGACGTGTCCCTCGAGGTGTTCGTGGCACGTGTGCAGGGAGCTCAGGCAGGGAGATCGTGGAGCCTCGGGCCCCGGGAGAGATCGTCCTTGAAAGCGCTTATAACAGGCAGAACGCAGACTACAAAGAGTTCGTGCTTTCGATCACACACACAGTCCTTCAGAATCCCGGGACAGAGAGCTCAGAGACAGACAGCGCGCTGGGAGCTTGGCCACGGAGGAGAGACTCCATCACAGAGCGCTATATTGACACACCTCTTTTGTCTCGACCCTTCTTCGGGGGCCCGGGGCAGGGTTTTATAGCCCCACCCAGAGTCCCATTAGAATGTCCCAAGCCCCTTCCCTGGCTGCCGTTGTTAGCCACGCCCCTTGAGCTTCCATTGGCTGCCTGCCGCTTACCGGCCACTCCCCTGTAGCTCCTCCCTCGAGCCTCCCAGACTTGTTCCAGGCCCTAGCACATGGTATTCCAGCCCAAAGAACAACGAAGCCTACACTTACTTGCCTGCTACAACGCATACTAACACAGGAAAGGAGATTATGCTTAACATTTAATAAGACAAGACATAACTGAACTAAGCGAGGCTACATGTTGTGGTGCAACTAACTAAGAGGGGGGTTATCTTTATTTCTTACAACCGCAACAATATATATTGTTGCGGATCTCTACGTCGGCCTTCTTCCCCTTAAGAAGGGGGGATTAGTCCCCTTGTTCGTGACTGACCGACGTGAGTCCTGACGCTGCACAGCTCCCTCCGGAGAGGCAGGAGCGCAACCCCGTTCGCGACCGCGGACAGATGGCAATTGCCGAGCGGTTTAGCAACCGCGACACGAACTATTAACAAGGACTGACCCGATCCTTAACGTTGGCCAAATCGTGCCACAGGTATTCAATGAGGGAAACCACTAAAGCAACCGGACGAGCATGAAGAAGAAGAAGAACAAAGGTAGGAAATACAAATATGATTTATTTACTAACTATTTACACAATTAAAGAAACCAAGGAGAAGGAAGGATAATAAAATAATTGACAGAAGGAGGAAGAACCAGAAGACACAGTGCAACACTAGCTTATCTAAACAGGCTTAACTTATACCCAGGGACAAGACAGACAGAACGAACTTGCTCACACGAATAGGGGTAGATGGATGCCAGGGATCGATGATTGGGAAGGCAGAGAAAGGGCCAGGCAGATGGTAGGCGTCGAGGTCCGGCTCCCAGCGTGCGCTCCGGTCCACGCTTTTGGGGTCGAGGCGAAAATCCCGGGAAACAGCTCCGCTCCGGGCTGGCAACGAGGAGCCGGCAGCTCCACGTATTCGGCTTCACACCGGCAGCTTGCTTTATTCGTCCTCCGCCTCCCGCGTCTCCGAAGTTCTCTTTACACTCCACAGAATCTGCCTCTCGCCCAGCGCACCTCCCTCAGAACTCTCTCTCTCGTCTGGCCTCTTACGCATCTCTCTCGGTGGGGGCTGATGCAATGGGTTTTATAACCCCGCCCTCTTGAGCCATACCCACTCATCCTTGTAGTCACGTTCACTATGTTTTTTCGTTCAAAATCATGGTAGATTAGCAAACCTATACATTTTTGGAAACGTTATTACATGGAAAATCTGAAAATCAATGTTTACATTTGCCAATTCCGACCAATTCGATTCGACCAATTCCATTCGACCAATTCGACCATTCAACCAATCGCTTCGATCGACCATTCGACCAATTCGATCGATTCGATTCGATTCGATTCATCGAATTCGATTCGATCGACCATTCGACCAATTCGATTTGCCAATCAATTTGACCGACCTTTGCTTGTGTGGAACGGACTGTGAAAACAATGCGGACTATATTGTCGGATACGACACACAGGACAGTGATGACGAACTCTAAATGGCATATTCTGTAATCGTGTATGTTTGATGCCATTGACTGCCTGTGTATATTTTGTCATTGACTGCCTGTGTAGATGTGAAGTTATACTGACTGCATGTGTATATATGATTTTGCTGACTGCCTGTGTATGTTTGGTGATATGAATTATTGTGACACATTTTGATGTTATTAACTGCCTGTACAAAATGATAACATGTATTTGATTATGCAACTTATCGCGAATATAAAGACAGTATTTTGCAATTCAAAACCTTTGATTCGTGTCTTACCATTCCCCATAGCACTAATTTGATACTTTCATTGGATTCCTTGTCCCTGAAAATATAGGTTTAGTATATTTTAAAAAGTTTTTAGGGTAATTAGAGGCAGAAATAGAACAAAATATGTATTTTACAGTGGCCATTTTGAAAATCCAAAATGGCCGCCATACAGGTATCTCTCCAAATGTAAACATTGATTTTTAGTTTCCTTATGCTATAACCTTTCCAAAAATGTATAGGTTTGCTAATCTACCATGATTTTGAACGAAATATAATTTATTGACATAGTGAACCTGACTATTGGTTGGTCGGCAAGGGCTTTCCTGGCTCCACCATCGGATGACGATGGGCGGGCAACGCCCCTTCTTCGCCAGGCTGACCACGTGCGTAATGGAGTCAAATGTAGTTGGTAATGCGGTTGGCAATGCGGTTGGCAATGGAGGTTCTGGGGCAATTGAAAGGGGATTCTACCTTATTTCCATTTGATGCAATGCAGTGTCAACTAGTGGGAACAGAGCCTTCAACTACATAGAATAAGGAGATAACTATTTAAGAGGGTATATGATTGGCTACGTGTATGTATATGGAGTAACTAGGAGGACGACCTTTGACCTTTACACACGGAGGGTGATATTTACAACAATTCATTACACTTACAATACAAAAAAAAAAAAAACAATTCTCAAATCCACAGCAATATATATATATATATATATATATATATATATATATACAGTATGTGTATATATATATGTGTGTGTGTGTGTGTGTGTGTGTGTGTGTGTGTGTGTGTGTGTGTGTGTGTGTGTGTGTGTGTGTGTGTGTGTGTGTGTGTGTGTGTGTGTGTGTGTGTGTGTGTGTCAAACATTCCACTCTTACCATTATATGAAGATGAAGGAAATAGCCAAAGGGAGAACACGAATGAGTTGGAACACAATGACAGCTCTGAAGGATGGAAGCTCAGTTTGTTCATGTATTGAACAAGCCATAAATGCTTTACAGTTTCGTTAAGCGGTCCGTGCATATACATATTGTTGCGGATCTGCCGCCGGCCTTCTCCCCTTATTAAGGGGGGATTAATCCCCTTGTCTTTACTGACCTGGCGCGACCCGAGACCTTTTACGTCCCTTCCGGACAGCGCTAAATAGGGTTTCGGGACCAAATTCGCTGTTACCTAAGTACTTGCGCTGCCCTAGGAGCGAGGAAATAAGCCTCGCACGAACCACGTGTGATGGTGATACGCCGAGCGGTTTGCATACACGTGATCCGCGCTATTTATAATTACTAGACCCGATTGGAGCGATCTTATTCGTACCACGCTTAGTCAATGGAGAAATCACAAAGGCGATCGAACTGGAAAGAAAAGGAAGAACAAATTGGTTTAATTATGATTGCACGTATTTACAGCACAGGAGGAAGAGACACAGAGCAATCCTTATACAGTCTTATACTTAATACCCCAGGACAAACGGGCCCGTCTCACTCACACTCACTCGGGGATTGCAGATTGGGCAGGATGCTGTTCAGGCCGAACGCGCCGGCTTGGTCGTCCAGGATCGGCCCCGTCCAGCTCTCCACGGTCCCGAGCACGTTCCGTGAAGATGGAGGGAGGAGAAGGCAGGAACTCGTATCGTGTCGCTCGGACAAAGCGGGTAATCTCGGTGCGAACGGTAGAGGGCGGACTTTGCGCGGCTGGCGGTTACTCAGCCGCGTTCACTCGCTTTGGCCGAACCGCGTGAGTTATCAACGCCCTGTCTGCGCCCACGTATTCCACGTAACAAAGTTCATACAGTGCGAAGGATCCTTTCCAAGCGCGTCTCCTTAGAATCCTCTCATAAACTCCGCACCAGCTCAGCGCACCTCCCTCGATAACTCTCAAGTCCTTTCCTCCGTGAGTCCTTCCCTCTGCGAGTCCTTTACAATGCGCTTATCCTCTCCAAGTCGTTTTATCAAGCTCCCTCTCTGCAAGTCCTTCCCTCCGCGAGTCCTTCCCTCTGCGAGTCCTTCCGAGGGCTTTTCGCATCGGGTTATATATGCCACGCCCTTCGAACCCTCTGGAACTCACCAGACGCTCTTCACCATGCCCTCTCATGCCATGCCGCTCGAGCTCTGATTGGCTGGTTCATTCTTACCGTCCCCACTGCTGCCGCGCCGAGCTCAACCCTCCTTCACCTTTCGAGGCCCTGCCTCGTGTTAACTTGACTAGTGGACAGCCAAATGGGATGCGGGATGGATTGCGCCCATAGAGGGAGAATGTAGGGGGAGGGGGGAGGGGGGAAGGGGAGGGGGGGAGGGGGGAAAGGGAGGGGGGGAAAGGGAGGGGGGAAAGGGAGGGGGGGAAAGGGAGGGGAGGAAAGGGAGGGGAGGAAAGGGAGGGGAGGAGGGAGGGGGGAAAGGGAGGGGAGGAAGGGAGGGGAGGAGGGAAGGGGAGGGAGGGGAGGGGAGGAAGGGAGGGGAGGAGGGAAGGGGAGGGAGGGGAGGAGGGAAGGGGAGGGAGGGGAGGGGAGGAGGGAATGGGAGGGGAGGGATATAGATGGTTACTGGCAATTGATCACATCCAGAAATGATGTAATCCACACAATTTATGTACTTTACATAACGTTAATAGGAATACATGGCCGTGTAGATGGGAATTCAGTTTGTTTGAAATAAATCACAAATATCAGATGAAAGTGACCAAAAACCTATGTGGTGTGAATGGCAATGTTCCTCGCTGAAATGTGAAAAAACTGAATTACATGCGAACGCATAACTGTGAGATTATGGCGGCAAAGTTAGAACATCACGTGATCCTAGCAGAAGTACCCGGCGTTGCCGGGCGGGGGAAGGGAGACCCGTACATTCCCAACCCGTACATTCGCTCTCTCGACTCAAGCTCGTATTCGATTCGTATTCGAAATCGAAAGGGGAAAGGGGAAATCCTTCATATTCAAATTCGTAAACACGAAATATGAATTAAAATTTAATTCATATCGCACAAAATCGACACAAAACACGGTCGCATAAAGGTGAAAAACCGTAATCGCTTTTCGCCCTGAATTACGTGCAAACGTGTGACGGGATGGAACATCACGTGATCGCTCTGAGCGAATCAGCGAGCTCTGGCACCGGCTGAGATTAGCAGGTACTTCGCTGAAATGCGCTGACGTAAATATGAATAAAAAATATGGATCTCGTCAAATATGGTCTCAGCCATGTTCGTCCCAGGCTGAATGGCCATGTCTATGCCAAATATCAAGCACGTGAGCCTCTCCGTTTCGGAGTCTATCGGTAACATTACACACACACACACACGCACACACAAACTGTGTTTTATATATACAGTATATATATATATATATATATATATATATATATATATATATATATATATATATATATATATATATATATATATATATATATACAGATTTGGCATTTAATATGGAATATTTTTTTGTGGGGGTGAACTTACTTTTCAAGATGTCTTAGAACCAAAAGTTCATTGGAATTATGTTGAAATTATTCTAGATTTTGTTAATGTGACCTTTAAAAGAAACAAAAACCACATTTGACATTTCGAAACAAATAAATTGATCCTTGAAAGTGATGTAAACTGATATCGAACTCAATTCATGGACAGTACTGTGTTAAACTTCTGTACGTTTTCCAGAAGTATCTCTTCATTTTGCACATTAGCCAATTTTTTTGTTTAACAAAAACAAAAGTTAAATTACGACTGGGATTACGGACAGTAAAATTACAGTTCAGTACTTCGTGTAACCCCCACAAGCATTCAGGAGAGCACGAACACGTTGAGGCATGCTGTTCACGAGATTTGCCAAGGTTTGGACAGCAATCGCTTGCCATGCAGTGACAATAGCCTGCTGCAATTCACGTTCAGAGGCAGGCTGCTGGTCCAAGTTGTCGATTTGACGCGTCAATTCTGTCCACAAGTTCTCTATCGGATTCATATCCAGGGACATGGCAGGCCACTCCATATGCTCTACACCACGGTCAGCAAGAAAGTGTTGGACCATGCGAGCACGATGAGGCCGTGCATTGTCATCTTGGAAGACAAAGTTTCCTCGAAAGGCTGCACGAGCAAATGGAAGCAATGTTTCTTCCAGAATGGCCCTGTACTTGAACTGGTTCAGGTTTCCATTCAGAACAACCAGGTCAGTTTTGCCCCCTGCATGAAAAGCAGCCCAAACGGTCACCCCACCACCTCCAGCTTAGACTCTCGGCACTATACAATCTTTGTTGTAGGCTTCATGCACTTGTCTGCGCACTTGGACACGGCCATCTTGACGATAGACCAGAAATCTAGACTCGTCACTGAAGATCACGTGATTCCAGTGTCCTGGATGCCATTGACGGTGCTCTCTGGCCCACTGCAATCGGCGCTGACGGTGTTGTCTGGTCAAGCTTGGCTTTCTCAGGGGGCGCCTGGCACGATAGCCTGCTTGAACCAGTCGTTGGTTGATTAGCCTTCTGGATACAGGCACATTTGTCAGTTGCTGCCACTCAGCCCTAAGCCGATTAGCTGACTTGGTACGGCCATTGCGGACTAACCGGTGCAGCTGGCGATCATCCCTCCTTGTGGTTCTGTGGGGACGTCCTGGCCTCGGTATTGGAGTAGGGACACCTCTCTGAGCATTTCGTTTCAGGATCTTTGACACCTGACCTTGAGTGATGCCATACTGCCGAGCAATAGCACGCTGTTTCATGCCGTAATTTCATAAAGCCACCACTCCATGACAAATAGCATTGTCGAGTTGACGGACCATCTCCAGAGGAAGTGGCAATAACTTTTGGAGACGTGCAGCAGTTGTTTTCCACCAATACAGAACGCAACAACCCTTGTATACCCGACTGTGAAGCCAATCATCAAATGCACCTGTCCGTACATTTTGTCACGCCACCTGAGATATAATCCTGTTGTTGACTTCTTGCTGCGACAGACAATCAGTGACATGGTTCTTTTAACAAATAAATCACCAAAGTGTAAAAGAAACTCACCAGATTGATATACTGAGTTAAGAAAGTAAACCCAAGTCAAGAAAAAAAAAAAATTCCATATTAAATGCCAAGTCTGTATATATATTTTAGTATTGGCATAAACATGTGCACAGTTATAAAATTATTATTTTCATCATTTTTCTATTGCTTTTTTTCATGGCTATTTGATGCACATTTCAAATGTGTCAATATCATCAAATGTACAATTTGTATTGTAGGACTACTCCTCCATCTCAGGTATTGCATGACCAAGGAGAGGAAGAGAGTTCATGTTACCAGGTGAGTCTTTGTTGCACCTCTATGCACAGATTCACTATTTGGATACTACATTGCAGGGGAGCCTTGAGGAAAATAATTTTTCTTGAACAATTTCTTCAGCACATAACGTCACTTGAGTGTGAAGACTTGTTGCAGTATTTTTAACCGTTAGCTTATTGAGGAATAGTGAAGTTGACTGATTTAGTAGAGCTAATGCAAGTGAGATACGAACATGTGTTAACCAAGCATATATTTCAACAATTCGACGAGATGATGCAGGGGTATCATACTTACCTTTGAGCTGTCTCCTCTGGGTTTGATTATTGACCCAACTACAGTGCCTTCAGAAAGTATTCACACCCCTTGTTCACATAATTGTTGTGTTACAGCATGAATTAAAAATGAATTAAATTGAGATTTTTTTATCTCTGATTTTTTTTTTTATCCCCCAATTTTTTTCTACACACAATACCCCGTAATGTCAACGTGGAATTGTTTTACAAAATATAAGGTCCCACAAAAAGAAACACACCTTTCTATATCATGTCCCACAGTTGACAGTGCTTGTCAGAACAGGAACTCTACCATGAAGTCCAAAGAACTGTCCATAAAACTCCGAGATAGAATTGTGATGAGGCTTAGATCTGGGGATGGGTAAAAAACTATTTCTTGAGTGTTGAAAGTTCCCAAGAGCACAATGAGCTCCATCATTAGGACATGGAAAGAATAGGGAACTACCCAGACCCTTCCTCGAGTTGATCGTCTGACCAAACTGAGCAACCAGGCAAGAAGAGCATTGATCAGGAAAGTGACCAAGAACCTAATGACCACGCTGACAGAACTACAGAGTTTCTTGGCTGAGATAGAAGAACCTGCTGGAAAGCCAACAGTCTCTGCAGCACTTCACAAAAAATAGGCTTTATGACAGAGTGGCTAGACGGAAGCCACTCCTGAGAAAAAGGCACATGACGGCACACCTGGAGTGTGCAAAAAGGCACATGGTAGACTGAAAGCATGAGGCAAAATATTATGTGGTCTGAAGAGATAAAATTTGAACTATTTGGCCTTGAATGCAAAGCACTACGTCTGGCGGAAACTGAGCACACTCGGTGCATTAAAGTGAAGTGTAAAGGTGCAGAGTAGGTGCATTACAGTAAAGTGTAAAGGTGCAGAGTAGGTGCATTGCAGTGAAGTGTAAATGTGCAGAGTAGGTGCATTACAGTGAAGTGTAAAGCACTGTATAATGTGTCAGATTGGTTCTTTTCAAGCAGTGTGATTAATGATCCTTCGGTCTTTCAAAGAAGATTCAGCACATCATCATGGCACAATGGGAAAAATCCAAAATTTCCTGCCCTAAACCAGACTTTAATAGCATGCATTTATAAAAAGCATATATGTGCTGCTTCCTTGCTTGACATTCGGCATTAAAAGGATCGGAGCACGGACAATCCCCATTGGTTGGCAACCATTGGAAAGAGGGAATTCCTCCTTAGGGAATGCCCTTGCTGAGTGCAGTGAGACAGTGGTTCCATTGTTGTGATATCATTGGCACCCGGAGTAGTGCCTTTATGAAATGACAGCACTGCCCCCAAGCTCAGTGAGTTTGTTTGTTTAATCTAAGTGGTGTGTGTGTGTGTGTGTGTGTGTGTGTGTGTGTGTGTGTGTGTGTGTGTGTGTGTGTGTGTGTGTGTGTGTGTGTGTGTGTGTGTGTGTGTGTGTGTGTGTGTGTGTGTGTGTGTGTGTGTGTGTGTGCTCGTGGATCTGTAGTTGTCAACAAAACCGAAGGTGCCTCAAAAGGCTTAGAAACGAATGTACAAAACTACGCTTGGGTTAATACAGGTATTTTATTTACAAGTTGCCCATAAATTCGTACACAATTTTCAGACCCAGAATCGGATTATATCTTGTCATTTCTGACAACTTTTCTATGTAGTAATATCGCGGCAAAAAATTATTAACGGAGAAAATACGAATATAAATCTCAAATCTCAAAATAATCTCAAAAATTAGTCATTTGCCACCGAAATGAATATCAAATTCGAATGAATTTCATCCAAAAACATCAGAAAAACTTAGGTTTGATGTAAAAAACGATTATGGGCAACTTGTAAAAATTTACCTTAATACATATTGGGGTACAGTTCGTCACTTTCTCTAAAATGTGCTAATGGGTTGATTGCATCTTCTATCTTAAAAAACAATTGAGGTCCATGTGGAGTTGTACATCATTACTAGGCCAAAGCATTTATGCATTCTACCAATGATCTGGCAAAGCACCCTCCAGATGGGTCAAGATCATTTATATTTGGACAGAGTCAGCAACAGAGACCAGACATCAAGTAATTCCATTGAACCAGGGTCATCTGAGGTCACACACAAGAATGTTGAACATGCTCGTACTGTAATTGAAGCTTCACAAGGACTTGAATTATGAGTCATCACTGAATCCTTCACATTGCTGTTTGTGCCACCACTGCTTGTGAAGAAACTAGCACAATTGAAATATCCAAAGAGAAGGCAAATAAGATCTGACATAGAGTGTCAGAGAAGCTGAAGTTTTTTGTGCTGTAGGAGCTGCCAATCTGAGTATGATTTAGAAGCACAGGTGAAGAACTTCCACAAAGTGATGGACTAACTGAAGATGAAGTTAAACTTTTATGATATAGGAAGTGAGAAGGTCAAAGTGTTGACAGTTATGCCAATGTCTTGGACGTTTTGAAGAGCAGCAGAAGATTTGGAGCAATAGTGCATGTGTTGAGGATGGCTCAGCAGCTCCAAGTAAAAAAAAAAGGTCTACCTTTCTTATCCCAATCCAATAACTGGGACAACTTTGAGGAAAGAAACAGTGGCCAAAATCTGGAAATTCTACGTGAGAGAGTAGAGTATGTCAATGGTCTCATGCTAAACAGCTCGAACCCAGGCATAAGCTAATGAGAACAAAGGCAGAAGCGTCTCGTTCTTTGCCACCTCAAAGAGGTATTATATGATATGTTCCATGTGGCAAAGTATAGAAAAGAAGGGACATGCCATGGCTTGTGGAAAATCCCAGACGATAGAAAATAAGGGACATTCAAAATATCTCGTGTGCATGCTGGACTACCCTTGTGTTCTTAGGAGGAACCAAGTATTGCTCTGGAAAAAGTTCAAATAAAGGGGTGCCCTACATCTGGCAAATAAAATGCATTTACTTATTCATGCAGCTGTATGAATCAAATTGGTGCCCCTTTATGTTTATGTATGTATCGTTTTATATGTGGTATTTATTTTTGTATATATATATATATATATATATATATATATATATATATATATATTTAATTTTAAAGCAAAAATTATGGCACTTCGGTGGAATTTGTTTTGAAAGCCATTAATTAGACATATTGGCCGATGCATATTCCAAGTTTCAGCTAGTTGCGATGTATATGAGCGCCAATACATTTTGGGAGGATGGATGGATGGACACCAACGTGAATTCGAGGGTTTTCTAAATAAAACTCCAGAATGTGGAAATGGACATTGCTGAAATTTGGAACATATTACCTCGATGTACAAAGCATTTATTTCTGAAATTTGCAGCCGATTTTGTCCAGTAGAAGCTGAGAAACTAATTTTCAGTTCCCATGTTCAAGATGCATACAGAGAAACGATCCCTTATATAAAGGGAAGGGCGCTTTGCGTCTTCCTTCGATTCCAGTTCTCCCACAATGAGAATACCCAATCCAAGGTCACATCTTCTCAAAATTTGCTGAACTTTGGTGAAATTAGTGTCTTGGCTGGAAGCAGTGGATTCGTGCATGCATACACATTTCGTATGAGAATGTGAAAATGCTAATGATGGGGGCAAATCTGCATTGGTTGACTGCAGAAGATGATGTTCCTCTCCAACATTATCTGTAATGTTTGGGCAGGCTCCAGTGCAACTTGCCATCACTGAACTTCATCCCCCGGAAGTGTAAATGTCTGTCAAATGTTTTAAAACCTTCTGCCAAATGCATTACATCAAGGCATGGTGGATGAGATCAAATTTTGTAAACATTGCTGTGCTTAATTTTTATACCTAACAGTTCCACTGTGATGTTTCTAATCCTGTTTTGATTTACTAGGGCATGCCCGTACTATATATATATCTAAAATTATATCCCCCCCCCCCCCCTCTATTTACATGAAATGGTTTGGTCCATTCGCAAAGCCAAAGCGAACGGCTTGCGAGTACGGTGACAATCCCCCCCCTCTATTTACATGAAATGGTTTGGTCCATTCGCAAAGCCAAAGCGAACGGCTTGCGAGTACGGTAGAACCCCCCCCCCCCCCCCCCCCCCCCTCTATTTACATGAAATGGTTTGGTCCATTCGCAAAGCCAAAGCGAACGGCGAACGGCTAAATCGCCATAGCTCGGTAACTACTTCTCCGATTAATATGAAACCTTGAAAAGGCACATCCTCAGGTCCCCAGCAATATACCTGGCAAGTTTCAAGTATATCGGACCCGTGGTTGTCGAGAAACAGCGGTCACAGACAAACAAACACACAGACACACACACAGACACACACACACACACAGAGATTACTGGAATTATAGATAGATGGGTGATATAGCAGTCTGCATTTCCATTTATTGACTTGTTTGCATAGGAGCGTGCCTCTGAGGCAAGCCCCACTGAGCGGGAGAGAGACTGTGAAGATGGTGCTGGAGATGGAGAGGGGGATCATGGAGGTGATGGCACAAGGAATTTAGGCTCACTAGAGTTTCAGTGTGCCACCTGCCTGAAGTGGTTCAAAGCTGACAGCTTCAATCTAGACACTGGGTAAGGAGATTGCAATGTATAATGGTCTGTTCACTGGGGCATAAAGTCTATCCAATAATTGATTTGTCACCAAATGTTGATAGAGATATGCTAATCATCGCGGGGAAAAGGTGTGTGTGTGTGTGTGTGTGTGTGTGTGTGTGTGTGTGTGTGTGTGTGTGTGTGTGTGTGTGTGTGTGTGTGATATGATTGCCTAAAGGCACGTATTCTCACTTGTGAGGTGTTTAGCCTGAGTTAAAATCTCGATCCGGCGATAAACTGTCACCCCGGTGTTTCACAGGTAATAAAACGCATCAATGTGTGCCAGCCATCGGATCCACATTAAACTGGGTGTCCTCTCTGCTCACATTATTTTGTGGATGTTGAAGGTCCCACAGTGATCTTCGCGAAGAGTAGGCGAGTTATTGCCAGCACACTGGCTCAATTCCAAATTCCTGACGTCTTCAGTTGAACGTCGGATCTGGCCTGCTGATTCTTGAAAAACGTGGGCTTAAAACTTACCCTGGGTGACCCAGAAGAAGCAGTGAATAATTGGGGCCATTAAATACATCATAGTCAACACTCAATATATATGTGGGAATGTGGGATGGAGGGGAGGGGATCAGGGTGACCTCAGGGATGGATGTGGATGTCAGGTTTCACAGGTCAAAGGAAGAAAATATATCTAAATCAAGGAATAGTGTTAAGGGTTCGAACCCCAAAGGAATTGCTGCAGAAGAGAATTTCTTTGAAAAAGGAAAGAGGAATTAAAAAAAAAAGTTGGAATAAGCTGAAAAATAATAAATCAAAATAGGAATAAAAAAATGGGTAAAATGAAAAAAATAATTAAGAGGGTGATGTGGGGTCGGTTGAAATAAACCAAAATGTATGTGAATGTAATGTCAAGGGGAAATAAGGACATTACAAAAAGGGAAGGGGTAAGACAAGTGAATGTAAGGAAAACAGAAACAAAGTGTAGAGACAGAGAAAAAGGAAAAATGAAAAGCAAAATTAACTTTGAAGGAAATGATAACATAATGCTCCTTGATTCGATTTGGTGTTAGTGTACTGAGTTTGAAAATTGTGCTCTTTGTGTTGCTTGTGTTTTTGGGTCTCGTTAGTGCCACAATAAAGAGGAATTTGCAGCTGTAACACCATGGTGCAGAGAAAGGTGGGTCTCCTGCAGTGTCATGACATGATGGAGAGAGATTTGGGTCTCTGTTGCTCCATGTTGGACACCGCACAGACAGACTGACCAATTTAGTTTTCCTTTTTACAGATTAATTGGGAGACAATTACCGACTTATCCACCGAAAGTGGATGGACATTATGTATTCACTCACCCCTGTTTGTTTGTTTGTGAGCATTATATTTCACAGCTTTCACAAAGATGGATTTGGATGAAACTTGGTGGATGAGTTGTGCAAGTGACAAGAACAAGCCGATTCGATTTTGATTAAGATTTGGATGCACATCTGGCCTATCAGTGGGATACAAACCATAAACTGTTCAGCCTGGCAGTGGAATGTGCGCTACTGAGTGCTGTTCTAGTTTTCATTTTTAACTATCCTGTCTTTGAACTACTAGCAAAGAACCTGTCCATACTTCCTCCACCTATTTCACTTTTATTGCGTAATTTATGATTTGTATTACTGACTTCCACCAGGTAGCGTTATATGATATACATTTATATATAGAGAGATGGCATTCTCCCCAAACCCTGAGCCCTGGGGGCTATGTTTGTTTGTTTTTGTAACAGACTAAAACCAACCACAGTATAACTACCAGTTTTCAACTCATTCCTTCCAGCAGTTCAGTTCTCGTAAATGTTCCCAGTTCTGGGAGTATTAATTTTTTTTAGCTCCCCATGCAACCCTGAGTACAACCAGAAGCTTCATCTCATCCGTTCAGCGGTTCAGGAATGCGTATAAGTCGAGGAAACACACAAACGGTACGATATAACAGTATGATAATTCTTCCACTTTTTATGATTTTCTTGGAGTATTGGGGTATTTTATTATAACTTGTAATACCTCCTCATATCAGGCAGCTCTACATGATACACGTTTACATAGATAGGATTGGGGTGCTCCCCCCACCCTGAACCCTAGTGCTATGATTTGTTTTTAACTGCTAAACATCTTCCCGGCACACTCCGAGTACAACCACCAGTTTTCAACTCATTTATTTCAGCTGTTTAGGACTGCACACAAGTCGAACATGCATACACACAAACAAACAGACTTCTCTATACGTATTTATAGCATGACTTGAGACAATAATCTTGGGATATTTGGCAATATGGTAGCATTACAAGGATATATGTGTACAAGAAGGCTGTTTGGCCCATCATTCCTGGGCCATATCCATGTCCGATTAATTTTACCGACTTGCTAATCTTAAAAGTACTCATCCCGTTCTTACCATAAACCAAATATAACGTAACGTCCACACCCCTTTTGTTCTTAGCTTATGCCAATGTATCCATTGGCAGGGGAATTTAACTCGCATATCCTATTTAACCTCGAGATGGGAGAATAAAGCCAGGGCACTGACACACAAGGGCCTACTCTTTTCATACGATACTGTGGGATACATAGTATTTACAAAATAAATTGAGACGGAACAGCTACTTTTATATCCACATCAGAATGATCCATTGTTGTTGTACTCATTATGTAATGTCATATTTGTTTCAAAATAAATATTTTATTGCCTCTGTTTGAGGTGGATTTAGTCGTAAGCTCTTGTAAATAAATCCAGCTTTTCTTTGAATCATTGCAATATCTCTAAATTAAAATGTTCAGCATATGGACAATAGAAAAGCAAAATGTTGTGAATGAGAGACAACCAATTCAGGTTTAAAAAAATATTTTTAACCCACAGGAACTGTCTACCTTTCATCACCAACTACGTGTTTCACTGCAATGGCTGCCATCACACTCGAAACACGTATTTTCTGCGCAAACAAGCTAGTAAGTTCAACACAAAATCACATATAAAGTTCAGAGACGTCACTGGCAACAACTTCATAATTGGATGTAGCTGTGGCTATGGGTGATTGTTTGCAAGTACACGGATCAGTGGACGTGGGTAGACGTATTGAGGGTCTGCCATCCTGGGAGAAATTCTGATTGGTGTATTGTTGTCCTTGAACACTGTATTAACAATCACATGTTGTCTACAGATCTGAAAGAAATGTGTGTGACTACACTTGCAAATCTCACATGGCGGTCACGGTGCAAGGACAACCACCCAACAACTATGTTTTCAAAAGACAAGGTATGTTGACTTTTGTGAAAAGTGCATTCCTCATTGTGTAGGAGTTCCTTCTTTCTCTTCAATCCTTCAGAAGTGCAGGAAAATGTTTGTTTTGCAGCTGTTACATAATGAGCGAATGTATTGTTATTTTATGCCAGTTAATCGTGTTTCTACACTCGTAATGAAATGATGTTCATTGTATAAATCTGGACAAGGAGAGGTCATCATCGTTTTAAAAGTGCACTTTGAGTATCACAATGGTCAAAATGGTGGGCCTGGCCTCGCTTAGACGGCTGTAATGGTTGGTGGTGCTTTCATTTTTGAATACAGATCTTCTCAACTACAACTAGTCTGTTTGCACATTTTTCAATAATGTTCTCACAATTGTTTCCAAAAAAGTACTTTTGGAGCACATCTGTTGTGCTTTTCTTAACATCCCTTGTCGTTGGTTATAAATCTAAAATGGAACTCTGTGAGGTATGCAGCACACCAATTTATTTTGCCATTCTTGTACCTCCAGTAGTATCGTTAAGTAGTTGGTTGCCAAAAGTCAGGCTTCAGTTTTCCTCTCTATTGCAGGACATTATCCCATTTATTGATCAGTTCTGGGAGAGTCTGACGACCCGGCCTCGACCAAGCAAACAGACATGGCCAACTAACATTGTAAAGACTATGGTGAGAGGCTTGGTCTTCTTTACTATTTTGAGTTTGTCTGGTTAGAGCTGCTTTACTTTACCCAGTATCTTTTAAATTAGTGGAATAATATTATAGCACTCTAGTTGGGATTTAATAGTGTTATTGTTTTATGCAAGGGGGGGGGGGGGGGGGGGAACGGTTAAATTCCAAACAATGCAAATTTTAGCATAGAACCAGTCTGACGTCACGATATTTTAGCTGATATTTTTGTTGGTTTTTTTGTTGTTTTTTGTATACAAGATCGAGGCTTGTGAAAGAGCTAACATTAATCACACAAAAAGTCAAACCGACACATAAAACATATAATAAGGGGAGCGGTAGACAAGATGGGGAGAGAGGGGGAAGGACACAAACACAACTTTGAGAGCAGGGACATCGAGAGAAATGTGGGAGGGAGAAGGCTCGGGGGGAGGTGGGAGAGGATTTAAGGAAAGATTTTGGAAAGATCCAAAATCCAAAATAGGTGACAGGTAATTTGTTTCTCTATTACCATCTAGCACTGCTGATGTTAACATCAACCAGCATTAGTCCACATTGGAACAAAGGTTCCCTTAATTACATCCAAATCTAACACCCGCTGGAATTTTCGCAAAGCCAACTGGGAGATTTCATAACAGAAGATGAGGAACAGATTACCAGCCTCAACCCTGTACCGAAGAGCGATAGCAACTTCTGCAAGATCCGAAAAGATGCAAATGCCACACACCTTGTTGGTTGCCAGAAACTGATCAACTCCTCCAACAAGTGGAGTACTGCTCTCCCCTCTGGGCTGGTGCTCCTGCCTCACACCTAGCTCGTCTTCACGCTGTTGAAACCAAAGCGTTCAGAATCATTGGAATCTCCCGCGATGACGCTATCTCCGAGGGCCTTTCACTTAATCACCGCAGGCAGTTTGGTGGTCTTTCTGTCTTCTACCGACTCCTCTCCGGCCTTGCTCCCCCAGCTCTCTCTGGGCTCTGTCCCCCAAATATTCCTGCAGGTCGCACAAGATCTGCCTGCAACCCTCTTATGGTTAAACTGCCAAAATCAAGACTCTCTGCTCACCTTCACTCCTTAATTCCTCTTTTCTCCCGCCTCTGGAACAAACTCCCTCACTCTCTTCAATCCCACTCCTCCCTCCAGGTCTTTAAAACGGCTGTTCACTACCATCTCTTATCTTCCCCAATCCAAAACCTTGATCTTTTCTACCCCCGCTAATTTCACCCCAAATCCACTTTTTTGAGGTGACTTTTGACTTCTTTCCTGGAAGTCCTTGGTGTCCTTGCGTTTTATACCTATCCTGCCTCCCCCCAGGCCCTCTCCCTCCAAAAACATCTCCCGATGTCCCTGCTCTCGGGTGTTGTGTTTGTGTGCTTCCTCCCCATCTTGTCGACCGCTCCCCTTTTTATATACTTTGTTTGCTTGTTTGTTTGATTTGTTTGTTTGATAAATGTTAGCTCTTTCACGAGCCTCGACTCTGTATACAAAACAAAACAAAAAAAAAAAGTTTGAAGCTTCTGGGGATACGGATGTTGTATCTGAGTTCTTGGAATCTCTGGACATTGCCAGACAATTAAGATGGCAGCAGACTGTTGAGGAGCTTGATTTCACTCATTCAAGTAGAAAGGCATGGAACCTCCAAGACTATGTCATTATCTCCTCCTACATCCCTGCTTTCTTCCCCCTACACCAGGGCTGACATTGACGCGAGCCTTTCTCCCACCAAAGAATGAAAAGCAGCATGAATCGAAGGCATCTATCTTGAATTCTTGAAGATATTGTAACCTCATGGACATGATTGGTTGGCTTCTCTTTTCACTAACATCCATGCAACTGGAATCATACCATCAACCTGTTTTTAATGATGCGGGGCTTAACACAAAGGATAAGTGGCACAATATCTGGATGGATAACAACCTGGCTAACAAAGAACTGGTGAGTCATCCGATAGAATAGCCTCCATGTTTCGACCTTCCCCTGGAAACATTGGTCTGCACTCAAGAGTATCCATGCTCTCCATGCAAGGACATCCACCGTATCTTACATGAGCATGGCAGAGTAACTGCAAATGATTGTGGGTGAAAGTGAATTTACAACAGAATTTAATGGAGAGGCAGTGTTCGATCTACTACTTCTGAATGAAGAGAAGAATATGTAAGTGGCTTTGTGAATTAAGTGGACTGTACAAATCGCCTGAAGTGGCAAGCTAATGCCAGAAGAGTTGTCCCGAGTTAAGGGGGAGGGGTGACAGTGCAAATTATTTGATAGACGCAAAAATACCCGTCCCTATTGACGAGAAAGGTTTACGTTTTAATCAATATCCTGCTCACGAAATAAAATTTGGCAGAAATATTATTCGTGTCTGTTTTCCCATCATTTCAAAAGTGAATGTTGAGCTGTGCCTGTGTGCGCAGATTTTCAAACACAGTGTGGGAAGCCGCCACAAGCGGGAGACGGACGAACACACGGACAGACATCACGGTTCACAATATGAAGAAGACTGACTTTCGAATGTAGTAGTTAGACATTGATTTTGCCTTGGAGAATTTTTTTTCTGTATTCTTGTATTCATATTGATTTAGTTTGTCTTTGAGGCCTCGTATCTATCACATATTGACATCTATATTGTCTTGCGAGCAATCGCTGTGAAAGGGTGTTTGAGAATGCCAAGCTCCAGTGTGTAGAGTCTGTCTGTAATTCTATCCCAGCTCAGTATGCAACAGAAGTCTCGTTCATAAGCTGGATTCCCATGGTATATCTGGACAAATGCTTGCCATTATCTCATTATCAAATGCTTGCATTTCTTTAACAAGCGGTTACTCATTTTACCGACCTCGGAAGGATGACAGGCTGAGTTAACCCACCCGGTGTTATTTCAACGTCACCACAGGGGCTCAAACTCAAGACCTTAAGATCTCAAGCCAGCCACCTCAACCATTAAGTGGGGCATTCATTGTTTTGCGTTGCAAGCGTTGAGCAAGCGTTGAGGTTCACACCTCGACCAACAACAGGCTTAGAGATCACGATGATGACCCAGCTATAATGGCATTCATTGTTTTCAAGAAAATGATTCTGCATGCAAGGAAGGGAAGATCGACTCGCATTATTTGCATGAAAACATCTTGACATGGAGGGCGGAGAGAAATTTCTCAAAATGCTGTTCAAAAATTTCACAATTTCTGAAAACAGCTCAGTAAAAGAAATGTTCATTAATCAGGGTGTGTAGAGGTGTACAGAGTGGTAGTTTTGTCCCCATTATTCAAAAATGTCTATGTATTTTGAACCATTTGTATCATACATGCCAAGTACATAAGTTACAATCAGGGGTCGGCAACCTTAGGCACGCGTGCCACCATTGGCACACGGCAGCATAGTCATTGGCACACTGGCGAAAGCAGTGCCCTCTCCGCTGCATGCCAAATCACCTATTGAACAGCCATTGGCTGTTGCGCGTGTTGCACTATAACAGTATTCCGGTGTGATTGTGCAGGGTGATGAGGTAGATGGATCAGAGTAGAGTCACCATTCCAATTCCAAATTATATTACTGAAATAATAATTAAAGATGCACAACATGAGATGCCGGCCTGGCGCATTCAAAACACAATATTCACGGCAACCGGATGTGCTGTGGGAACAGTGGTGTTGTTCACAGCAGATGGTCCGAGGCTGCATCTCCACTCATTATTATTATTTGGACTGGTTTCTGAGTTTTAATATTATTAATCATCATTATTCTGAATTGTATAACAATCGCAGATATAAAACAGGAGATGCAGGCTTGGTGCCTTCCGATATGCCGTTCGCGGCAACCTGAGGTGCTGTAAGAGCGGCTGTGCTGTTAACATCCGGTGGTCAGCGGTTGCATCTCCACTCTTTGTTATCATTCAGGCTACCTTCTGCGTTTTAATATTGATCTCGTCATTATTTTGAGTTTTTTATGGGGTGGTAGTAAGGAAAATGGGGGTAGTAGTTTTTCTCGTAACGCGGCCTGTCTTATTAGTCCCCTACCGGTGTACACCGTAGGGGACTATAGGTTTGCACTCCGTCCCTCCGTCTGTCAGTCTGTCAGTCTGTCAGTCTGTCGATCCGTCAGTCCGTCACGCAAAGAACAGTTTTCCGGACTTTTTTTTCTAAACTCTTAATGCTAATGATTTCAAACTTGGTACATGGTTTCGTCATGACAAGTTACAGATCAAGTTCCAACTTCATGACGTTTCGATCATTTTTGACAAAGTTATGGCACTTTGAACTTTGGGAATTTCCCCAACAGTTTTCGGGACTATAATTTGGAGTGCGGTGAGTCATAATACTGTCTTCTATTGACAGTACTACCCAATGCCGGTAGGGGACATGTATTGCAGCGCAATACTCAGAATGCTTGTTTAGTTTGACGGTATGGCCTCCCACTCACATTTCCCACAGGAATTGCAGTGAAGCGGTTCAGGTTCGGTAGATGTTCGGTAAATGTTTCTTTAAAATGTTGTTGCTATGCATGTAGCCGATATGGATGGAATAAAATTCCATGTCTGTTGGAAATATTTTTTTGATGTGGTGTCAAAATTAAACTTAATGTTAAACTTAATGTTGATATGGCACACTAATTAACAAGAACATTTCAAACTGGCACTTCATGTCAAAAAGGTTGCCGACCCCTGAGTTACATCATGATGAATGTTTATATTTATCAAAAAATGTTTTGCACATCGCCAATGGGGATCCTGGTCATCTGCCCAGTTAGATGTTTATGAATTGTGATGTTTATGAATCTATCCAGTGCAAAGAAAGAGATGTCTTCCTGGTGAAGGAAGAACCAGATCTGGGATGCCGACAGCAGGAGGGCGACTTTCCTAGATTTGGCTTGTTGGATCAGGTACGTTTCACCAACTTTATTTCCATGAAGTCCTGACTTCATCTCATTGGTCATATTAACCTAGAATCACCTCCAAGCTTAAAGGCATGGAATGGTGAGCCAGCTGTATTTAGATGATCTCTTTAGTAATCCGACATGTGCTGTTCTTCGGCAGTAGGTGGTCTGTGAGAGGCCACTTTCTGTTCTTTCTTTTGTTTTGGGGGGTAACAGGTAACAAGACTAAAGGTTACTGTCAGAATTTCTTTCTTTAAGAAAAAGCTGTCAGTATTATGTAACACAAATGTCTGACATAATCTAAGATTCAGAATGTGTACAGCCTTTACCCATTACCTGATACCTTTTCACCAATATTCAGGACTTGGCTGCTATTGGTCCATTATACGAGTCAGCAAGGCAGGTGGGGACTGCTCTACCGCCTGCAGGATTTAATGGTGAGAATATGTTTACAGTTGTATCAGGCCTTTCTTTCTTTTATTTTTATTTTTGTAAGGTCATTCTCATGGAGGAGCGCAGCCTGAATATATCAGTAGGTGCTTCGGCAAATAATGGAGTCATGCGGCTGAATGTAATCACACAGACAGACGTCTCACAACATCGTTTTTCAAGCACTCGTATACCGACATATACGAATCATTCGTTGCAAAGCTAATTCTCCAATCATTGTTGACCTGCTGCAGCTGTTTTTAATTTTATAACTCGTGGTTTTTTATCACCATTTCTTCCCTGAAAATGCATCAACGAAATCAATTGTACACATTGTTAAAATTAAGGTAATTTCTGGGTTGACAAATAAACATGCGCATTATTATTAAAATAGCCAGTTTTCCAATAATAATAAATTGATTCCATCTATTGTGTGTACCCCGGTTTAGAATAGGTACACCGTATCCCTGCGTGTCATAAGAAACAACTAAAAGGGTTGGCGTCAGGAAGGGTATCCGGCCATAAAACGTTGCCTCAAAAAGGGAACCATGATAATTACAATGACACATGGGCATAGTACAGCCCGAAGTACCCCGTGGGGGTCTTCTCACACTCTCGTCAAAAATCAAGGTGGGGAACCCGATCAAAGCAAGGGTGGAAATCACTCCATTTATGACGACGAAACGTCTGATGCCCCACGTGGAGATCGGCTAATGAGGTTTGGGACATGGAATGTAGGGACAATGACAGGGAGATCAGGAGAAGTGGTGGAAGTATTGGTCAGAAGAGGAGTGGACATATGTTGTGTGCAGGAGAGGAGATGGAAGGGAAGTGGTGTGAGAATGGTGAAGGGTAGGCAGGGACAGAAACACAAGTTTGTGTGGCAAGGGTGCCCAGAAGGCGTGTATGGTGTTGGTGTCCTGTTTTCTGAGAAGTTTGTAGACAGTGTGGTGAGTGTGACGAGAGTGAGTGAAAGGTTGATTATTTATGGTGAGAATGATGATTGGAAAGGTCTTCGTGGACGTCATCTCGGGATATGCTCCGCAGGTCGGTCGGAGCGATGAATAGAAGGACAAGTTCTGGTGTGCGATAGAGAAGCTGATGGAAAATGTGAAAGATGAGGAAGTTGTTGTGGTAGGAGAAGACCTAAATGGACATGTGGGAAGGAGTATAGACGGTTTTGAGGGAGTTCATTGGGGTTACGGATATGGTGTGAGGAATGGAGAAGGTGAAAGGATTTTGGAGTTTGCTGATGGACCTGGTTTGTTGATTTGTAATACTGAGTTCCAGAAAGCGGATCATAAGCTTTTTACATACACGTCAGGTGGGTCGACGACAACCGTTGACTACCTGATGGTGCGTAGGTGAGATAGGGGGCACCTCCGGGACACAAAGGTGATCCCTGGGGAGGAGGCTGTTTCACAGCACCACTTGGTTGTCTGCGATATAAGGGTGAAAGGTGCGAGGAGAGCTCGGCGGGTGAAGTACCAACCGAGAATGAAGGTGTGGAGGTTGAAAGAGGTGACAGTAAGGGAGGCATTAAAAGAAATGCTGAGTATGGTCGAGGATGATGTGGTTGAGCTTGAAAGTGGTTGGATGTCAATGAAAGATAGTCTATTGGGAGCCGTTGGTGAGGTATGTGGATGGACAAAAGGACCATCGAGGCACTCGGAAACATGGTGGTGGGATGATGAAGTTGGAAAGAGGATTGACGAGAAGAGGAAGAAGTTCAAGGAGTGGCAGAAGGCGAAGGGTACAGGAGCAGAAAAAGCAGAGCATGAAAGTTATAAGGCAGCCAAGAAGGCTGCAAAGAAAGAGGTAGCAAAGGCGTAGGAGGCATGCAGGAAAATGTTCTTAGAATGCTTGGATTTGGATCAGAGAGCGGTATTCAGGATTGCAAAGCAGATCGCGAAAGAGAGGTATGATGTGATGGGGGTGAGTTGCTTGAAGGATGAAGTGGGACAAATCGTTGTGGACCCAGATGGAAGAGACATATGGAAATGCTGTTGAATGCAGAGAATGAATGGGATGGCAACATAGAGAGTAACCCAGTTTTAGGACCCGCAGAGAAGATAGCCGAGAAGGAAGTTGAGGAAGCGATAAAAGCAACGAAGAGTAGAAAAGCGGGAGGGCTGACGGGAGTTGTGGGAGATATGTTGAAGGTAGCGGGAAGTTGGGGTGTGAAGAGAATGACAGAGATCTGTAATCTGGTGGTGAAAGAAGGCCGCATTCCAGTGGATTGGGAACTGAGTACTCTCGTCCCTCTATACAAGGGGAAAGGTGACCCTCTGGTCTGTGGCTCATATCAAGTGATAAAGTTATTGGAGCATGGAATGTAGGTATTGGAAAGGGTGTTGGAGAAGAGGATAAGGAAGAAAGTGAAGATCGAAGAAATGCAGCTTGGATTTATGCCAGGAAGAGGAACGACAGACACGATTTTAATTGTAAGGCAGTTGCAGGTGAAGTACATGGAGAAGAGGAAGAAGTTGTTTCTTGGGTTTGTTGATCTGGAGAAAAAATTCGACAGGGTTCCACGCGAAGTAGTGACGTGGGCATTGAGGAAGTTAGGAGTGGAGGAATGGTTGATCAGTGTAGTGATGGCAATGTACGAGAGAGCGCACAGCTGTAAGGACGAAGGATGGGAACAGTGGTTAGTTTGAGGTGAAGGTGGGAGTGCATCATGGGTCGGTACTAAGTCCACTACTATTTGTAGCTGTGATGGAGGTGCTGGCTCAGAATGTAAAGGAGGGATTACGGGATAGGGTGCATCAAAATACACATTTCCAGCACATTTTCTGTCTGGGTGCTAAAAGTGTTCCATTTCATGTTGTTACCTGTCAACAATGTCAACATACTAATTGAAAGTAAGCCGTGGCTCGTCGGCTACCCACCTTGACATACACGGATTACACGATACTGCTGGTAACCTCCTTCAGTCGTAAAAGCTGATGTGCCGATGCACCTCGAGATCACCACGGATTGCAAAAATATTTTGCATGTGTTGTAACAACATGAAATGGAACACTTTTAGCACCCGGACAGAAAATGTGCTGGAAATGTATACTTTGATGCACCCTACCGTGGGAGTTGTTGTATGCAGATGATCTGGTGTTGATTGGGGAGAGTATGGATGGACTGAAGGAGAAGATGAACAAGTGGAAGGAATGTATGGAGGCAAAATGTCTGAAGGTGAACATCGGAAAGACTAAAGTGATGGCAAGTGGTGAGGTGGAAAGAACTGGGAAGTGGCCGTGTGCTGTGTGCAGCAAGGGTGTCGGAGTGAACTCCATTCAATGTACAATGTGCGCTGAGTGGGTTCATCAAAATGTAGTGGTCTGAGAGGGTCATTGACCAGTGTGGCAGCTACATTCAAGTGTAAGATGTGCACAGAGGGAGCTGCAGATGGAGGAAATGTTGAGTTGGATCTTGGAGACGGCGTGAAGCTGGAAGGTGTGAAAACATTTTGCTACCTCGGAGACATGCTGAATGGAGAAGGTGGATCAGACTCGGCATCGGTTGCTCGAGTGAGATGTGCATGGAAGAATTTTCGGGAACTGAGTGGCGTGCTGATGAGGAGGGGAGTGTCGTTGAAGCTGAAGGGAAAGGTGTGTGCTGCATGTGTGAGATTTGTTCTGATTTATTTGAGCGAGACATGGGTAATGAACATAGAGCAGCAACGAAGGCTGGAAATCCGAATGGTTCAGTGGATGTGCAGAGTATCGTTGAGAGAGAGAGGAAGACAAATGATGAATTGTGAAAGATGATGGGAATGGAGCCTGTGATGGATGCTGTGAAGAGAAACAGGTTGAGATGGTTTGGGCATGTGTTGAGGAAGGATGAAAGTGACTGGTTGAGAAGAGTGATGGAAATGAATGTCGAAGGAAGTCGAGGACGGGGAAGACCGAGAAAGACTTGGCGTGCAAAGGGGTTGTTAGCAAGAGGAGATGTAGAAAATAGGGCAAGATGGAGAAGATTGTCATGGGGCCCTCAAGGCTAACCCCCACTCAAGCAGGGAAAATTGCCTTAAAATGCCTGTTGTTGATTCCATCATTTTGAATACTTCATGAACCAGGATAATTTGCTCAGTTTTTGTCGGCTGGTTTTATGACTAAGTGTAACATCATTCTTTACAATACCATGCCTTCTAATTTTGTGGTCCTCAAAAGTTATGGATTGAAAATGACAAGAAAAATATGGAATGTTCGGTTTTACACTACTGCCGCAAGGGGTATATATCAGTATGGAGGAATGCTATTATTCAACCAACCCCCTGAAAAAGGGGGAAATGCTGATGCTGATGCTGATGCTGCTGCTGCTGCTGCTGTTGTTGTTGTTGTTGTTGTTTGTGAGCTGTGTTGGGGTGAGACTGCCAAACAGGCCAATCATTGCCATTCGGTAGATTTTCACTTTTTCCATCAAATTGTTCAATATTTTGGTGAATAATCACCATCCTTTTCAATGCAAAGTCGGGGCTCGTTGAGGAGCTACAAGTCCCTACCTCCTTTCTAAGGATTTTAGGGGCAGTTTCACACAAAATAGCAAGTCAGAAACATTTTAAAAGCTAATGGATGGATGGTTCTCCTCGCGCCGGCAATCACATAAGACTGCCATATTCAATCCTCGCCAATTTGTTGTGTGACTTTTCAATATTAATGACAGTTTGTGTAATGAGTAGGTTTGAAACACGTACAAACAAGAAAGCAGTTAAAATAAAAGGTTTCTTTTTTTCTTTAAGGAGCTGCAGCTACTGGATCAGGAGTTGGTAAAGGTCGAGGAACAAAGAGAAAACAAGATGGAGCTACTGGAACAATGGGGAAAAGGACTCGCAAGTACTTATCTTTGATGTCTTTCCCCATTTTGTCTCTTTTTGATTTGGTGACGTCTATCGATTTGTAAGCAAAAATATAGTTTTGGACCCTGCTCCTCACTATATGCATCATTCCTTCTTCATACTTGTATAATATAATTTTGGACCTTTCTTCTCACCATGCTTCATAAATATATATATAAATATAAATATATATATATATATATATATATATATATATATATATATATATATATATATATATATATATATATATATATATATATAAATATATATATAAATATAAATATATTAGGTGTTGGTGTTAATATATAATATATATATAATATATAATATAATATATAATAGGTATAATAGGTATAATATAATATATAATATATAATATATATATTAGGTATATAACCCTGGTGTTGGGCTAGCGGCTAGGGTGCCAGCTTAGGATCCTAGGATCCTGGGTTCGAATCCCGGTCGATCGCTGAATTAACGCCAGGGGGGTTGACTCAGCCTGTCATCCTTCCGAGGTCGGCAAATTGAGTACCAGTTCACTGGTAATTCCCTGTTTGTCGTAAAAAGGCAACAAAAATGGTTGGCGGCAGGAAGGGCATCCGGCCGTAAAACATTGCTTCAAAAAAAGGGGACCAAAAAAAACAACAGCAAAAACAACCACGGTCCCCGAAAAAGGCCAACCCCCGCTTGCGGGGAAAAATGGCCTCTAAAGGTGGTTTTTAAAAATATATATATATTAGGGTGGTCCCGAAAAATGAAGTTGAAGATTTTATTGCAACCACCTTGCCATTTCTTTACATAGTCTGAAAGAAGTTAGAATACAAAATTTGGTATAGATTGGACAACGTTTAGAGGTGCCACAAAGCCATTGCAGATTGAGCTCACAACAGTATACAGTACACTATAGTGTATTTGTTATTTAATGTTAATACAAACGATGCATCAAATTAACCACTTTTGTTCAACTAAAAAAGCTTTATGTGTGTACTCACTGCATAGTGCGCATGTGTCACCTTATTTTCCTTAATCCATAGTGTGCTATGATTCACCCATCTGGGGAACCTTCTATTGTCCTTTATTCCCCTCCTGTCTGTCGTTTTTCACATCACTTGCTTGTTCCCTCAGGAACTGGAGCTGTTTTAGGGTTTCGAGAAGTTCTTCACATTGGTCTACCTGGGACCAATTCTCACCTTACTAGTGGCCACTTGTGGCACCTCTAAATATTAACCAATTTTGCTGAAATTTTGTATGTTAACTTCTTTAAGTCTTTGTAAAAAAAAAATGGCAGGGTGGTCATAATGTTTTTATGAATTTAATTTTTTCCCATTCATTTGGGGACCACCCTAATATATACACATATGTATGTATTGTCGTGCGAATACCCTCCGGTTAATACCAGGGCTCGCGGATGGCTCAAACGGCTTTAATGGAGGCAACGACCAAATCGGATTCGGCTATAAACTGCAGGAGGACGAAGTGAAGAGGAAGAGGCGGAAGCGCTTACCTATAGCGATCCAACCGCAGCTCCGATCCTGCAGGGGAATTAACTCAACGAACACAAGATTTTGAATGGAAAGGGAAAATAATACAAGGGTTTATTTTACAAGAGATAGCGGGACAGGAAAATACGCGCCGGTAATAAAATGTCCTAAATCGGGATCCCGCACACCTCACCTCAGAAACAAGACAAAGGAAAATGAATTGCAAAAATAACTGTCCGTCGTGTACGTGTGAAATGTGGTGCGTCTTAACTGTCTGCAGTCTTGTCCACCATCTAATGCGGCTCCAAGCTCCGGCGCGAAGAAACCCTCCGTCCACTTCACCCACGCGCTCCGCCAGGCCCAAGCGACCCGCCCCACTCCAGGCGCCTCGTCGACCGCCCACGAGGTCCATTCGCTCACAGCACCAAAAGCAACAAGTACCGAGCGCCGCTCCAAGCACCACGAAGATGGCGAACCAACGACCACCAGGACCTCTCAATACGAAGAGTCAAGAACGAACAACAAAGAGCGAAGGGCCAGCACAACTCAATACCAAACTTCAAGTCTCAGCACGACGCAATACCAAGCGCTAACCGTCAGCACGACTCAATCCCCCAGAGCGAAGCGTCCAGAATCCCGCCAGCGAGTCCTTTTGAAACCTGGCATGTGACGTCAGTTCTGGCACGTTCCCAATCAGAGCCTCGTACTTCAACCTCTCGGAGGTTCTCAATCCGCTGGTCCTTTCTCATTGGCCAAGTCCTTCCCGCCACCATGTCACGCCACCCCCGTGGCCAACCACCAGTCCTTCCCTTCCTTCCAATCATGGGGCAGTTCTCTGTCCCTCCTACGGACCAATCAACAGTCCTCCTGGGCGTGGCTCCCAGCCTTGCTCGATGTCTGACGCCCACGCCGGTGTTGTACGCGGCCGCTGCCTGCTTGTCTTCCAAAGTCGTTGTGGTAAGGGAGGGGAATTATTTAATGTTCCACTAAGGACCTATCTAAGTGTTTAGATGAGTGCGTTGCCTCATGGACAAAGGAATGATTACCAGGTCTGACACACAGGGGTCTCATCTTAATCCCTCCAACTATTTAACACACGAACATCCTTGTATGTTCACAGGTATACACTTACCCCGACAAACCGCCTAAAAACACAGAACTTATTACAGGTAGATTCCCTATCACGACAGTTGGATACCTACCTATACAGATCTATCTGGCTCTATATATCACTCTACCCCCTGACATAATAGTATTGTTACGGACACGACTTTGATGTTATGGTGGGCCGAGCGGAATGGCCGCCGTGTTCGCACAAGTTACCCGATTACACTCGAACGTTGGCCGAATCGCGCTACGCTAGATCAATGAAGGAAAGGACACAACGGCTGGGTTAAATGACACGACACCAGGGGTACAGTTCTCAAGACCTCCGGAGGAGGTTATAATATGGGTTTGCAGAATGTTTAGATTACACGGACAAGAGGTACAGCACAGAAAGGTGGGCACTTAGACACGGTCTTATCTTATTCCCGACAGACCACAGACAAACGGGACAAGGCTGACTCACACAGGGATTGATGGCAGGGGAGGGCAGGCAGTCGATGGCTCAAGGTGCACCTTGGCTCAGGGGCAGAATCGACCCGGTCCGGTCCAAAGAGGCGGGAGGTATCCAGCGCTTGGAGGTGGCGACTTCTCTCTCCAAGCTGGGGGCGCATCTGACGTCACCTCCGGTAAGTGGCTGCGTATATCCAGCGGGGAGTGACACGCCCTCGGCTCGTTAGCTCCGCCCCAGATGGAATCGGTCCACCGCTTCTTATTGGGTGCGGGGGGGTTACCGGGCTCCGCCCTTGACGAGGAGCTGACAGCCCCTGTGTGGTAACCCCGTCGGAGCACATGGTCAATGGCGGCTAACCAAGCCGGAGTGAGGACGCGCACTCCCCGCGCCGCTGTTGTTGTTGTTGGTGTTATTGTTTCATGAGATGATGGGAGGATGCGGAGATGAGATTGTGGGGAGGTATTGGGAGGTCCTAAACTTACTACTGGTGCCATACAATCACATTCTGGTGCAACGAAGAGTCAGAATTAATGGAAACGAGTCCTTAACTGACATAGACTAAGAATAACTAGCAAGATGTCCTATAGTTGTCTACGTGAGATGCGGTGAACCTGGGCACGACATTTAATGGGGGAAAAGGGGAAGGTCGGTTCTACAGAGTGTTGTTTACAGACAATGGGACTACGGAATGGGGGATTGGGGATAGTTGGGGAGTATTGGGGAAATAGGGGAATATTTACAAGCGGATATGGATGGAGGCCAAATCCCATATCCGCAACATTGCACCCTTCTCTACCTCGGGGCATCCCGACCCGATAAATTTTTACCTACTTTAGTGTGGCACTCAGATGTAGTTCCCTCTACTATTAACTCTACCCTGAGTGCGACAGTTTTACAGATGTTCACAAATGAGTAAATATGTCCCCCTGCGACGTTGCACCCTTCTCCTCACAGAAACACACCCACAGGATAACCGAATCGCGGAAAGAATCCTCAAACTAAACATACAGCCGGTAGGGAGCATCATTTATACAAGACTACACTGATATTTACACTACGATCCAGGACCTGTTTTTGGAGGAACACATGCAGATGTTATGCATAGAGAGAGCACGCATGCCAGCATCGATACACCAACCCACGAGTGCTCTGTGGCCCTACGGCCTTTAATAATGTGCAGAGCACCCCTTCCAAGCACCAAAAGCACCACCCCATCATGTACAGTCAGCACCATCCGGTGCACCAATAAAGTGTTCAACAATCACCGGTGGTGTCGCAGCCGGCCGATGTTCTGCCGCTGGTCTTGCCTTCATGTGGTGCACTTGGCCTTCTTGCTTCTTTAAAAATAAAGAAAGGCGCCAACCGCGTCCATTTCTAAATTGTGGCCGTCAGGGGCCAACTATTAGTGGTTCACCTGTATGGCATAGGTGCCATGTTGACCCATAGGTCCATCCACGGGTGGTGCTTGCCCGCAAGAGAACTGCGGTCCATGGTGGGCGGCCACAAAAATTGCGGTCCATATGGTGTATCGATCCCGGCAGCAAGCAGCGAAAGTGCAGGCCCACAACTGCGGAGCCAGCACCTCTCTCTCCTCTCTCTCTGCCCCAAAGCCAGATCCTCGGAGGTGGGAGACAAAAGAAGAAGACAAGTGAGTAAGGTGGTAAGGGCGCAAAAGTGCACGCAATACAAGATGATGCACTCTGGGGGCACATGGGAACCAGGTGAGACAGGTACGTTCCTACCGTACGCCCCCCCCCCCCCCACCAGGTAACCTACATTGCCCCTCCCTTACCCCTTACTGTATCCACAAACCACAACACTACCCATAAACATCTACTTTACAAATCAACAAACGTCCCTACTGTCTTCCCCGTTCCTCCCATAAACCAAATTCGTCTTCTCTCCCTCCTAACCAATCAAATTTGCTATTTCCAACTCTCATCACAATTTGCCATCTCCAACTCAACATCAAAATTGGCCATCACCAATTCATCATCAGTCCCTCCGAAGGAGGGAGAGATGGAATCACCCCAATGTCTCATCCACGTCGTGATGCGTCTCACAAATCCTCACAGCAATTCTCATTTCCTGCAACACAGAACAAAGAAAACACAGGTGTGGAGTCATCATCATCACCTCAGGCAAGTGGCTGCGTATGGTGCGACAGGTTCATCAATCCTAACTATTTCCTAAATGACTTTAACAACTTTACATTACCCGGGGTCTTTCTCCTGCCAAACCATTGGCCCTCTTACACTATGGGTTCTAAAAACCAATTCCCATTGACCAAACTGTGGTGCTTTTCAATTTTGGGTCTCACTCCCCCGATTCATCTCCCGGTGCCCTCGCACAATTTCTGGGCTGCGACGTGTAGCTCTCCCCGCAGGTCTACCCACCTGCACACCTCCACCACTGCAGTTGCCTCCGAGCTTACCTGCTCCTTACCCTAACCTAACTACCTGGGGGAAGGCCCTCTGGCGCTCTCCCCACTCAGTGCCCTCTCTGGCACTGGGCTACCCGGGTCCGTCCTCCGGATCCTCGGGCCCCACTGACACTAACGGCTCCCAGAGCCCACCTGCGGCCTCACCTGGCCGACATCCTCACAGTGGTGGAGTGCCCAACCAACTACACACACTAACAGGCTACACGCCCAGCCATTTCCACAACACTAATGCACCCATCCACAATACCATTCTGCAACCGCACCACAAATGCCAATATCCAACCACAATTTACCTATACCCTCTACCTAACACTTACACTACCCGCCCCGGGTACTCGTGAAAGGGGTCCACTCTTCCCCCATCCACACCTTCGCACCATGCACACCACTCCGTACCACTTACTCCAACTCTCTCCACACCACTCATTCTCTGCTCCATATATTCCACACACCTGTACTTGCACACCTGTGCTCTCACACCTGGTGCCACCTGCACCCTTCTCTCCCCAAGCGCATTCGCGCTGATCCACACACTCACTACTCATACACTGCTCCACACACCTGTCCAGTTCTCACACAGCATCATCTCATCTAACTACTCCCCTCTGAAACTTGCGCTTCCCAGTCGTCCCTTTAAACTATTGCACTCCCACGTCATTATCATCCACACTAATCTACCTGCGTCCCCACTACAGGTATCAGTCACTAACTAAACTTAACGTTACCTAATGTCATCTTCGCTAGATCCCTACCAATATCCTAACCCACCCGGGCTAGTTTTCACTGCCATTCACCCCATAAACTATAGCGCATTTGCCCCCACATGGGAAGGGTGGCAGGGATGCCACCCTTACCCACCGGGCCCATCGCTCACTACCAATTTTGCACATCAAATTTCAACAAATCAAAAATTTGCCAATCACTGCCCATCATCTGCCAATCATTACTGCCAATCCCTTGCCAATCATCAAATTTTGTTTTTTTCTAATTTTGGGGCCAAAACACTGTCCTCGTCATTACAGTCTACTTACTAATGCCTCTCGGTGCGCCAATTCACTTCTAAAGCTCGGCTTCGTACAGCCATGCCATGAATGCGGGTTGTTCTGTGCCAGCGGCTGGATGCGTCTGGCATTCGGTGCAGGGACGGGGGCTTACCCGGCCCGAGACCCCACGCACCACCTTGGCGTGGAGCCATCCAATGTCCCGACCTCGACCTGCCGGCACGTCTCAACAAAAAGGGGTCGCCATGACGACCCTTCCTATCCAGCTGCCCGCTCCACCTAGTGGAGCCTGGACGCGGCCGTTCCACGTGAGGCCCGGCACGCACCGAGGGCCCGATTCGGCTATAAGTCGTTCTAACCGCTGCTCCGTTTAACGTCGATGCTTCACCTGCATGCTTACACCCCGCAGCCCGTTCCTTGCTCACACATCCAGCCGTTCCCATGCTCCTCGTACCTTTCCTTACACACCCAGGTACACTCATTCCACTCACAGCCTTGGTCACACACCTGACCACCGAACACTTTGGCACACATTCGTTGGTCGCACACCTCACCAACACACCTCTTCGCGCCCCCTCCTCTGTCACCTCCTCTGTGACAATCACAGGTGTGCTCTCACTCGCACACCCAACCACGTGCCTCACTACCAATTCCAGCGTGCATTCCCACTCACACTCTACCATTCCAGGTGTGCATCCTTCCATTCCAGGTGTACATCCTCGCTCACCTGTCACAACCAACTCACGCTCCTTGTCACTCTCACTACTCTCACCTCCATTCTTGACAGCGCACTCACCCTTACTCTTGACAGCGCACTCTTTCCTCATGCACCCGTCCGTTACACACCTCTCTCGCGCACACTCTCCCGTCACACCCTCTGTAACACTCACCACAGGCGTGCATTCTTCCTTGCCTTTGACAGCGCACTCTTTCCCCATGCACCTGTCCGTCACACACCTTTCTCGCGCACACTCTTGCGCACACTCTCCCGTCACACCCTCTGTAACACTTACCACACCGCGCTTCCATGTGCTCCCTCGCACACACGCTACGACCGACTCACTCTCGCCAGCACCCTCACTCCTTGGCACGCACTTTTTCCTCACACACCCCAGAGTCGGACTTTCTCGCACACCTCCTTTTTCGCACACCAGACCTGTCGCACACTTCACCAACGGCCTCTCACGAACACCCGGGTCCATCTCGACCCCCAAGCTCATTAAATCACCTGGCGCATCATACGCACGACCATATTGGTCACCACTTACACCGGGTCCTCTTCCTCTTCGCTTCTCCTCCATCACCTGCGAATCCCTCATCCGGTTAATGAGCACATCATCACGATCCAAACACAGACTTTGGACCAATTCTTTTACTTCCTCCTTTATCTCTTTCTTATCCTCTCTCCGTCGCTTCTTAATTTCGCTCACCCCTTCTTCCACTTCTTCTAATTTCTGCTTCACCTCTTTTATTCCCCGGTACGTCTCCTCAAGCTCGTCCTCCAAGGCTACCTTGACCGTTTCCATGTGCGTCCTCACCTGCCGGTCCTTCGTCTCCATTACCTCTGTCACCTCGTCCAACCTCGTTGTCAGTCCCTCACGTACCATCTGACATTGCCTCTTCGTCGCTATCAAGTCGTCTTTTAGTTCTTTCTGTGTCGCTTTTAACCCTCCTAATACCGCAGTGTTCCTTTGAACCTGCTCCGTTAGTCCTTTTTGTCCCTCCGTCAGCTGTTCCACCTCCTGCGTCAGATCCTCTATGCCCCCTTGAAATTTTACAGTCCCCTTTCTCACCTCCTTCTCCATGTGCTCCTTACAGTGCCTCACCTCCTCGCGCACTCCTCCGACCTCCTCACTCACACCTCTTCTGATCTCTTCTCCCATCACTTGCATCTCCTGCCCAGATGCCACCCTCATCTGCTCCATTTCCTCCCTGTGAGCATCCAGTTTAGTTTCTACCCCCATTCTGACCCCCTCTATCTGCTGCCCCATTTGTTTAACTTCCCTTTCCGCTTGGTCCCTCATGTCCCTCAATTTGCCTTCCATCCTGTTTTCTAACCCCTCTAACCCATTTTTCACTCCTTCCATTTGATTCTCTTGAGCGGCCATTCTGTTTTCTACCCCCATTAACCCCTCCTGTATTTCCCCTAATCTATTGTCTAATTTCCCAAATTTCTTGTCTAATCCCTTAAAATTATTGTCTAACCCCTCACCGGTACCCCTCGCTTCGTCCCTCATTACCCCCATTTGGCCCTCCAATCGCTCACCCTGAGCATCCATCCGCTTCCCCATTACCCCCATTTGGTTTCCCATTACCCCCAATTGCTCACTCTGAGCCCTCATTTCCTCCCTCATTTTCTCGCTATTCTGGGCCATAAGGGCCTTCATTTGTATGAAAAAAAGGTCCAAATCTACCAGCGGCGCTACCACGGTCGCGGGCGTGGGCGCCGTGGCCATGTGCGAGGCGCCATTTTGCGCGCCCGTAACCTCGTGCGCGACGACGCTATTTTGCGAACCTGCCACCCTCACTGCTTCGCTCTCCTCATGTCCCTCATTTTGGTCCTGGATCGACCCTGCCTCACTCTCCTCTACCGGAACCCAGCCGTCTTGATTTGCCATAGCGCGACTTTCAAAATTCGGGTTTTTATTTTCGTAAAACAAAATCAAATTTCGCCGTTATAATTTCGAGCGCGTGAAACGCGCTCCGGGACCGATCCCACTTCCCGACACCAATTGTTACTCTAATAGTACAATTGGTGTTCCAAAATTTGGGCTAAATGAATTTAGTCCCAGGTCCGAATCCAACTCCTGACAACCAATTGTTACGGACACGACTTTGATGTTATGGTGGGCCGAGCGGAATGGCCGCCGTGTTCGTACAAGTTACCCGATTACACTCGAACGTTGGCCGAATCGCGCTACGCTAGATCAATGAAGGAAAGGACACAACGGCTGGGTTAAATGACACGACACCAGGGGTACAGTTCTCAAGAACTCCGGAGGAGGTTATAATATGGGTTTGCAGAATGTTTAGATTACACGGACAAGAGGTACAGCACAGAAAGGTGGGCACTTAGACACGGTCTTATCTTATTCCCGACAGACCACAGACAAACGGGACAAGGCTGACTCACACAGGGATTGATGGCAGGGGAGGGCAGGCAGTCGATGGCTCAAGGTGCACCTTGGCTCAGGGGCAGAATCGACCCGGTCCGGTCCAAAGAGGCGGGAGGTATCCAGCGCTTGGAGGTGGCGACTTCTCTCTCCAAGCTGGGGGCGCATCTGACGTCACCTCCGGTAAGTGGCTGCGTATATCCAGCGGGGAGTGACACGCCCTCGGCTGGTTAGCTCCGCCCCAGATGGAATCGGTCCGCCGCTTCTTATTGGGTGCGGGGGGGTTACCGGGCTCCGCCCTTGACGAGGAGCTGACAGTCAGCCCCTGTGTGGTAACCCCGTCGGAGCACATGGTCAATGGCGGCTAACCAAGCCGGAGTGAGGACGCGCACTCCCCGCGCCGCTGTTGTTGTTGTTGGTGTTATTGTTTCATGAGATGATGGGAGGATGTGGAGATGAGATTGTGGGGAGGTATTGGGAAGTCCTTACTACTGGTGCCATACAATCACATTCTGGTGCAACGAAGAGTCAGAATTAATGGAAACGAGTCCTTAACTGACATAGACTAAGAATAACTAGCAAGATGTCCTATAGTTGTCTATGTGAGATGCGGTGAACCTGGGCACGACATTTAATGGGGGGAAAGGGGAAGGTCGGTTCTACAGAGTGTTGTTTACAGACAATGGGACTAGGGAATGGGGGATTGGGGATAGTTGGGGAGTATTGGGGAAATAGGGGAATATTTACAAGCGGATATGGATGGAGGCCAAATCCCATATCCGCAACAGTATATTGTCTGATCAAGATCGACTTGATTATGATGACCAGTGAGGTACCCGTGCTAATATTTATTTTTCATGAAATGTGTTCACCTCGTCGGTATTTTTCCTTCCTTAAACTTTTTCCTTTTCAAAAGCAAGTTGTTAAATGTCTTTGATGATTGGGAGGTCCATGTTGAGTCTTTGTCCACATTGTCAATCCAACATCAAACAAACATTATTCTCTTTGTTTTGATTAAATTTTCTTAAGAAGTGCAAAGCACAGCTCCATGAGGACAGCTCCAAAGCACAGCTACGCACGGGTGGGAGGCCAGAAGCAAACAGACAATGCAGAAACTGCGAATGCTAAAGCATGAAACCAAAAAATTCCACATTCCTGTAGCACCTTCAGTCGCATGTCAGACATGGACAGCAAGTTCGTGAAGGACTTCCATGAAAAACGTACCCGTTGGCAAACAAACGGATACATTTGTTCCATACCCAGTCAATGGCGAATCTGAATATGGCGATCCGCAAATTCACGTTTGGAAAGTAGAAACAGTCACGGCATTTCGTCATTCACTTGAACTCGATATCTCTTTTTTTCATTCCAAACAGCATAACTCCAATCACAAATGAAATAACATTAATATTAAAAATAAACTTTTAACAACATTCGTGACATAAACAAATATTTAAATCCTGATGTGAAGTTCCGTAGGTTGGGTGAATACAATTACGAATTCAAAATCGTAATTGTATTCACTCAATTCCAATCATCAATTGATACTTTAACAAAACGATTAACGTTTAATGATTTAACATTACGATTGAATGACGGTTGTATTTGGATATTATCAAACCCGCACATTGCCGTCATCTGTCCACTTCCGCATTCGTGGCGGGTTCATAATTGTCATTAAAATCTAAACAGTATTTGTAGAATTTCAATAAAAGCCACATCACTGTTCATATCGGTAAATATTATTCCATGGTGTTTGGAAAATTGGAAAACTTGGAAAAACAATATAGCCTATTTTACTCCCAGGGGTCCCAGGAATACCCACCCAAAATATCGTTGCGATCGGTTGAGCCGTTTTTGCAGTACCTTCGAACGGACAGACGGACATTTGGTGAATTATAGTAAGATGATGTATATGTATGTGTATATTGTTACAGTGGCCGCAGAGCAGAATTCCGCTCCTGAACACCGAATGTGTTACGGCCCGGGGTTCGGGCTTACTACGAGGTGGTTAACCTCCGTTCACTCCCGAACTTACCGGACCTGCGGCTGCCACGCACGAATAACGTCGTGCTTAGCAGGTTGCGAATCAGCAACTACAAATGCCAATTGGACCATCGTGTGATAGCTTACCTGTACCATGTGACGGTCTCAATCGGAGAACGCACCGTACGTACCCTCTGGCGGTTTCCTTTATTCCTAGATGGAAATTTAGATGGCTGAGCGAAAGCCGTTGGTAACCGCCAGAGGGATGCTAATGCGGTTACAGTCGATGTTAACCTGGATACGAACAATGGCGGATCAATGAAGGAAAAGACATTCACGGACGGTGAGAAAGGAAAATGTTTTAACGATTAGATTTATTTACAAATATTTACAATGTAAATATTTCAATAGCAAAGAAAAAGGGACGAGAAGCAGAAACTTAGCTTATTCTACGCCTCATGACGATTACTACAAATAAACATCACATGGGCCCAGCACACTTTCACAGCGGAGGGAAGGGGAATTAACAAACAAACGGAGGGAACCTGATAGCACAAAGGCTACGATGCTCCAAATGCCTCTCCTCGCAACATCCCCGTCCCGTTGCCGCCACTGACAAACACGAGAAGGTAACGACGATCCCAACACGGACAGGCAAAGTGAAGTCAATCGTCAGCACGGCAGAGTGACCCAGGCCAAGAGAGGGGCACACGTGCTAGGAAAACAATCCAGGCCCCAGGAGTGGAGCACACGTGCTCAGTGAACCCAGCAGAGTGAGACAGGCCCAGAGTGAAGCAATCTTGCAGGCACATGGTGAGTGCACAAGAGACAGGCCCATAGTGTAATAATGCAGGTGTGGAGACCAGCCAAGAGCAAAAATGTCCACGTACTCAGTGGGGCGAGAGAGAGAACGTGCAGAGAGCAAAGTGTCCACATGCTGAGTGAGCAAATGAACCGTGACCGCTTGTGATTCCAGCCACGAACCAAGAGAGTCAAAAACGTGTTTTAAATCCCTTTGTTCACCCTCCAAAAGGGAGGGGGGAATCTTGGAGGTCTCCTGGCTCCCGATTGGTGGAGCCCATTACTCCACAACCCAAGTTCTCCCACAGTAACTTTCACCCTGATTGATGGGTTTCTGAACCTGGACACCATGTTGTGCCTTGGAGCCTGGTGCATTGCCTGATAACTTATCCCTTATAAGTGGAGGACCTATCTTTCCTTTCCCCAACTCATAAAGACATACTAACCTGAAATAATGGGAAGGGACTAAGATAATGGTCTGCTATGAAATAACTATTCTAAGGGACCTGTATGGTGGTTGCCATTACTTTTTAGTGTTTTCCCAAAACCGCAACAATATATACTATTATGACGAGGTTAGGGTGATTGGGGTTATACATTGAACAAAAAGGTGTAGCTAACCAACAAACCATACTGAGCACTACTCTATCAATTTTAATTCAAACAGGAAAAAGCAGATTTAGCCTCAGGTGACGATTCATTTGTGATCCACAACATTCTCAGGTCTATATTCCAGCTACGGCATGTAGCAGCCATTTTATATGCATTTTGCAACTCTTGTCTGTCCACGTGCCAAAGCACGGAATGTTTCGGAGTGTCGGGATAAAGCGACACCATCATCATCGGGGGTCTACTTTTTCATGGTTCAACCCGCATTTCTAGGGAGTGCATCCATATTGCTGATGCAGTGCGCCCAGTACGTTAAGGCAGGAATATCCAAGTTGGCTGCGGTGCCGGCAATAGCCGACCACTTCTCTGTGAAAATACACCTTGGGATCTTTAACATCCACCAACTAATACTACCAGACGGGTCCACGGCCTCATATCCATCTATTGGATGGTGCACTTTGTGAGATAATGCCTACATATGAAGTACCAAATTGACAGTTTATAGTGGGCCGAGAATAAAATCCAGACTCGACCACTCAGAGGTTTGTGCACTACTCCTTGCTTCATTCTGGCAGGACGTCGTCTTTATGTAGAGACAGAGTAAGCTAGGTTTGTCAGGCCTTACAGACTCATTGTTCACATCCGCTCATCTATTCCTTGTTTATCCCACCTGTGGAACCACTCACTGTCAAGTTCGTCACTCTCTTCATTTTTATTCTTCACTCCAGGGCTTCAGGACAGCCGTTCCCCCATTCACAACCATGATCTTTCCTACCCCCATTAACCCTCGCTAAGCCCATCTCTCTTTGAGGTAACAGCCTTTCTTTGTACTGCTATGATTGAGAGTTTGCAGTTGTATCCATCTTGTGTCCTCCCCTTGCTCTCATCTTTTCCACGTCGCTAGTCCCTCCAAGTCTCCCTCTATTTTGTCCCTCAACTTTGCAGTTATTTTTGTTCTATTATGAACGAAAATAACTGAAGGTAGGGGGTGGGGGAACTGATCCATTCTGTCTTGTAGCTCTTCCACGAGCCTCACCAGTGAACAAAAAATAAAAGCCTTTGGGATTTGGAAGCATTAAATGACGTATTTCAAGTGATTTAACAAGTGCGTATTTTCTCCAAATTATCAGATGAGGATGCGACTGTGGCCTGCCACTCTGTTTTTGGTGTGAGGTACTTTTTAACATTGAGTCTTCTGCAATGTCATATACAGGATTTACTAAAGAGACCGAGAGGTTATTTATGAAAACCATGAACATGATGGGCCCATGATACTGCCGTGAGGGACACCAGCCTCTAAGGAAATGCCAGGAGATAGAATGCCTTTCAGGGCTATGCATTGCTTACACTTTAAGATATTGCACCTCATCCTGCCTTTCGACGCATAAGGCCGCAATAAAATCTCGTGATTGCTTCCTCTCCACCGTCAACTCTTCCATTTATTAGTCCCCTACCCAGAAGGAACTATAGGTTTGCTCTCCGTCTATCCGTCCCATCTGTGGTTTTCTACACTTTTTCCATACCCTTCATATTGAAGTGAAACTTGGTACATGACTTTATTATAAGTTACAGAACAAGTTTAGTTTTAGGGCATTTCGCCAATTTCCCACAAAGTGTGCCCTTTTTGGACTTAGAAAATATGACACATAGTCGGACCCCGCCATTCGTGGGAGATACATTCCTGGAAAATGCTGCGAATGTCGGAACTGCAAATGTGAGGGCATTGTTTCAATGGTAAAAGGCAGGATAAGTTCCCTGCACTTCCTGATTCGTGGAAAATCCCGCGAATGTCGAGGAAAATCCACGAATGTCGGGGCATTGATTCAATGGGGAAAATGGGGATAGCTAATTACACTAATAGATGTGGTGGAGATTTTTTTGTCCCCCGTCGCACCGCGGAGCCAAAGGGGGACTATGGTTCTCCCCTCCGTCCGTCCGTCCGTGCGTACGTGCGTGTGTGCGTGCGTGCGTAAGCAAAGGACCGCATTCGAATTTGGTGTGTGGGTGCAACCCACGTCAAAATCCAAGATGGCCACCACCATGTATGTCTGATGCCATGTATGTCTGAACCTTGTGAGCGGAATATCTTGAAAAATAAGCGAAGTACCAACTTCTAATGTGGTGTGTGGGTGTATCTGGGCATAAGGAAGAACCCTATTGAAAATTGGGTCGCCACGTCAAAATCCAAGATGGCCGCCGCCATGTATGTCTGAACCTTGTGAGCGAAATATCTTGGAAAATAAACGAACTACTAACTTCTAATCTGGTGTGTGGGTGTATCTACGCATAAGGAAGAACGCTATTGAAAATTGGGTCGCCACGTCAAAATCCAAGATGGCCGCCTCCATGTATGTCTGAACCTTGTGAGCGAAATATCATGTCATAGCATGTTTTCTGCGTCTTCCACTTTGTCAACTCACATCATTTCCCCGACGGGGGACCTAGGCGTAACGCTTGTTCATTCTGTATCGTAACTCGCAGGGATGACTTGTTATGTATCTGGTGGGATATCCCGCGAAGCTATTTTCACAGTATGAATAGTGGGATATCCCACGAAGCTGTTTACAGTGTGAGTGGTGGGATGTCCCGCAAAGCTATGTTTGCAGTGTGAATAGTGGGATATCTCACGAAGCTATGTTTTTTTTTAAACCTTTAAAATTTTCCTCAAACATCTCTGCTGAAATCCAAGTTTGGCCTCTATCTTTGTGGTTGTCCACTCTGTGCAATATAAAAGAACTGATTTTATGTTGAAATTTAATTTCTCACTTTAGTTGCCAACAATGGTTTTCCTTGTCCATACTTTGAGACCAATTAATGCTTTGCTTTATTTACTACCCACAACCGAAGGTGGTCAAAGGTTATTTTTTCACCCCTGTCTGTTTGTCTGCCTGTTTGTCTGTGAATATCTTAAAAAGTTGTGGACGGATTTGGACGAAATTTGGTGAACAGGTCGAGTGTGTGACAATGATGAAATGATTAGATTTTGGTGAAGATCCGGGTATGGCTATTGGAATTTTAAAAGTGATTCTTAACCATTCAGAGATAGGGCTAAACACGATACATAGCGCGATAACCCAAAAAGTTGTGGACGGATTCAGACGAAACTTGGTGGACAGGTTGGGTTATTGACAAGGAAGAATTATTCAATTTTGGTGAAGATCCAGATCCAGATCTGGATATGAGAATTTTTTTAATTTTCAGAAGTGATTCTTCAACATTGAGGATGGGGCTAAAAACTATATATGGCCTGATTTCTCAAAAAGTTGTGGATGGATTCGGACGAAACGGTGAATGAGTTGGTTAGGTAACAAGAACAAGCCGATTAGATGTTGGTTGAGGTCCGGATCCAGATACGGCCTATCGGTGGGATACAAAACGTAAACTGTTCAGCCTTGTGGAGATATGCACTCTACCGAGTGTCATTCTAGTTCCATAATATCAGGTCTGGGTATCTGGTTCATGAAAGACTTGGGCCAGGTTTCCCCCAGCCAACCCAATGAGAATGTGGGGCTAATTGTGGCCTTTAACTAAGAAGAAGAATACTCCTAAATATGCGAGTGTTTCTACAACTAAAATCTTATTTTCATTCAAAAGCGGATCATCTTGAGGTTCAGTTTTTAATCTCATCAGTTTAGTTTTGGCAACATGAATTTCCAAGCCTACTTTTCTTATTTTTCTCCCTAAACCTTTTGTTTTATATTGAATCTTTCCAAACGTGTTTGAGATGAGCACTAAATCGTTGGCATCGTCCAAATTCTCTAGAATTGTATTGGCCATCCATTCGATACCTGTTTCCTTCCCATTGGCCGTTCTATTACTATCAGAACTAGAGAGTTCACAGAACACGATACCCCGTGCAGTGTTTAAGTATCTAGTATAATGTACTTCAATTTTAATACTGTACAACAATGATTTTAATGATCGTTTTAAAACACCGCCCTATAGAGTATACAACATGTCCAAGTACAGTATTGCAAAACTGGAGGATCTTGGAAGTATTTAGGAGGCGATTTGTTTGACTGGCAGGCAGGCAAAGTAAAAATATTATGTCACTCCTCTCTGCGCATGTGCGGTCAGGATGAATTCAGAGCCAAAGTACGGTTAAACGGCAAACTTGTCTTCCTATTCATGTTCCGATTTGTGTTCAAAATATAACATTCAATTTAAATAAGTTATTTCTCGATCACAGAGTTTTTGTTATTTTTAACCATTTTCCACCTCCCTCCTCCTCCTCTTTGCAGTGATTCCATCTTCCCATCCCAGCGTCTACCTCCCCATGGATTTCCTCTCGACCATCCCTTCAATAAAGATGGTTATCGCTATGTGCTCGCTGAGCCAGACCCTCATGCTCCTGATCCAGAGAGAGTGGAACTCGACTCTTGGGCTGGGAAACCTATTCCTGGTGAACTATATCGAGCTTGTTTGCACACAAAGGTGCTTTTTGCTCTTCACGACAGAGGTCAGTAAACAAAGGTTTCCTCCCAACTGCATAAGTCTCTGTTTTAACAACTTGTAGACGATGATTCGCTTAAAACCTATATAACAATATGCTTGGCCGTCTCTGTCTGTCTGTCCCTCTGTCACATATCATGAGATAACGAAATCTCACGACATTGTGGATTGGACGTTGTTTCATCTTTGTGTGTGTGTGTGTGTGTGTGTGTGTGTGTGTGTGTGTGTGTGTGTGTGTGTGTGTGTGTGTGTGTGTGTGTGTGTGTGTGTGTGTGTGTGTGTGTGTGTGTGTGTTTTTTGTTTGTTACTATTATTATTTCTTATTTTGTGTATATGAGTGAGTGGGTTAGGGTGTGTGTTTTTTGCATGAATTAATTTTTGCATGAGTGTGTGTTTTTGTATGTTGAGTGGTGTATGTTGTAGGGGTAGGTGGTTGGTTGTGTGTGTGTGTGTGTGTGTGTGTGTGTGTGTATGTATGGGTGTGTATGTGTGTGTATGAATGATTTGGTGTGTTTTGTTGGTGAGTGGTGAAGGATATAAAGGTGGGTGTTTGAGTGTTCCACCGTGTTTGTTTGGTGCTGTGGATTCTGGATGCGGAGGTGTTGTTGTTGTTGTAGTCTGCGTTCGCACTGGCTGGGGGTGGGGGGTATGTACGCATCCAGGTGTAGTTGCTGCATGTGGATGTGCATGTGTCCCTGCTGGCCCACCTTAGCTGACCGTATCGAGGTTGAAGGGCCGAAACGGGATGATGCTGAGGACCTCGAATGAGGACCCGGTCAGTGCGGCCAAAACAATAGTCGCCTTTTCTTTAAATTCTCAATTTACCTGCAACTCCCACCTCCAACTCCCTCTCCTCCATTTTTATCCACCTTTACCCCTTCCTTGCATATTTAACACGCAGCTTGCCCCCAATTCCATCAGTAGTTTGCATTGCACATGGTGAGCAATGATGACACTTTCCATTAAAACCTTGTCCTCCTCAAAGCAATTTATTTCTTCCATCCAATTGGTGGGAAAGATCTTTCACCTCAACAATCACAACTTGATACCAGCAGAAAACAAGTTCAATGATAATGATGAGTTTTCAGCAACAGAGATGGAGTTCATTTTTCATGACTTTTGGGATTTCACAAAAACATTTTAATTTGAACGCGTCTTTCTCAGCAAAGGCGTTATTGTTTACAAAAGTTTTAAAATTCCATGATATGCTTTGCCACCTTAATCGATGGATGTTTAAATATCGATGGATGCCAGTCATTAAATTAATTTATATATGCAGTTTATTTTTTGTTGAACCTTTGTATCATGATGGCAATATCCTATTTTATTTGTTTCCCAGCTCCTCAACTCAAAATTTCAGATGACAGACTGACTGTGACTGGTGAAAAGGGGTATTCTATGGTCCGTGCCTCTCATTATGTGCATAAAGGAGTCTGGTTCTATGAGATTTCCATCGATTCAATGCCTCCAGACTCTGCTGCAAGAATGGGATGGAGCCAGAGCCTTGGTGAGTTTGACTCACTGCATACCAGGCCTTGACCCTCTTTTTAAAATTATTTTTAATTGATGCTGCATGTGTGAGAAGTGTTATGATTTATGGGAGCGAGCCATGGGTAATGAACGTAGAGCAGCAACGAAGGCTGGAAAGGGTGGAAATGCGAATGGTTCGGTGGATGTGCGGAGTATCGTTGAGAGAGAGGAAGACAAATGATGAATTGCGAAAGATGATGGGAATAGAGCCTGTGATGGATGCTGTGAAGAGAAACAGGTTGAGATGGTTTGGTCACGTGTTGAGGAAGGATGAAAGTGACTGGTGGAGAAGAGTGATGGAAATGAATGTAGAAGGAAGTAGAGGACGGGGAAGACCGAGAAAGACTTGGCTAAAGATGGTGGAAGAAGAAATGCGGGCAAGGTGGTTAACAAGGGGAGATGCAGAAAATAGGGCAAGATGGAGAAGATTGTCATGGGGACCCGCAAGACTAACCCCCGTTCTAGCAGGGAAAATGGCCTTAAAATGCCTGTTGTTGTTGTTGTTGTTGTTGTTGTAGGTTTTGTTGTTGTTGAGGCATACTCCTAAAGCTACTTTTGTTGATGATATCTTCTGTATGTAATGGGTAGCTCTGTATAAGTTTCATGCTTTCACATGTATTCATCTCTTTCATTGTCGTATCTTCTGCCCTTCAACCCCCTTTGCTTTAAGATCAACAAAGTTATGAGTATCAACAGAACTTTCTTCTTTTCTTCTCAAGGTAATCTCCAGGCACCCCTGGGATTTGACAAGTTCAGCTACTCCTGGCGTTCAAGAAAAGGAACAAAGTTTCACCAATCACGTGGTTTGCATTATGCTAAACAAGGCTACGGGGAAGGAGACACAGTGGGCTGCATGATCTCTTTCGCGCATAATAACCATGCTAACCCCTCACTCCCAGACACCTACAAAGATAAGGTGAGATTTTTTTTTTTTTTTTTTTTTGTATACAAGATCGAGGCTCGTGAAAGAGCGAACATTAATCACACAGAAAGACAAACAGACAAATAAAACAAATAACATCGGGAGCGTTAGAGAGAGGGGGAAGGACACAAATACAACATTTGAGAGCAGGGACCGAGAGACATGGAGACATCAAGAGAACTGTGGGAGGGAGAGGGTTTTGGGGGGGAGGCATGGGAAGGGGGGGGGTGGGGGTGGGAGAGGTATAAAACATATGGACACTGCCAGGACTTCCAGGAAAGAAGTTGGAATTTCAAACAAGGTGGATCTGTGGTGAATTAGTGGGGGTAGAAAAGATCAAGGTTTTGGATGGGGGAAGATAAGAGATGGTGGTGAACAGCTGTTTTAAAGACCTGGAGGGAGGAGTGTGATTGAAGTGAGTGTGGGAGTTTGTTCCAGAGGCGGGAGAAAAGAGGAATGAAAGAGTGAAGGTGAGCAGAGAGCCGAGATTTCGGCAGTTTAACCATCAGAGGGTGGCTGGCAGATCTTGTGCGACCTGTAGGAATATTTGGGGGACAGAGCACAGAGAGAGCTGGGGGAGCAAGGCCGGAGAGGAGTCGGTAGAAGACAGAAAGACCACCGACCTGCCTGCGGTGAGTGAGTGAAAGGCCCTCAGAGATAGCTTCATCGTGGGAGATTCCAATGATTCTGAAAGCTTTGGATTCAACAGCGTGAAGCCGAGCCAGGTGTGAGGCAGGAGCACCAGCCCATAGGGGAGAACAGTATTCCATTGAGCTGTGGATGAAAGCCTTGTATGTGGTGAGGAGCTCAGGTGTGCCTAGGAAGGACTTCGCACGACGGAGGATTTAGCTCACGGAGGAGATAAAAGGTTTAGCTCACCCCTTACAGTAAGGAATTTTAGACTGATGTAGAAGTTTAAGAATTAAAATCATATATATATATATATATATATATATATATATATATATATATATATATATATATATATATATATATATATATATATATATATATATATATATATATATATATATATATATGAGTTCAAAACACACCTGGTCATCACAAGTGTGCCGCACTGACCGGGTCCTCAGTCGAGGTCCTCAGCATCATCCCGTTTCGGCCCTTCAACCTCGATACGGTCAGCTAAGGTGGGACAGCAGGGGCACGTACACATCCACATGCAGCAACTGCATCTGGATGCGTACATACCCCCATCCCCAGCCAGTGCGAACAACAACAACAACAACAACGACAACAACAACACCACCACCTCCACATCCAGAATCCACAGCACCAAACAAACATGGTGGAACACTCAAACACCCACCTTTATACCCTTCACCACTCACCAACAAAACACACCAGATCATTCATACACACACATACACACCCATACATACAAAACACCAACCAAACAACCACCTACACTTACATCATACACCACTCAACACACAAAAACACACACTCATGCAAAAATTAATTCATGCAAAAACACACACCCTCACCCACTCACTCATATACAAAAAATAAGAAGTAATAATGTTAATAAAAAAAAATAAAAAAATAAAAAAAACACAACCAACCCACACCGTTCGACGTGCCTCCATAAACTTCCTCCATATCCAAAATGAGCCTTTCAAGGCAACCTGGGCCACCTTGTCACACATCCTCCTTTCTGTCCCACACACTCCCAGCCTAGCAAGAAATGCAGAAAAGGAATTGCCAATATATATATATATATATATATATATATATATATTGTCGCGATCCCGGCTGTGAAATGGTTCCCAGCACGGAATACGGACGTTAATGTCCGGGCTTCAAGTAGTCCACGGAGTGGACAGAGAGAACTCAATAAACACAATTGTGTTTTAATCGGCCTTCTAGGGGTAAGGCACGATGCTTTATTGGCTCGATCACAAAAACCATAAATGGTAACAGAATGGAATACACTGCACAAAGCCTGCAGGAACTGTCGGCCCAGAAGCTCCAAACAGGACGCAGGCAAGATCACTCGCGGTTCCAATCGACGATCTCCGGGACTCGGAGGGTAACAGAATGGAATACACCGCACAAAGCCTGCAGGAACTGTCGGCCCCAGAAGCTCCAAACAGGACGCAGGCAAGATCACTCGCGGTTCCAATCGACGATCTCCGGGACTCGGAGGGTAACAGAGTGGAATACACCGCACAAGGCCTGCAGGAACGGTCGGCCAGCAGCTCCAACACGACGCAGGCAATATCTGACTCACGGTTCCAATCCACGAGATCCGGGAATCACTCGTTCTCTTCCGGAGTTACTCACTCGTAAAATACAGAACGGTAAACGATCAGCCCAACGTGGCTGTCGTGAAGATTAAGGGAAATCCCTTTATCTATTTCCCACTCGGAGCCTTCGAGAGTCGCGTCCGTTGCATAAGATGGCGACCGCGCTCTCTGGACTCTCCACCAATCACGTGCCGAATCGCCTCCCGATCGCGTGAGGCTCCAAGGAGGCCACGTCACGCGGTGGGCGGGGCACCAAATCTGGGTGAGAACAGGTGGTTTCACCGGTGGTTTCTCACAGTCCTCCCCCCCTAAGTAAAAACCCCGTCGAATAGACGGCGTTTTTAAAACCAGTATTTGTAGTAGGTGCAAATCACATGGCAAGATGATGGCGGTAATCGCTAACAGGCAATTAACGCAATTAACAGGTTAACAATGAACCAGTTTGGGTTTTTTTTTTTCCACACACAAATTTTAACACCATACACCACATTAATATCTACCCTACAAGAGTTACACTTCACACAAAGCACAATAGAGAGGCAAGGGGGCCAAACTCAAGTTGGGGGAAGCGTTGACAGGAAGGAAACGGGCCGAGACCTAGAGCGGCGGGTACTCCTCCGGTGTCGAGAACAACAGTCATATGCGTAATGACCCCTTTCACCGCACTGGTAACATCGATCGTTCGGGTCGAAAGGCCTGCGGACCAAAGGGCGTCTGAAACGAGGCCGCCGCGACATGCCATTCGACATCTCGACGCACACACGCGATCCGCAAATTAACCTTCCATCAAGGGCTCTGACCGAATCTTCAGCATCTCGTGGCTCTTCAAACTCAACAACTGCAAATCCAGGTGGGTTTCGAGCAACCCATACGTTGCGGAGTGGTCCGTAATGTTCGAAGACCCTCCCTAGCTCGGCCTTCGCTGCTCCATTGCCCAGGTTTCCCACATATACCTTAGCATTAGCGTTCCTGCTGAATCGCGACATGGCGGGAGCGGTCCCTGAGGAGCACGGCACCTGAGGGTGGCTTGACGGGAGGCTCGGGTGGACTTCAGCTGACGCAACGTCACCGTCGGGAACTGGAGTCGAGGCGCTAGGCTCCTCGGGCCAGAGTGAAGATATGTCTGACTCCGCCACTCTCTCCGCCTGTTTACTCTGGGATCTAGTGACCCCCCCACAGGTCAGAGTCAATGACTCCTCCCTGGCCATGGCATCATTGCCAATCAGCAAGGAGACCCCGGGTATCGGGTAGTAGGGTACCACCACACAGGTCACTGGACCCTTAAAAATGTCACTCCGGACCTCGAGGAGGGCAAGGGGATACCGGCCAAGAACCCGGTCAATGCCCCGAAGGAGGGTATACTCGCCGGTATAACGCATCTGAGAGGCCGGAACTACCCCCGCCCGGAGAACACACCGTGTCGCCCCAGTATCCCGAAGGTATTGGGCCTCAAACTTCAGCATCGAATCAGGGCCACCCACTAAGGCTGTCCCTGAATAATCCTGGTACAGTGGATGAATGGAATTAGCCTCGGTGGCAGTGACCTCGGTCACCGATGCCACCGTCGTGTGCGAGGGCCCGGCGGATGAGCTCCACTGATCTCCCTCCGACTTAACAGGAGGGTTGCCTCGGTAGGCCGGACTAGCGGGATTAGAGAAGCAGCGGTTTTCACCGTGCCCCACGCGTTTGCAGAAATCGCACCAGGGCCCTGCCCTGGTCTGCGGCTCGCGACCGCCACCAGTGGAGGGCATCGGAGAACCCCTCCCCTCGATCCAGCCGCCGGGCAGACGGGGGGCGGTCTTGATCGCAGACTCCTCCGTCTTACGACGCGACTGCGTGACTTGCAGCATTTTGCACGCCAAAACATGTTTATCAATAAGGTTGACGCAGTCTGCCAAGGAAACAGTGTCTTTGTCGACAAGAAACAATGCTAAGTCAGGCGGAAGCTGTTGATCGATACGGTAACGCACCAGGAGTTCCGCAACCGCTTGAGGTAACTCAACCTTGCTCCCCTTGAACCATCTCTGCAGCTGTTCCAACAAGGCCCGCGAATGTTCCTCATAGGTTTGACTGGACTCACGAGTCCAGCTGAAAAAATTTCTCCTATAAATACATGCGGACACCGCATAGGCGTTCAAAATCTCGGCCTTCAATGCCCTGTATTTGTTTGCGTCCTCGGTTGCCATCCTCGCATATACCTCCCTCGCCTTCTCAGATAGATGGCTCACAAGATGGCCGACCCACAAGCTCTCATCAATGCCACCGGCAGCCAACAACTTCTCCGCCATCTCCAGATACGCTTCTGGCTTCGTGTCTCCCGTCCAGTCCGGCAAACGAACATGAACAGTTTCCGGGACTCTTGCAGCAGACCCCTCTGCCCGCGGTCGTTCAGTCAACATTCGCAACTCATGCTCTCTGACGTGTTCAGCTTCTGCTGCTGCCTCTGCTGCTGCCGCACGCTCTCTCTCTCTCTCACGCTCTCTCTCTGCTGCCGCATGCTCTCTCTCTGCTGCCGCAGCACGCTCTCTCTCTCTCTCACGCTCTCTCTCTGCTGCCGCATGCTCTCTCTCTGCTGCCGCAGCACGCTCTGCCTCTGCTGCTGCCGCACGCTCTCTCTCTCTCTCACGCTCTCTCTCTGCTGCCGCATGCTCTCTCTCTGCTGCCGCAGCACGCTCTGCCTCTGCTGCTGCCGCACGCTCTCTCTCTCTCTCACGCTCTCTCTCTGCTGCCGCACGCTCTGCCTCTGCCCTGTCATTCTCCCTGTTATACATGTCAAGTTGTTGAACCGGAGTCAGCCCGGTCCAGAAGGGCGAACGCATGCATTTAGTCATGATGGAATCGCTTCCTAACATATCGGGTTTAGTGACTGGGTCAAGGCTGATTGCGTCGCTCGCATCGCCACCCACGCGACTGTCAACATGATCAGGTTGAACTCTCACTTCTCTGGTCGACATAGCTTGGCTACGAGTTATCATAAGACAAGGCACAAAACACAACGCTCAAACACAACGCTCTGTTGGGGAAATACGACACGAACTACACAATATCACCACCGCACATCAAATTGCCAATGAGAAAAATACCACGTACAAATACTCACGTTTTTTTTTTTTTTTTTTGTCGGTTGTTTGGAGGGATCCGAGGCTCACTTATTCTGCAGTGAAGCACCACCCAAGACAGCGTCCTACGGCGAGAAGGTTCCTCCAAGACGGCGTCCACTGGTGAGAAGATGCAGAGAAGATGCAGATGCCGAATTCCCGTCTCAATTCGAATGTCTCTCACTTGAAAGATCCCGGACGGGCCCCCATTTGTCGCGATCCCGGCTGTGAAATGGTTCCCAGCACGGAATACGGACGTTAATGTCCGGGCTTCAAGTAGTCCACGGAGTGGACAGAGAGAACTCAATAAACACAATTGTGTTTTAATCGGCCTTCTAGGGGTAAGGCACGATGCTTTATTGGCTCGATCACAAAAACCATAAATGGTAACAGAATGGAATACACTGCACAAAGCCTGCAGGAACTGTCGGCCCCAGAAGCTCCAAACAGGACGCAGGCAAGATCACTCGCGGTTCCAATCGACGATCTCCGGGACTCGGAGGGTAACAGAATGGAATACACCGCACAAAGCCTGCAGGAACTGTCGGCCCCAGAAGCTCCAAACAGGACGCAGGCAAGATCACTCGCGGTTCCAATCGACGATCTCCGGGACTCGGAGGGTAACAGAGTGGAATACACCGCACAAGGCCTGCAGGAACGGTCGGCCAGCAGCTCCAACACGACGCAGGCAATATCTGACTCACGGTTCCAATCCACGAGATCCGGGAATCACTCGTTCTCTTCCGGAGTTACTCACTCGTAAAATACAGAACGGTAAACGATCAGCCCAACGCGGCTGTCGTGAAGATTAAGGGAAATCCCTTTATCTATTTCCCACTCGGAGCCTTCGAGAGTCGCGTCCGTTGCATAAGATGGCGACCGCGCTCTCTGGACTCTCCACCAATC